>NC_091984.1:201284879-201648218 GCF_044704955.1 Pristiophorus japonicus | reverse complement strand
CAAAGTGAAACTGTTCTAACTGACTAGAACTGGAGCAAACTAAATGACGAGAATTCCGATTTCTAAGATACTCCGTTCTACACCAGTTGCTCCTAAAAATCAGGAGCAAATCATGTGGAAACTTGGGGCCATAGATTTTTTTCACCTCTACAGTGCCGGTGCCGCTGCAATCCCGGGCCAAAAGGTCCCCGCACCCCGGTGCCGTGTCTTCTTCATGAAAGAATGGCGTCTTCTCTGCGCCGATTTCCTTAAGTATAGGTAAGGTTTTTCAGAAGGGTGCAGTGCGCCGTTTTAGAAAAAAATCGTACTTACCCACACTCGCTTAAATGGCCAGAAATGATGCACCCGGCAGGTTCCGCCACCCGTGACGTAAAAAAATTGGGAACTAAAAAAAATCGGACATACCTACTTTAGAATGGTGCAGAAACTTTGACAAAACTTGCAGATTTTAGTCTGCTCAAAAAAAGTGTAGGCCAAAAAAGCAGCGCAGAATGGTGGCGAAAATTCAGCCCATTGGTAGTTGCTGAGACAAGAGACAGATGGAAATCGTCTGGATCAGTATAGATTGAGAAGCTAATTGGTGGGGTGGGCTAAAATGAATGGTCTTTTCTCATTTCTACTTTCTTATATTCTTAGGAATCCATATTTATACATAATGTGAGGCTTTTCAAATAAAGTGAAATCATTGACATATTAGCAAGAATAAAAAATATGCTCTGTGTTATCTAGTAATTCTATAGTTGATCAAGTCTGTTAGAAAACAATTAATTTCATCACTATAAGTAATGGTTAGATGAAGTACAAGCAAGTAAAAGGCACTTAATAAAGATACTTTGGGACATCCCTGAAGTGGAGGCCCCTTCTCAGAAATGTCCATTGAGAAGAACGGTAATGATAATATATCAATGCAGCAAATCCACATTTTAGTGCCGTTTAGTGACTAGAAAATGCATCAAATATTAATGAATGTTGATAAGATGCTCATCATATTTCATTTATTTGAAAGATGAAAATAATTCAGTTGCACTTCCAATAAAGCAGATTGTTGTAGCACATGCATGTGAGTGTTTAGGTTGAAGTAGTTCAGCTATTGATTGTAAGTATAGAGCTGAAACAATCACTTGTACCTAAATTATATATGTAAATGTAGCACCAGTCATTGTAATATCTCGGATGCAGTAAGTCAGCCAGCAAAGGCTGGTGTTAATTTGAAATAAATGTGATTTTTCTGAGCAAGAAGTAAACAAGACATGTTTCAGCCTGCTGTTTATTTTTAAATATTGCTTTAAGGACTCAAATATCATTAACAACCTGTTCTCATAAATCAAAACATTCTCCCCAATAGAATTTAGGGGCCTTAAATCAGAGCTATGTTCCCCCATGACTCTCTCCATATGCTTATGGAGGGAGTCACAGCACGCAGGGATGGAAGAGATCTCCCCAGGACACCTAAATAGCCTGTTTGCAGATTGCCCAGCAGAGCACAAGCAGGAATGTGGTCAGGAAGACCTGGCTGCAGTGCCGAAAACCTTTCAATAGAAACATAGAAATCTACAGCGCAGAAGGAGGCCATTTCGGCCCATTGTGTCCGTGCCGGCCGACAAAGAGCCACACGGCCCTCAATCAGCAGCCCTGAAGGTTACATGTAAACCTATAAACAACGAACAATGGTGGAAAGTTAAAGAGCACCCAGTCCAACCAGTCCACCCAACACAACTGCGATACCCATGCATCGCAACATTTTATACTCCACCCCAACCAGAGCCATATGATCTCCTGGGAGAGGCAAAAAGAGATAAAAACCCAGGCCAATTGGGAAAACAAATCTGGGAAAATTCATCTCCGACCCATCCAGGCGATCAAAACTAGTCCAGGAGATCACTTTGGCCGTATTCGATTCCCTGAAGTACTTACCATCATATTTTCGCCAGCTAGAGGTTATCCAATCTAATCCCACTTACCAGCTCTAGGCCCAAAATCCTGCAGGTTACAGCACTTCAAGTGCTCATCCAAGCAACTTTTAAATGTGGTTCTGCCTCTACCACCCTTACAGGCAGTGAGTACCAGACCACCACTACCCTCTGCGTGAAGAAGCCTCTCCTCAAATCACCTCTAAACCTTCTACCAACTACCTTAAAACTATGCCCCATCATAATTGACCCCTCCACCAAGGGAAATAGGCCCTTGCTATTCACTATATCCAGGCCCCTCAAAATTTTATACACCTCAATGAGGTCTCCTCTCAACCTCCTCTGTTCCAAGGAGAACAAATCCAGCCTATCCAATCTGTCCTCATAGCTAAGATTCTCCATTCCAGGCAGCATCCATGTAAATCTCCTCTGCACCCTCTCCAGTGCAATCATGTCCTTCCTATAATACGACGACCAGAACTGCATGCAGTACTCCAGCTGTGGCCTAACCAGCGTATTATAAAATTTAAGCATTACCTCCCTGCTCTTGTATCCTATGCCTTGGCCAATAAAGGCAAGCATTCCGTATGCCTTCTTAACCACCTGATCCACCTGGCCAACTACTTTCAGGGGTCTGTGGACAAGCACTCCACGGTCTCCTTTGTTCATCTACACTTCTAAGTGGCTGACCGTTTAATGTGTATACCATTACCTCACACTTCTCCAGATTAAATTTCATTTGCCACTGTTCTGCCCATCTGACCAGTAGATTGATATCCTCCTGCATGACTTATCAACCACACAGCCAATTTTAGTGTCATCTGCAAACTTCTTAATCATACCCCCTATATTCAAATCTAGATCATTCATGTGTACCACAAAAAGTAAGGGACCCAGTACTGAGCCCTGTGGAACCTCACTGGAAACATCCTTCCAGTCACAAAAACATCCATCAACCATTACCCTTTGCTTCCTACCTCTAAGCCAATTTTGGAGCCACCTTGCCATTTTACCCTGGATCCCATGGGCTTTAATCTTCGTGACCAGTCTGCCATGTGGGACCTTATCAAAACCTTTGCTAAAGTCCATATATACGACATCGTACACACTACCCTCATCAACCTGTCTGGTTACCTCCTCGAAAAATTCAATCAGGTTAGTCAAACACGATCTTCTCTTAACAAATCCGTGCTGGCTGTCCCTGATTAATCAGGGGAGCGGAAGGAGCAGCGTGGCGACATACCACTCCAGGGAGCAGCTCATGCTGGAGCAGGAGAGCAACGGCAGTGAAGAGGGACGTCACCAAGATCCAGGTCGGTGATTGGAGCGTGGGCAGGTAATACAGGAGCAGCGAGGTCGGGGTCAAGGAGTGGCGACATATTGTAGAGGGGAGTGATTGGGGCCCAGGAGAGGCGTGTGTTCGGGGCCCGGAAAAGGCGGGGGCCCAGGGGCATTACGGGCCAACCCACACTGCGATATGTGTGCGTGCTAGGTCCGTGCAGCAGAGGTGGTCTCTAATCGTCTTGGTTAATCCTTGCCACTGGACAAAGACCTAGCTCTGTCAAGCCCGTGTGGTGGCTGGCATGCAACGGCCACCACACGTTAAAAAAATCCACGCACAGGCATCTTCCACCCTTCAAGATTTAGTTCGGGACCTGGAATATTAGGTCCTTCATTGAAACACCTGTGAACTTTTTGACGTGGAAGCAAGTCATCCTCGATTCGAGGGACTGCCTATGATGATGATTCCTTGCCTTTCTAAATGTAGATTTATCCTGTCCTTCAGGATGTTTTCCAATAATTTCCCCACCACTGAGGTTAGGCTGACAGGCCTGTAACTACTCGGCCTATCCCTTTCTTCCTTCTTAAACAAGGGTACCACATTAGCAGTGATCTCAGTAGATCACGAAATGTTAGTACAAAGCCACACTCAACCTCATTCTGCTCAACACCCCCCCATCACTCTGCCTTCCCTACCCTACCTCACGACATCATTACATCAATTAGCCTTGCATCTCCACCCATCCTTCTCTCTATCTACATTATCACATCCCCATCTCACTAGCCACCCCTCACACTCACCCTTATCCGAGTGCAATCACACCAACTAACAACACACAAGGGTAGGCACTTGGGTGTTTTATGCAATGTTCATGTAAAGTTTCTGTTGATGCACTGTCAAACATTGAAGCATTTATTTTCAACACTTTCTTATCTTGGACAGATTTGTGTGCACCTTTGGAATTGGCTTAGTGAGTTGCAGTGAATGGTGAGACGTAAGGGTACACCCCGCAATGTTGGTGAGTGTGAAAGGAATGGCTTGGGCATTGCAGAGATGCTTTATGGTGTTGTTGTGGGGTGGTGCCAACCTGGAGCATCATGTGGCAGCCAGGGTGTACAGTGTCACGTGAACTAAATCTAGCCATGGTGAGGCCATCCCTGGCCGCTTAGGCAGCAATGTGCTCGACTGCTGATGCCCTCTGACTTGTGCAGCGTCAGGTGATTGCGGAGAAGGTGTGTGTTGTTGTTGTTGGTGCTGCTGGTGTTGGGGCTGATCGTGGTTCGATTCCGAGGACCAAGGTGAAGCAGTATAAATGGTACACATGCTGATGTAATAGATGGCAGGTGAAGTTGGGATGATAGAAGCAAACTGTCAATGGCGAGAGAGGTTGTTCCAATGAGGTGACACAGGATAGAGAGTTTGCTCCAAACATTGAAAGCTCAAAATGTCTTCCAAATGGAGTATGCACCAGCTTCTAAGCTTGGACATTGAACAGCTGTGAGGTGGGAGCTTTTATAGCACATTTCAAGCTGTTAAGTAATCAGCTGATTCAATGGCCATTCAACTCCCTCCTCAGGTTAACAGACATGGTTCCCGAGCAGCATGGATCCCGTGGGCGAGGCAGTTAGAGAAAAGGTAAGGTTATTATTAATGATCTATCAACAAGGCAATAATCAGTTTAATTGGGTCGCCCGCTGCTCCGCACTGACTGACCCGACATTGGGAAAAGCGCGTGGCAGCGGGGTCCCAACCCGCTGTCAAAAAATACCCACTTCCCACCCTAGCCGCCACCAATCCCACCCGCTAAACCTCCAGAAAATTCCGGCTTAGGTTTTCCTCCAATATTTATTCCCTTCCTTCCCCATGTACAATATAAACTCTACCCTGTCTAAGAGGCAAAGCCTGTTGCCAATTCTGCTCGATACAGCCAATAGGAAGCGTGCAAGAACATCCTGGGTGATGCATTTCAGTATTTACTTCAAAAGAAAGGAAAAGCTCACATTTATGCAGCATCTTTGACGACCTCAGAACGCCTCAAAGCAATTCACAGCCAATGAAGTACTTTTGATGTTTAGTCACTGTTGTAATTAAGGAAACGAGGCAACCAATTTGTGCACTGCAAATCCCACAAACAGCAATGTGATAATGACCAGATAATCTGCTTATATGGTGTTCGTTGAGGGATAATTGTTGGCCAGGGTAGCGGGAGGACTCCCCTGCTCTTCACGAATCTTTTACATCCACCTGAGCACTGCACTGGAGCTTCAGCCTAGATTATAGGCCTAAATATCCAGAGTGCGGCATGAACTTCCGACTCAGAGGTGAGAGTACAACCATTGAGCCAAGGCCGACACCTGAAGATGCTTGCTCGTGGTTTCACAGGTGTTCGCAACACCTCCAGTACCTCACCTAAGGGGCCTTTCTTCCAGTGCAAATGAGCATCAGTATACTATTTATCTATGAGCAGAATTAAAATTGTGCCATGTCATGTCCTCATCCAACATCCATATTATTGCCCTTTCCAAAAGTAGTCATTGGATAATGCGTTTGGCAAATAAACCATTGTGGGTACTTCCTAAATCACTGAACATGACATCCAAAGGGTCGCTGTTAGCATGATCTGTGACCGTTACACGTACGGGAAAGCAGCAATTAACTATATCTAGCAGTTTGTTTCTGGCCTCAAGTTAAACAAATTCAATGCGACCTGCTTTATATCTGAACAAGAATGAACAATGCTCCAACATGCATTAGTCTTTTCATTACGTGACAATTAACATCTTTAATGCTCATTCACAGTTCAGCAGAAAAAGCCCTTTTAAAATAGATGTTGAACTTGGAAAAAAAATGAATTGCAAGTTAGCTTCACCACACAATAGATAGTGGTCCTGCAAAGAAAACACAATGAGATCTCACATCAAACTATGTTGCAAGCAAATCATGTGGACTACTAGACTGAAAGACCATCACAACATGTTAAATCAACTACAATGAAACTCCTCCTTTTTGAAATAATGTAACCCAAGCCATTCAGGCAATTTGGATCTGACCTCTGCAAGAAGGGATATCGTACAGAAATATGTAAATGTACACCTTAACATCTTATTATTCTGAACATTGCTATCCTGTCTTCTGCTTCTGCGACCCTTCATCCTCTGTTAAAGACTAACTCAGTACTTTCTACTGCAATGGGTAGAACAGTGAGAAGGACAGCTCCTATGCTTCATCCAGGTTGGTCCACCAGGAAGCTGAGCACAATGGGAAGCGATCTCCCTGCAGTTTCCCTTCCTTTATCAACCTGGCTAACACATGCAAACTCTGCCAAGGAAAGTCTTGATTCAGATATGGAGTGTGTACGGACCGAGGAGGGCCATGCCGAAAACCGGCTTTTCCGATCTGTCAAGTTCTGGCTTGACAGATTCAACACAACCTGGGGAGAAGGGTATTCGCATGGGCGAGATTGCGCTATTTGCCCATCTCTTAAGAACATAAGAAATAGGAACAGGAGTAGGCCATATGGCCCCTCGAGCCTGCTCCGCCATTCAATAAGATCATGGCTGATCTGATCATGGACTCAGCTCCACTTCCCTGCCCGCTCCCCATAACCCCTTATCTCCTTATCGTTTAAGAAACTGTCTATTTCTGTTTTAAATTTATTCAATGTCCCAGCTTCCACAGCTCTTTGAGGCAGCGAATTCCACAGATTTACAATCCTCAGAAGAAATTTCTCCTCATCTCTGTTTTAAATGGGCGGCCCCTTATTCTAAAATCATGCCCTCTAGTTCTAGTCTCCCCTATCAGTGGAAACATCCTCTCTGCATCCACCTTGTCAAGCCCCTTCATAATCTTATACATTTCGATACGATCACCTCTTATTCTTCTGAATTCCAATGAGTAGAGGCCCAATGTACTCAACCTTTCCTCATAAGTCAACCCCCTCATCCCCGGAATCAACCTATTGAACCTTCTCTGAACTGCCTCCAAAGCAAGTATATCCTTTTGTAAATATGGAAACCAAAATTGCACGCAGTATTCCAGATGTGGCCTCACCAATACCCTGTATAGCTGTAGCAAGACTTCCTGCTTTTATACTCCATCCCCTTTGAAATAAAGGACAAAATACCATTGGCCTTCCTGATCACTTGCTGTACCTGCATACTATCCTTTTGTGTTTCATGCACAAGTACCCCCAGGTCCCGCTGTACTGCGGCACTTTGCAATCTTTTCCCATTTAAATAATAACTTGCTCTTTGATTTTTTTTCTGCCAAAGTGCATGACCTCACACTTTCCGACATTATACTCCATCTGCCAAATTTTGCCCACTCACTTAGCCTGTCTATGATCTTTTGCAGATTTTTTGTGTCCTCCTCACACATTGCTTTTCCTCCCATCTTTGTATCGTCAGCAAACTTGGCTACGTTACACTCAGTCCCTTCTTCCAAGTCGTTAATATAGATTGTAAATAGTTGGGGTCCCAGCACTGATCCCTGCGGCACCCCACTAGTTACTGTTTGCCAACTAGAGAATGAACCATTTATCCCGACTCTCTGTTCTCTATTAGTTAGTCAATCCTCTATCCATGCTAATATATTACCCCCAACCCCGTGAACTTTCATCTTATGCAGTAACCTTTTATGTGGCACCTTGTCAAAATGCCTTCTGGAAGTCCAAATACACCATACCCACTGGTTCCCCTTTATCCACCCTGTTCGTTACATCCTCAAAGAACATCCAGCAAATTTGTCAAACATGACTTCCCCTTCATAAATCCATGCTGATTCTGCCTGACCAAATTTTGCTTTTCCAAATGTCCTGCTACTGCTTCTTTAATAATGGACTCCAACATTTTCCCAACCACAGATGTTAGGCTAACTGGTCTATAGTTTCCAGTTTTTTGTCTGTCTCCTTTTTTAAATAGGGGCGTTACATTTGCAGTTTTCCTATTTGCTGGGACCTCCCCAGAATCCAGGGAATTTTGGTAAATTACAACCAATGCATCCACTATCCCTACCGCTACTTCTCTTAAGACCCGAGGATGCAAGCCATCGGGTCCAGGGGATTTATCTGCCTTTAGTCCCATTATCTTACTGAGTACCAGCTCCTTAGTGATAGTGATTGTGTTAAGTTCCTCCCCCCCGATAGCCCCTTGACTATTCGCTGCCTTGCCCAGTGAATGTCCTTAAAACTCTTGTGCCTGGTAAAAGCTGGCGCATAGCCTATTTTTACCAGCATAAGAGTTTTAAAACAAAAAAAAACATTTAAAATTAAATGTTAAAACATATTTTTATGTTAAAAACCCTGCCCACTAAGGTAAGTTTATTTTAAACCCTAATTACAAAACTTTTTTAAAAAATGAGAAAAATACATCTATATTTTTAAAACCCATGTATTAACTTTAATTTAAATTAATGTTAAACATGAGGTCTGTTTTTTAATTTTTTTATTTGTGTTTAAGTCGTGGGGGGGGGGGGGGGTGTTCTTATTCATAATAATGAGAACTCCTACTTACAGAGTTCCCATTATTATGAATGAGAATACTGTACCCTGATTGGGTGTCCAGGCCCACGTGACTCCAGCTCTATGTCCGTTCAGACATGCAGGTGCTCCGATGCTCATGCCCCTTTGGCCTCAGGTGAATTTATAATAGGGAACAAAGAAATGGCAGACCAATTGAACAAATACTTCGGTTCTGTCTTCACAAAGGAAGACACAAATAACCTTCTGAATGTATTAGGGGACAATAGGTCTAGTGAGAAGAAGGAACTGAAGGATATCCTTATTAGGCGGGAAATTGTGTTAGGGAAATTGATGGGATTGAAGGCCGATAAATCCCCGGGGCCTGATAGTCTGCATCCCAGAGTACTTAAGGAAGTGGCCCTAGAAATAGTGGATGCATTGGTGATCATTTTCCAACAGTCTATTGACTCTGGATCAGTTCCTATGGACTGGAGGGTAGCTAATGTAACATCACTTTTTAAAAAAGGAGGGAGAGAGAAAAGGATAATTATAGATCAGTTAGCCTGACATCAGTAGTGGGGAAAATGTTGGAATCAATCATTAAGGATGAAATAGCAGTGCATTTGGAAAGCAGTGACAGGATCGGACCAAGTCAGCATGGATTTATGAAAGGGAAATCATGCTTGACGAATCTTCTAGAATTTTTTGAGGATGTAACTAGCAGAGAGGACAAGGGAGAACCAGTGGATGTGGTGTATTTGGACTTTCAAAAGGATTTTGACAAGGTCCCGCACAAGAGATTGGTGTGCAAAATTAAAGCACATGGTATTGAGGGTAATGTACTGATGTGGATAGAGAACTGGTTGGCAGACAGGAAGCAGAGAGTCGGGATAAACGGGTCCTTTTCAGAATGGCAGACAGTGACTAGTGGAGTGCCGCAGGGCTCAGTGCTGGGACCTCAGCTCTTTACAATATACATCAATGATTTAAGTGAAGGAATTGAGTGTAATATCTCCAAGTTTGCGGATGACACTAAACTAGGTGGCAGTGTGAGCTGTGAGGAGGACGCTAAGAGGCTGCAGGGTGACTTGGACAGGTTAGGTGAGTGGGCAAATGCACGGCAGATGCAATATAATGTGGATAAACATGAGGTTATCCACTTTGGGGACAAAAACACGAGGGCAGAATATTATGTGGATGGTGGCAGATTAGGAAAAGGGGAGGTGCAACAAGACCTGGGTGTCATGGTTCATCAGTCACTGAAAGTGGGCATGCAGGTACAGCAGGCGGTGAAGAAAGTAAATGGTATGTTGGCCTTCATAGCTAGGGGATTTGAGTATAGGAGCAGGGAAGTCTTACTGCAGCTGTACAGGGCTTTAGTGAGGCTTCACTTGGAATAGTGTGTTCAGTTTTCGTCTCCTAATCTGAGGAAGGACGTTCTTGCTATTGAGGGAGTGCAGCGAAGGTTCACCAGACTGATTCCAGGGATGGCTGGGCTGTCATATGAGGAGAGACTGGATCAACTGGGCCTTTATTCACTGGAGTTTAGAAGGATGAGAGGGGATCTCATAGAAACGTATAAGATTCTGACAGGATTGGACAGGTTAGATGCGGGAAGAATGTTCCTGATGTTGGGGAA
Source organism: Pristiophorus japonicus (assembly GCF_044704955.1). Classification (NCBI taxonomy): domain Eukaryota; kingdom Metazoa; phylum Chordata; class Chondrichthyes; family Pristiophoridae; genus Pristiophorus; species Pristiophorus japonicus. Next base: position 201,637,929 of record NC_091984.1, on the reverse strand, counting down.
GTCCAGAACCAGGGGACATAGTCTTAGGATAGTGGGTAGGCCATTTAGGACTGAGAGGAGAAACTTCTTCACTCAGAAAGTTGCTAACCTGTGGAATTCCCTGCCGCAGAGAGTTGTTGATGGCAGTTCATTGGATATATTCAAGAGGGAGTTAGATATGGCCCTTATGGCTAAGAGGATCAAGGGGTATGGAGAGAAAGCAGGAAAGGGATACTGAGGGAATGATCAGCCATGATCTTATTGAATGGCGGTGCAGGCACGAAGGGCCGACTGGCCTACTCCTGTACCTATTTTCTATGTTCCTATGTAAAACCGCAATCGCTGGTGGGCGCCCGAGCAAAAGGTAGGTGTGCATCTTTTCTCTTCTTTTCAGGCCACCGACAATGTTCTGCAAAAGATTTGCAGGAACGATACTTATGGTAAATTTGATAGCATATTTGTACGGGTTGGCAGGAGTGTCTTGCAATCTCACAAAAATAACCAAAAATAACATGCTCCCCTCAGCACTTTCACTCAGCATCAACTACAAGACAGCACTCGCCTAAAGTAATGTTGGCAGGAGCAGCCCTTTACAGTGAGCAACCTGAAAATAGCAATTCATTCACACTTACAGCTGGAACTGCCATTGCTCATTCACACCTACACAAAGATTAGTCTACCCACCTCAAGGATTTAGGAAAATCAACTGAAAATGCTGGAAACAGTCAGAGACTGCCTGGCCTGCTAAGTAGTTCCAGCATTTTCTGTTTCATTTTAAGATTCCCAGCATCCGCAGTAGTTTGCCTTTTGTATCAAGGACCTGGTCAACTGTGAAAAATAATTACACACACTCCGGTATAACCCTTGCTGTGTCTACATGTAACTTGGGTAAGGTGCAAGATGGCAAGTGTTACCCGTGGGACCTCACTCCAGTCAGGGAGATGGCAGGGGAGGAAATTGTAGAGAAAAAAATACTTATTTTTAAACGTATCATTAAGGGAACCTTTCATGAAATTATGATGTTCAGAAGGGCTCAATGCTCCCATCTTCAGTCATTTATATGCATTATCACACTCAGTCCAAGCATTTCAAAGACATTTACAAGCTTACAGATAGAAATAGTGGCTAATTTGTGCAGTTTCCTGTGAATAAATGTATTTAAAATTACTTTGAAGATTATGGAAGAGCTCAGCTCACAAAAGAGGACGTGGTGCAGAGACTTTCTCACCATCTGGGCACGGAATTTATTTTTGGCACTTCTAGGTCACAGTGTTCTTCATCGCTTTTTTTAATGAACGATTCTTTGGGGCTGAAATTGCCCCGCGCTGGGTTTGGCGTTTTGCTGATCGAGATTTTTTGGTGCTGGCGCGGCCCCAGGGCGGATCTGGGCTCTTTGTGCAAAAAATATGTTGGCTACCCCAGCGTACCCCCCCCCCCACCGTTACCCTGGAGATTGCGCGACGCGGCACTCAGTGCCGCGCTGATGACTTCATGGCACCGCCCTCCCCTTCTCTTAGCATCTTCAGTGCCGCCCACGGGGCCAGACGAGAGAGGGTGCCAGACTGCCTGTTGCTGGCCCAGCCGGTCGGGCCAATTGAAAATTGCCCCACTGGAGCGAGGCCTGCGCGGGGCGATAAGGGGTCGGCGCACACGGCAATAATGTCATTGGCGTGCTTGCGCCGTGCTGGTGCACCTATCGCGGTGCGTGACCCTAACCACCTTTCGCCAGCAGAGCCCCAGGGGCAAATCCACACGGGTCAATGTGGCCGCCGCGCCCACGCGCTAATGTGTTAGCCTCCGGTAGCGCCGGCCGGCAGCACTAACTGCACAAAGGGGCAATTTCAGCCCCTTTAAAGTTTAAATGTTTTGTATAATTGAGAACGTAGCTAAGGGAAAGAACAAATGCAGGATGCAATAGTTTATCTAAATAAATGTGATACTTAATTGCCATACCTTGAAATTAAATGTTACTCTAACCCATTGGTGAGTCCATGATAGCAGTCCTTGCAGTTAGAATTGGAGATTCTGTGATGTCAAAAAATTCAAACAGGCCTTGAAAGGAACCAGCTGATTTTACTAGTCAACACACTGGGAAAGTCACCCAAAAGGGAGATTGTCAAATCTATTTCTCACACAATTGGCTCTATTTTAACCCCACCTGATGGCGGGAGAGGGTCATGGAGGGGTTAAAATACGGAATTCGAGCAACCTAACCCCACCCATTAAAATGTTTACAAATCAGCCCACCAGCCAGGCTCCTGCAAAAGGCAGACGGGGCCTGATTAACATTGAGTAGTTGCGGTCCGATGACATCATCAGCGCTGTGTTGGGGAGGCCCAGGCTGTGGGATTGCCGGTAGCAGATCCGGCCGATTGGCCAAGGTAAGTGCTGAAGGTCAGCTCCTATCAGCACTCCTTGGGGTCCAGCAGAAGCAGGAATGCTCTCTCTTCCCCCCCCATCCCAGGCCTTACAAGGGAGTTTTTGGCCTTTCCCAGTCCTGATCGGGACTCCAATATCCACGCTCCCCGGCCACCAATCCGGAGCCTTCAGCCTCTACTGACTGCCAGAGACCCCTCCTCCCCCCCCCCCCCTCCACCATGGCTACAGCGTTGTGCTCTTTGCTTGCCTTCCCGTCTGTTGACTAGGCAGTCAACTTGGTTGGCTGTCAGGCGGGAGTCTGCAGAAGATTATTTAATTGAGGCCCTGCCATGATGATCAGTAGGGCCTGTGTATTTTGGCCTTGTGGGTTCTTCCCACGCCCCAGCCCCCTCCTTGCTTCCCCATTAATACCGGGCCCAATATCTCAGTCCCATCACTCCGTGTTATGCATGTACACTCAGCACTACCCTCCTTGATACTACCAACTGGTACTAAACTAGCCCCTGTACGAAAAATAAAGTGTTTTCGTGAAAGTTTTTAATTATGGCACATCATCTCACTGCCAATATGCACCACTCTGCAAATTGTTAAGTAATTCTGACAACCAGCTAATGTATTTGATATTAAAGGGACATACTGGAGTATTGCTCTTGAGTATTTATCTGCAAAATACAGCTTATATAAACTATATTTTTTTAAATTATATAATTTGAAAAATCGTCAGGAGATTTCAGGCCTCCTAATTGAGGCTGTTACCTTCTGTTCTGAGGTAGCACATGCTGCTTTTCCAGCTAATCTAATCTCCCAACTCCTCTCACTAATCAATAATATATCTAGGTCTGAACTTTTCAAAGTGCCATCATTATGGCTAAGATTAATAGCTGGAGACTCTTCTTAGCTGATACAAAAATTACAATGTTCTCTCCAAGGATCGCACAGAGCTATTGGGGATTCCATTCAAATTTCTGGTTAATAGTTCATTTGCAATGTCAGATTGATGCTATCAATGTACAAAGACGTTTAGTAAAAATATATCAGCTCACTGGTGTTTCACAGTGAAATAAAGAGATGCAGAATGTATAATTCAGCTATAATCAATTTTTAATTTTCAGGTTAATATAATATGGTGAAGGAGAGACAGAGACAGAGAACATGTCTACCATCAAGAAATATAGTCAGACACTGGAAAAATATAAACATCAATTAGTTTGACGATGTGACAAGCTAAGAGCATTACCAACAGCCTTGAACATGACTTCAGATATATTGCCTGCCATAGATCTGTTTGGCAGCAGTGTTTAGTGGTCAAATAATAAAGACGGGAATCAGAAACGCTGCCCCCTTCAGATTCTGATGCTTCTGTTCTCCATTTCCACCACAAAATAAATTCCTTGAACATTAACATTCATTGTTCTTTAACATTTTAGCGACAAATGATTCTAGTTGGATTTGCAAACTTGCCACATACTCATGAGAACCTTTCAGTTGAAAATCAAAATCAAATGCAGAACCGACTGTAAAGATGAATAGGTGCGAGACAAGCCTTAGCTCAAGTCCCATTGATTCGTTGTTCAAGTACTTTCTACATAGCACCTCTATAGAGAATCAATAGGACTCTCATGGCATCTTGTGTTTCAGTGAAAAATTGGAAGAGCAGTCTTCAGGTTCAGTTAACATCTTCCATCAAAGTAAATGCTTCAGTCAGCAATACGGTAGCTCTTAGCTCACCTTACCAAATGAACATGAAGTGTTCAATATTCGGCTTATATTCATACAATTTATACATTCGAATGTGAAGCACTATCTTGCTGAAGTGGGGCATCTTACAGTGTGCATTGTTAGAGACTTTACCCTGCACCCTTTAGTTCGAATATCATTTGCTGGAAGTGCGAGCTGATACTGGCATGGCAAGGGTGATGGGGCTTCTGGGACCTCTGTGAACGATGTGACCAACAGTGTATCTTCTTCACCAATGAGATTGAAGGATTGAGGAAGACACAGAGGAATGACAGAGAGGAAGAGGGAATTAAAGTCAAATCAGCTCCAGCAAGAGAAATAAAGGGGCAGAAACTCCCCAGTGCCCCGATTGGGGGTGGTAACCGACTCAGGGCAAGACTTCCTGCGCCCAGCGTGGAAGCCCCGGCCAGCTGCGAAATTGTGGTTACTGCCCCTCACAGGAAGTGGAGCGCAATCTCACACGCTCAACTTCCTGTTGGGGCGGTTTCCAGGCCGCGACTGGGGTGTGATCAGAAGCTCGACGCTGCTGCTCCGCGTAGTGCCGATGCAGTTCAACCCACCTCCCCTTTGGTTAAAGGGGAGGGCCGCTGTGCACTCTGCATGGCCTCTGACGGCCTCCACTGGGCCACCAGGGTGGCGTAGTGCAAAGTGGAGTGCCGGACTGCACGGCGGCGGCTCAGACTACGCCAAAGAAGAAGTCGGGTCGACCGGAGAGTCAACCAAACCATCAAGATGGCAGTGCGGGCCGCTCCCCACCACCCCTTTAACTTACGCCCCGTGAGCGGATGTCGGCCCGGTTCGTGCCCCACGAGGCTGGCACTGACATCGCTCATGGCAGCCTCACGGGGCACTGACCAATGTCCGCCGCATTGCGCAAAGGGTTCGGAGCACGGCGCTAAGGGGTCACCGCACATGGAGACGGTGTCATTGCCGGTTGCGCGGCGGCCCAGGGTGCTACCGTGGCAGCACCTTCGCTAACTCCTGCGCAATTTCACAGGAGCGCTGGTAGCGCCCTCTCCCCGGGCAAAAACTGATTTGCAGCCCGTTAGCGCCCTCCGGAGGCGCTAATAGTCATGGCAAAACGGGCCAATTTTGACCCCAAATAAAGGGAAACAGATTGCGTTCGGAGCGAGAGGAAAGGAAAAGTAAGAAAAATGTAAAATTTATAAAATCTCCAAGAGGAATTTGCTAGATATAGGAATGAGACACGCCAGTTTAAATAGCTCCCTTTGTGGACTGAAGAGGTTGATTGGCATTGCATTAACAATTAAGACTGTACTTACGCTGTTAATTATGAGCCTAACTTTCTGCGGCGAGTTTAATGGGAAATTAATGTGCAAATCCAGCAAGTTCTTAAAAATAATGGCGAGGCTAAGGGTGAGGTACCGTTTGTGAGAGGCAATCAGCGGAACGGCATAAATCGACCAGCAAGTTCTGGAGATTCACAATTCACGGCGTCTCGCTTCTTCCCCTGAACTAGCTGGCCAATTTGCGCATTAATAACGTTGTGAACTTGCTGTTACTTTTCCCGTACAATTTGGCCGATAGGATTGATGTGCTGTAATTTTGGATGTTCCTTGACACAAAGCTGGTAGTATAACATAGGAGGAGTCAGGCCGGTAATCTGATAGCTCACCCCCCTAAAACCATCTCCACGAGACAGTCTCCCTCCATTTAGGCTTCATACTAGCTCCACCATGTTGCAAAGTGAAGCCTGGCTACTTGTTAATAGAGAGTCCATACTCCTGCAAACTCTCTCCTTACATTAAAAAAGTTATTTGGCATTATAAAGCAGGTGCTCAAGCATGCATTGGAGAGCTCTGCCATTGGGCAGAGAGTAACATAGCAGCCTGCTGTCTCAACCACGCAGTTAAATCAGACAATCAGTGCTAAAGATGTGCAAATCACCACCTATAGGGCCCAAGTTTTGGCTGGAGTTGCTCCTATTTTTTTGGAGCAACTAGTTTAGTTTGAAGTATCTTAGAAATCGCAATTCTCGGCATTTAGTTTGCTCCAGTTCTAGTGACTTAGTTTAGTTATGTTTTAGTTCAGTTTTTTTTCCAAAAGGGGGCGTTACCAGCCACTTACGCCTGTTTTGCAAGTTTAGGCAACGAAAAGGTACTCCAAACTAACTTAGAACGGAGTAAGTGTCGATTTTTGTATGCTCAGAAAAACCTTCCGTACATTTTAGTAATTAGGCGCAGGTAACCAGAGATTGGGGGGGGGGGGGGTGGAGGGAAGTTAGGGGATTTTCCAAAGCATTAAGCACATCACTTTTAGCAACAAAGAGCCATAATCAATAATAAATGATAAATAAATCAATCAATCAATAAATAAATCAATAAACCAATAAATAAATTTTTTTTTTAAATTTAAAAAATCAATCAATAAATTAGTAAATAAAAAATTATTACTGCAGCAACTATCCGTTCAGGAGCACCGGGAGCCCTACAACAGCACACGCAGCCCTGTCTGCCAAGGTGGTGGTCGGGCAGGCCCCGCCACGGAGGTGGCGTTTGGGCGGGGCCCGCCACCGGGGAGGAGTTCGGGCAGGCCCCGCTGCCGAGGAGGAGGTCGGGTGGGGCCCGCTGAAGAGGGGGTCGGGCTGCCCCATCACGGAGATGGTGTTTGGGCAGGCCGGCGAGGAGGCCTCGAGGTAAGGGCAGTGGCGATGAGGCGAGGCCCGAGGTTGGGCAGCGGCGAGGTGAGGAAGGGTGAGGCAGGTAGGCCACTCGGCTCGGGATAGGGGCGGCGAACATCGCAATGTTCCTTCGGCCAGGGATAGGGTCGCCCGGAGACAGGACGCGCTGGGAGGGCCAGGAGCTACTGCGCACACGCGCAGCTTTTCGGTGCAGGGCTGTAGCCCCGCCCCCAAGCTGTTTGTGCTGCGCCGTGCTGACTGCTAAACAGGCCTGCTGAACCACGGAGAATTGCGAGGAAAATTTTAGGCGCGCTTTTAATTCTACAAAATAGACGGGCCTCTCAGAGATGCGTCGTGCTGCGGAATAGCCGAAACTTGGGTCCTATATTATGGGACTGCTCATTCATTATTTTGTTCTTCAAGGATGGGGATTACGGGAAATTGGGGCAATGTTTAGCAAACCAGTCGCCATCCCCTCAGTTCTCCAGACTCAGATTTCTAACAATGAAACATGACTTCAGTCTACAACAGCAGCCATATGGACAATCTGATAAAACCCAGAGATACACTAACCAGATAACCAAATGTGAGAATGGGATCCTTGATGTGACCATTTAGAAATAATAACATATGGATAGAAATGTGAGGGAGGTCGCTCTGGCAGTCTTACTCTCTTCCAGGGCCTTGTCCGTGCATGGGTGTTCCTGGAGAGAGAGCATGTGGAGTCCGTCTTGAGGTCTTCTATGAACGGTGGGCATAACAGGAACATGGTGTCTGGTGCAGATAATATCATTTAAGTTCATAACTTTCCTTTGTTTTTGCTTAAATTCTTTATTAGTTGTACCATTGTAAAAAGGAGGCACTTTTGTTAGGTTTGTTGTTTGATGACACTGAGGCAACCCAGTGTATCCTTATAAGAACGTAAGAACATAAGTATTAGGAGCAGGAGAAGGCTATTCAGTCCCTCGAGCCTGCTCCGCCATTCAATAAGATCATGGCTGATCTTCCAACTCAACTCCACTTTTCTGCATCTATCCCTCGTTTCCCTTAATATTAAAAAATCTATCAATCTCTGTCTTTAATATACTCAATGACTAAGCTTCCACAGCCCTCTGGGGTAAAAAATTCCAAAGATTCTTCTCATCGCAGTCCTAAATGGCCAACCCCTTAATCTGTGACTCTGATCCCTGGATCTAGACTCCTCAGCCAGGGGAAATATCCTCCCTGCATCTACCCTGTCTAGCCCTGTAAGAACTTTGAATGTTTCAATGAGATCTCCTCTCATTCGTCTAAAGTCTAGAGAATATAGGCCTAGTCTGCTCAAACTCTCCTCAAAAGGACAATCCCCTCATCCCAGGAATCAATCTGGTGAATCTTCACTGCACTCCCTCTATGGTAAGTATATCCTTCCTTAGGTAAGGGGACCAAAACTGTACACAATATTCCAGGTGCAGTCTCACCAGGGCCCTATATAATTGCAATAAGATGTCTTTACTCTTATACTCAAATCCTCTTGTAATAAAGGCCAACATACCATTTGCTTTCTTAATTGCTTGCCGTACCTTCATGTTAACTTTCAGTGATTTGTGTACAAGGACACCCTGGTCCCTCTGAACACCAACATTTCCCAATCTCTCACCATTTAAAAAAATGCTCTGCTTTTCTATTATTCCTACAAAAGTGGATAACTTCACATTTCTCCACATTATATTCCATTTGCCATATTCTTGCCCACTCACTTAGCCTGTCTATATCACCTTGAAGCCTCTTTGCATCCTCCTCACAACTTACATTCCCACCTAGCTTTGTATCATCAGCAAACTTGGATATATTGCATTTGGTCTCCTCATCCAAATCATTGACACAGAATGTGAATAGCTGGGGCCCAAGCACTGATCCTTGCAGTACCCCACTAGTTACAGCTGGCCAACCCGAAAATGATCTGCTTATTCCTACTCTCTGTTTTCTGTCCGTTAACCAATCCTCAATCCATGCTACTATATTACCCCCAATCCCATGAGCCCTAATTTTGTTTAATAACCTCTTGTGTGGCACCTTATCGAATGCCTTCTGAAAATCCAAATACACCACATCCACTGGTCCCCCCCTTATCTATTGTACTAGTTACAACCTCAAAAAAGTCCCAACAGATTTGTCAAACATGATTTCCCTTTCATAAATCTGTGTTGACTCTGCCCAATCCTATTATTATTTTCTAAGTGCCCTGTTACCATGTCCTTAATAATAGATTTTAGCATTTTCCCTACTATTGATATCAGGCCAACTGGTCTGTAGTTCCCCGTTTTCTCGCTCCCTCCTTTCTTAAATAGCGGGGTTACATAAGCTATCTTCCAATCTGCGGTAACTGTACTAGAATGTATGAAATTTTGGAAGATGACAATCAATGCATTTGCTATTTCTGTAGCCACCTCTTTCAAAACCCTTGGATGTAGCTCATCAGGTCCGGGGGAATTTATTGGCTTTCAGTCTCATTAATTTCTCCAGTACTATTTTTTTACGAATACTAATTTATGTCAGTTCTTCATTCTCGCTAGACCCTTGGTTCTCCATTATTTCCAGGAGGTTTTTTGTGACTTCTTCCATGAAGAGGGACACAAAAGCCCCGATATTGGTGGCCTTACCGCCCATTGCTGCCTGCTGCCGCTGACTGTTGCCGAGTTTTGCTGCCGGTCTCTTCTCTTTGCCATTTTACACTTGGGCTGGAGTGGGCGAGAGGGGAGTACCGCCAGGAACCGCCCACTGACGTCCTCTGGCGGCCAAGTCGCGTAAGTAGCCTCCCGCCCGCCGAGCTGCCAGATTGGTGCAGGCGGGTGTCGGCGCCAGCAGGGGTAAGGACCGCTGCGTGGAGGTTGCTCTAACCCCGATGGCAAGTACGAAGAATGGAAAAACAAAAAAGTTAGTAAACATATTTAAAACATTTTTTTTACAGCGACTTACCTGGATAGGGTTCCCTGAAGGTGTTGTGTTTTTTTTGCTATGATTTTTATTTACAGGTCCCTGGGCCCGACTCCATCCTCGATGACATTTGGGCGGCAAGCGCATTTACCGCGAGATTGAGACCTCCCGCCCGATGCCGCCCAGATTGACGGCGTAAGCCGTTATTTTGCTGCCGGGTGGTACTGCCACCTCTTTTGGAAGAATCTTCCAGCAAAGTACCGCCCAGTCTCTCAGCAGCCATCGGCAGTCCTTCGGGCAACACTTGGGTGGGCCCTGGCTTCAACCGAGTTCGGGCCCAAAGTATTTGTTTAATTTCTCTGCCATTTCCTTATTCCTCATTATAATTTCTCCTGTCTCGGTCTTTAAGGGACCCACATTTACTTTCGCTAATCTTTTCCTTTTTACATACCTATAGAAGCTTTTACCATCTATTTTTATGTCTGTCCTAGTTTACTCTCATATTCTACTTTCCCTTTCTTTATCAATTTCTTGGTCCTCCTTTGCTGAATTCTAAAATCCTTCCAATCCTCAGGCTTACTGCTCCTTATGGCAACATTATAGGCGCCCGAAATTCACCGTCCCCGATGGGACAGCTACCATGGGGTTTGGGCGGTCGATCGAAAAAATCAATCGGCCGCCACAGTCAGGTACTTTTCCCTCCCCGAGCCATATTCAGCTCGGGGAGGATTTCAGCGTTCACTTCCGCCGGAAATGGCGCAGTGAAGCCGCTGTAAAGGAGGGTTTCCAGCGGTGAGTCTGCAGCGTGCGGGCCGCTGGAAAGGGATTACCAAAGCAAAATTCACCAAGGAAAATGTAGGACTTTCCCGGCAATGCCCCCGCGAGGTTTTCGATGCGGTGCTCGAACGCAACACCGCTGGGGCTTTTTGGTAGGTAAAACGTTTTATTTCTTATTATTGTTTTTATTTCAATTTCCAGCATGGATCCGCAGTATTTACCTTTTGATATAGTTTTATTAATTATTAGCGTTTTTATTTCAATTTCCAGCATGGATCCGCAGTATTTATCTTTTGATATAGTTTTATTAATTATTAGTGTTTTTATTTCAATTTCCAGCATGGATCTGCAGTATTTATCTTTTGATATAGTTTTATTAATTATTAGCGTTTTTATTTCATTTTCCAGCATGCATCCACAGTATTTACCTTTTGATATACAGGCAACTCTCGATTATCCGCACACGGATGCAACGGGAAACCGTTGTAATGGCATTTAAAATTCCGTGTGTGTGACGTCACTTTGAAACTCTGATGTTCCTTTCGAATGTTGCCTGTTGAGCCTTGCTTTTAAGTGCTCTGCCCTGCCTCAGCTCCACTGCCTCTCATAATTCATTAAAATGCTATGAATAGTTACAGGAAGTAATCAACAAGCCTAATGGTCTTTAGATCTAGAGGACTAGAATTCAATGATTAGAAGATACGCTACAGCTATTGGTTAGAACACGCCCACAGTACTGTAAGCATTAACTGTAATGTCAACTCGCTCTAACGGAGAAATTGTTTACCCGGCATAGCCCAATCCCCGAGGGACCCGGATAATCGAGAGTTGCCTGTAGTTTTATTAATTATTAGTGTTTTTATTTCATTTTCCAGCATCCGCAGTATTTATCTTCTCATAGAATTTTATTAATTGTTCCATTAAACTAATACAGGAACAAATCTAGGCTTTCACAAGAGTATTGTAGATAATGGAAGCTGGGCGTAAATACATCCTGGAATTATAATGCACCGTTAAAACTTCCTTGTCCCCTCCTGAAGATCCAGTTGGTTCAAAGCAATGAGCAGCATCATCATAAGCAGTCCCTCGAAATCGAGAAAGACTTGCTTCCACTCCAAAAGTGTGTTCTCAGATGATTGAGTTGTCCATGAGGGTCCTGACGTTCCAGGTCCTGAACTTCATTTTGAAGAGTGGAAGATGCCTGTGCGTGAGTTCTTTTAACGTGGGGTGGCCATTGCACACCGGCCACCACAAGGGCTTAGAAAAGCAAGGTCTTGATCCAGTGACAAAGGGGGTCCAAGACGACTGGAGACCAGGCACTGCTGTATGAGCCTAGTTGCCTACGGTGGGATGGGAGCTGTAAGCCCGGAAACAGTAACTTTAATATAACTCATCCCCAAGTCCTTTCCACTACAACTGGTCAAAAGTCCCAAAACAGAACAGTCCTTGTATCTAAAAACAATGCACCCAACTTACTGTGGGCAATGCCTCAATTTTGCCAAATACAATTTTGGAATCAAACGTGTGTCCATCACATTCCAGACTTGACAACCCAGATATCAAATTGTCGGAGTTTGTTAGAAATATAAAATCTTTTAAAAATAAATAGTCAGTTGTCTCATAATGGTTTCTTCTGACCTAGAGCCAAAAATCGGCAAGCAACTACAATTACCACGACCTAGTTAGACAGTGGTTTTTAAAGGGACAAGCCAGGTTAGCAGCTCATCACAAAAGCACTGCAGACCACCTGTGAGCAATGCCATGGGCGATATATTGTTGAGTGATGTTTTTTCAAAAGTAACAGAGCTATCAGCATCACACTGAAGAACTTCAGGAAGTTATACTCTATAGAACTTCTAAGTCAAAAGATCCTGGTCCCATCGCTTTTCCAGGTCAAAAGGTCCTGCATATCAGATATGAGGCATATTAAAGATTGAGGCATGAGCAGCAGAGCTACATCGACTAGGAAGCTCCTATGATCGCTCCCTGGTCTCTGTTGACACAGCTGATCTCAGCCGCTGCGACAATCGGCTGCTATAGTTGGCCCCCGGAGTTGGAGAGGGGAAAGACAGCCCTCTGATCACTGTCCAATGACACCTTCCACTACGTGTATGCAGATGACGGGTCAGGATAGGATCGGGCTCAGCTGTGATGTCAGATCAAAGATTCAGCTGACACCCACTGACAAAGCTCGTACATTGTCGGCTGCCTCAAGCCAAACCAATCTTAAAATGGGGGCCTCAGACAGGTGTAAGGCCCCTTATTTGCATATGCAGATGGGCTAATGACTGTTTCAGGCATGGTCCCTGGACGCCTATTATTTTTTCTTCACCAATATGGCAGGCCCACACTTCCGACCAGAAATTTGCATACTCTTCCTTCACAACATATTGGGGGCCTGAGTCTGAGCAAGAAAAACAGGTGCTGAGTGGCTGAATTTATAGGCCCCAATATCGAATCATCGCCTGCTGAATGACCCAGAGTTTTTGACTCCAAAGACCATCACTCTTTGCATGGTTGTTCTGACATCAGCCCTGAAATTGGTTCAATGACATACCCTCTTGTAACTCCTCATCATATGGACATGGCTTATCCTGAATTAATGCTCTGGATTATTCTTTTCTAATTTATTTACCTTCTCCCTTTCATGTGTCTCCTTTCAAGGCTTTGGCGGGTAATAACCACTGCAAATCACGGTGGTTTTCATGCAGAGTTTTCTCTGAAAGGTTAGTTGAACAAAAATTGAGATATTGAACAAAATTGTGATAGAAAAAAGGAAATTTCAACTCATAAAATCTTGTTTGAAGATTGTGTAATATCAAATCTCATCTCGGCACTTTGAGCTAATTATTTCCTACACTTTCTAACACAAAGTTTAACATTTATACCTGCAACAGTAACTTGAACTAAAAGAGGAGAACAAAGCTTAAGTGATTCATAAACTCTTCAGGACTCTAAACTGCATCAAAGTCCACAACTCTGTTGCACTCGCGTTTTATTTGATAGGATGTAACTCTATCACCAGCCGCTCTGCTGCTGTGCACAGCAGTGCGAGGGAACTGATGTAGTGGCACACATGTAAGGACAAGGTCATTGCTGAATGTGCACTGATGTTGATTCAGCTCATTCACACCGTCAGGGGTGGCAGGTCTTCTGATGATGTCCATGAAAGAGATATACACAATATTAAAACAGTGAAGAAGAGCCAACTCTGCAAAACTGGGCTCCCTTTGAACTTCTGGCTGGCAGTCCGCCCATTCCGGCAGCAAACGAGCTGGAGCTGTTTTGAGGCCCGGCCCTCATTTAAATAGAATCGGGCAGCAAACGGGCATTGTGGTGCAGCTCGCCGGACACATGCCAGCACAATACCGGGTGTCCCGTAAACGGCCTGGCCATCAGGAGGAGAGGATGGGGCTGGGGGAGGGGTGTTCGTGATCATGGTGGGGGGTGGGGGGGTGGGGACGGACAGTGGAAAAGAGGGCCCAGTGTCATGTATCTTACATTATTATATATAACTGTATCCTAACATGCTATACATGACCGTAATAAGATTTGACCTGTAACCACCAGCATACCTTACCACCAGGGGTGCACTTGCAAGAGACAGGTATATAAGGACAGGTCTCAGGCAAATGCAGCATTCCAGAGCTGTGAAATAAAGGTGCAGGTCCAGAGTGACCTTGACTTCACTATATGCCTCGTGTGAATCTATACTGAGGGGACAGGACTTTACAGTGGCGACGAGTTACGGGATTACAGAATCCACAGAATGGTGAACAACGGATCAGATGAAAAGTACAATGCGGGAGACAATTGGGAGGACTTTATAGAAAGGCTCCAGCAAAGCTTTGTAACCAAAGACTGGTTAGGCGACGATAAGGCAGACAAGAGAAGAGCCCATCTCTTGACCAGCTGTGGCTCGAAAACATACGCTTTAATGAAGGATCTGTTGGCACCCGAGAAACCAGCAAGTTGTTTGAAGAATTGAGCACAGTGGTAAGAGACCACCTGAAGCCAGCGAGCAGCCTACACATGGCCAGACACAGGTTCTACAACTACAGACGCTATGTGGGCCAGAACATACCCGACTTCGTGGCGGAACTTCGGAGGATGGGTAGTTTATGTGAGTTCTCCGATGAACTAAGGAGAGAAGTGCTGAGAGACTTTTTCATTGAAGGAATAGACCACGCAGACATATTCCGAAAGCTCACAGAGACCAAGAACCTGACCTTAGAGGCAGCAGCACTGGTTGCACAGACATTCTTGAAGAAACGAGGTTGATTTACAATGCAGGTACGACAACTAACGAAATATCGGAACAAGAAGTTCACAGCACTAAACAAGCTGCTACCCCCACACACAGACAAAACCGGGAGAACATGCTCTCGACAGCAGGCAGAAGCCATCAAGGGCCACAGGAACGGCCGTTCACACCTCATCAACCCACAATGCGAGCAATCAACAACAAACAAAGAAGCTCAAGAGAGATCAGCCAGACGCAGCTCATTCTTTGGGAACACTTTGAACAATGGAACAGGTCTGTGCTGGAGGTATGGGGGTGGGCACTCGTCAAGGGGATGTCGATTTCAGCAGGCTGTTTGCAGAAATTGTGAATATACAGGGCATTTGGCCCGCATGTGCAAAAAAACGGCAGCTCGGCTGGTATACGAATCAGATGGGTCGGAAAGCGGACCAGAAGATGGTGGGTACAGTACCCGGGTCACCGATGTACAGCGGGTCAACACGATCAATGGCCGCTGCTCCTACAACAGGACGCCTCCTATAATGATGAGGGTCCTATTCAACGGGATATCTGTCAACATGGAGCTGGATATGGGAGCGAGTCAATCTCTCATGGGCGCTCAACAATTTGAACAACTGTGGCCACATAAAAGAGACAGACCAAAACTCACAAGGGTCGACACCAAACTAAGGACCTAGACCAAAGAAATCGTACCAGTCCTCAGCAGTGCTATGCTCTCTGTCACACACAAAGTGACAGTGAACCGACTTCCCCTGTGGATTGTCCCCGGAGACCCCCCAGCACTGCTGGGGAGAAATTGGCTGGCAAAACTAAACTGGAAATGGGATGATGTCCATGCCATGTCATTAGAGGAACGGACCTCCTGCTCAACAGTTATAAAGCGATTTGAACATCTCTTTCAGTCAGGTGTGGGCACTTTCAAAGGGGCCAAAGTCAAAATCGACATCACACAGGATGCTAGACCGGTCCATCACAAGGCCAGAGCTGTACCTATATGCTGAGGGAAAAGATTGAACACGAACTAGACAGGCTTCTGCGGGAAGGCATTATATCACCTGTGGAATTTAGCGACTGGGCAAGTCCCATCGTCCCAGTCATGAAGCCTGATGGATCCGTACGAATCTGTGGGGACTACAAATCTACCATAAACAGAGTCTCCCGACAGGACCAGTACCCGCTGCCCAGAGCAGAGGACTTATTTGCCACATTGGCTGGAGGCAAACCTTTCTCAAAACTAGACCTCACATCTGCATATATGACGCAAGAATTGACCGAGGAATCCAAGCTACTCACCACCATCAACACACATCGAGGCCTTTTCATGTACAATCGATGCCCATTCGGCATCAGGTCAGCAGCTGCCATATTCCAGCGCAACATGGAGAGTTTGCTCAAGTCCATCCCAAGGACGGGTGTATTTCAAGACGACATACTTATCACGGGCAGGGACACCGACTCTCATCTCCGTAATTTGGAGGAAGTACTAAAGCGGTTGGATCGGGTAGGCCTACGAGTCAAGAAATCCAAGTGCCTGTTTCTCGCACCCGAGGTTGAATTTTTGGGCAGAAGAATTGCCGCTGATGGAATCCGTCCAACAGGGTCCAAAACAGAAGCAATTCGCTTGGCACCCAGGCCCCGGAATGTCTCAGAACTGCGCGCCTTTCTCGGGCTACTCAATTACTTTGGGAACTTTATGCAGAACTTAAGCACGGTGCTGGAGCCTCTCCACGTGCTACTCAGGAAGGGGTGCGACTGGTTTTGGGGGGACGCCCAGGAATGCGCCTTCAATAAGACACGCAACCTTCTGTGTTCCAACAGTGTTTTGACTTTCTTTGATCCAGGTAAAAAGCTAGTTCTCACATGCGATGCGTCAGCGTATGGGGTCGGATGCGTTTTGCAACATGTCAATAGTGCGGGCAAATTACAACCCATAGCTTATGCCTCCAGGTCACTTTCGCGGGCGGAGCGCGGGTACGGAATGGTAGAGAAGGAGGCGCTCGCGTGCGTGTACGGTGTCAAAAAGATGCACCAATACCTTTTCGGGGCCAAGTTCGTGTTAGAAACTGACCACAAGCCCCTCACGTCCCTCCTATCCGAGAGCAAGGCAATAAACGCCAATGCCTCGGCGCGAATTCAACAGTGAGCACTCATGCTGGCGTCCTACGACTATACCATAAGGCACAGACCAGGCACAGACAACTGTGCCGACGTGCTCAGCAGGCTACCCCTGGCGACCACGGAAGGGTCTGACGAACAGGACTGTGAGATAGTCATGGCAATCAATGTCTTTGAGTCCACAGGTTCGCCCATGACGGCTCGCCAAATCAGAGCCTGGACGGCCAGCGACCCCACGTTATCCTTCGTAAAAAGATGTGTCCTAACCGGTGACTGGGCAGAGGCTCACGATGCCGGCCCCGAGGAATTAAAACCCTTTTGACAATGTATCTTTTCAGGGTCTCTTCAGCTCGATCAAAAGTGTCAGCTGTGGCTCAGTGGGTAGCACTATCGTCTCTGAGTCAGAAGGTTGTGGGTTGAAGTCCCACTCCAGGGACTTGAGCACAAAAAAAAATGTAGGCTGACACTCCAGTGCAGTGCCGAGGGAGCGCTGCACTGTCGGAGGTGCTGTCTTTCGGATGAGACGTTATACTGAGGCCCCATCTGTTCTCTCAAATGGATGTAAAAGATCGCATGGCACTATTTCAAAGAAGAGCATGGGAGTTATCCCCGGTGTCCTAGCCAATATTTATCCCTCAATCAACATAACAGAAAACAGATTATCTGGTCATTATCACTTTGCAGCTGATGGTACATGTAATGTATGCACCTGTGAGGATGCGCACAGGTTTGTAGAGCTGTTGCGGTGTTCGCTGTGACTCAGTGGGTAGCACACTCACCTCTGAATCAGAAGGTTGTGGGTTCAAGACCTACTCCAGGAACTTGCACACATAAATCTAGGCTGACACTCCAATGCAGTATTGAGGGAGTGCTGCACTGTCGGAGGTGCTGTCATTTGGCTGAGTAGTTAAACTGAGGCCCTGTCTGCCCTTTCAGGTGGACATAAAAAATCCCGTGACACTATTTCGAAGAAAAGCAGGGGTGTTATCCCTGGTTTCCAGGCCAATATTTATCCCTCAATCAACATAACAAAAAAAAATAGATTATCTGGTCATTGTCACATTGCTGTTTGGAGCACACGGTGTCCACCGGTACGCTCGCGGCCTTCCGCGAGAGGTGGGCGCCGGAGGGACTGGAGTGCATCATCACCCCCGGCAACCAAATTTTAATTTGATTTTATGTTTTAAAGTTTAATTTGTTTTAATTGCCGGGTTTTAGTGTCCCCCTCCCCTTTTATAGGGGGCACTTGTAAATTATATGATCTTAATGCCCCCCCCAAAAAAATCACAAAAAAACCCACAAAAAAAACCAAAAAAAAACAAAACAAAAAAGAGGGCAATTAAAAGTGTCTGGAGTGTCCCCCAGATTGGGGGACACTTGATCTAACTTTTATTTTGTCCCCCCTCCCAAAAGAGTTGTGGAGTTGTTGTGGGCTGCTCCTGCACGCTCCCCACTTTGCCATCCTCGTCTGCCGTCCGGACACGCCATGGCGCACCATCTTGCCGTCCGGAAGAGGCGGGGGTCCCCGATGGTGTGCACTCTACGCGGGAGTCCTCCCACTATTTATCAGGGACTTGGCCTGGAGGGTGGTGCACGGGCTCCCAGGCCGCCTGCAATTTCTGCGGTCTGGAAGAGTCCGTGTTCCATGTTTTTATGGAGCGTGTGACGTTGCAGCCCCTGTTCTGTTATTTAAAGGGGCTGCTCCTCAATTTCTGGCTGCACTTCAATCCCACACTCCTGATCTTTGGGCACCCTGTGCGGAGGGGAGCGGGTAGGTCCGAGGGCCTCCTCGTAGGACTGCTCCTGGGCACGGCCAAGGGTGCCATCAGCCGTCCAGGCAGCGGGCGGTCGAGGGGGTCGTTCAGCCTGACTGCCTGCCTCTATTCCGCGCGTACATCCGGGCCAGGGTGTCCTTGGAGATGGAGCACGCGGTGTCCACCGGTACGCTCGCGGCCTTCTGCGAGAGGTGGGCACCGGAGGGACTGGAGTGCATCGTCACCCCCGGCAACCAAATTTTAATTTGATTTTATATGTTTTAAAGTTTAATTTGTTTTAATTGCCGGGTTTTTAGTGTCCTCCTCCCCTTTTATAGGGGACACTTGTAAAATATATGGTTTTAATGCCCCCCAAAAAAATCACAAAAAAACCCCAAAAAAAACATTTATTAGAAAAAGGGGCAGTTAAGTGTCTGAAGTGTCCCCCAGATCGGGGGGGGCATTTGATCTAATGTTTATTTTGTTCCCCCCCCCAAAGAGTTGTAGAGCTGTTGCAAAGTGTCTGGAGTGTCCCCCAGATCGGGGGATACTTGATCTAACTTTTATTTTGTCCCCCCTCCCAAAAGAGTTGTGGAGCTGTTGTGGGCTGCTCCTGCACGCTCCCCACTTTGCTATCCTCGTCTGCCGTCCGGACACGCCATGGCGTACCATCTTGTTTCCGGAAGAGGTGGGGGTCCCCGATGGAGGGCACTCTACGCAGGGGTCCTCCCACTATTTATCGGGGACTTGGCCTGGAGGGTGGTGCACGGAGCAGTCCCGTGCAACAAATTTTTAAGCCGGTTCACGGACTCCCAGGCCGCCTGCAATTTCTGCGGGCTGGAGCAGTCCGTGTTCCATGTTTTTATTGAATGTACGAGGTTGCAGCCCCTATTCCATTATTTAAAGGGGCTGCTCCTCAATTTCTGGCTGCACTTCAGTCCCACACTCCTGATCTTTGGGCACCCTGTGCGGAGGGGAGCAGGTAGGTCCGAGGACCTCCTTGTACGACTGCTCCTGGGCACGGCCAAGGGTGCCATCAGCCGGTCCAGGCAGCGGGCGGTCGTTCAGCCCGACTGCCTGCCTCTCTTCCGTGCTTACATCTGGGCCAGGGTGTCCCTCGAGTTGGAGCACGCGGTGTCCACAGGTACGCTCGCGGCCTTCCGCGAGAGGTGGGCGCCGGAGGGACTGGAGTGCATTATCACCCCCGGCAACCAAATTTTAATTTGAGTTTACATGCTTTAAAGTTTCATTTGTTTTAATTGCCGGGTTTTTAGTGTCCCCCTCCCCTTTTATAGGGGGCACTTGTAAAATATATAATTTTAATGCCCCCCAAAAAAATCACAAAAAAAACAAAAAATATTTTTAAGAAGGGGCAGTTAAGTGTCTGGAGTGTCCCCCAGATCAGGGGGCACTTGATTTAACGAGTTAATTTTGTTTCCAACCAAAAGAGTTGTCGAGCTGTTGCTGCGGGCTGCTCTTGCACACTCTCCACTTTGCTCTCCTCTTCTGCTGTCCGGACATGCCATGGCGCACAATCTCGCCTTCCAGAGGAGGCGGGGGTCCCCAGTGGAGTGCTCTCTACGCGGGAGTCCTCCCCTTATTTATTGTGGACTTGACCTGGAGGGTGTTGCTCGGAGCAGTCCCATGCAATAGGTTTTTAAGCCAGTTCACGGACTCCCAGGCCGCCTGCAATTTCTGCGGGCTGGAGGAGTCCGTGTTCCATGTTTTTATGGAATGTGCGAGGTTGCAGCCCCTGTTCCATTATTTGAAGGGGCTGCTCCTCAAATTCTGTCTGCACTTTTAGTCCTACATTCCTGATCTTTGGGCACCCTGTGCGGAGGGGAGCGGATAGGTCCGAAGGCCTCCTCGTAGGACTGTTCATGGGCACGGCCAAGGGTGCCACCAGCCGGTCCAGGCAGCGGGCGGTCGAGGGGGTCGTTCAGCCTGACTGCCTGCCTCTCTTCCGCGCGTACATCCGGGCCAGGGTGTCCCTGGAGATGGAGCACGCGGTGTCCACCGGTACGCTCGCGGCCTTCCGCGAGAGGTGGGCGCCGGAGGGACTGGAGTGCATCATCACCCCTGGCAACCAAATTTTAATTTGATTTTATATTTTTTAAAGTTTAATTTGTTTTATTGCCGGGTTTTACTGTCCCCTTCCCCTTTTATAGGGGGCACATGTGTAATTTGTGTGTTTTAGTGCCCAAAAAAAACAATAACAAAAAAAAAGGCACCTGAGAGACCTGGCCCGTGCCTCGGTTAAACGTCTCATCTGAAAGATGGCACCTCCCTCAGCACTGCACTGGAGTGTCAACCTAAATTTATGTGCTCAAAGTTCCTGGAGTGGGATTTGAACCCACTACCTTGTGCCCCAGAGGCGAGTGTGCTACCCACTGAGCCACTGCAAAATCAAGTACAATTCCTTCAGTCAGCATTAAATCACAATGTTGAATATTTTACTCCAACACCCAACCGCATGCGCACATCGAGACGGAACTCAGGGCCGAGCCCCTGGGCGAGACGCCACGCATCACTTCAGGTGCAGGTTCGCCACTTCTCAGTGCCGTAGCTGCTGCACAGCAGCTGGCCAGACGTTGGGTAAAATGGATTGCCTGTTCAGAGAAATCCCACTGCTGCTTCGTAAGAACCTGCTGCCGCTTTGCGTTTTGGGTTTTCTTTCCTAAGTCTTAGTACATCCACCTCGTAAATCAATCGAGCGGCGAGTGATTTCCGTGTGGCACTGAGGCTCTCAGAGTTGTACAGTGTCCCCGGTTTACACTCCGAAGCTGCCACCTGTCAGTACAAGCTGTGTGCTGGTTGCATTTGCCGCTTTTGCACAAATATTATGGACCAATAGCTCAAACTACATGAACATTATTACTAATTGGTTCAGCTTCAGTGAATGTCCTATTACAGCGAAAAGGGAGAATTTATAATCTAATCTAATAATGTCTAGCCAGATGTCACTGTTAATGGCTGCACAGTTCTATACCTGCAGGAAACACTTCTGTCTAACTCTATCAGGATTCATTGTAATATTCCCATTATAGGTACTTTTAGATTTCTGTGGGGGGGGGGGGGCAAGTGTGGGGGGCGGAAGAGATGCATTGATGCAGAGACCTATTCCCTTCTTTCTTTAGGAGTGTTCTACTAGTGATTGTGGGCCAGGTTGGAATGCTACTAAGGAAAAACGGACTTGTTTTCCACACCTCCAACCTGCAGTCTTGATACCCACGGAAATTAGGGCCCAAACACCACCAGAGATGCGGAGTTTGCCCTGCTTATATTGCAGTGTGTGGTGGGTGGGATGGAGGCACCATGGTCATGCTACCGGACTGCACATTATGGACATAAGAGTGCCCAACATGATTGCACAGGAGGATTACAAAATCATCCAGGTGCTGTTGTGGAACCAGACTAGCACAGGCTAGTTTTTAAGCACTTTAATTTCTTCTTAAATTCCAGTGCTCGCTTTACGGTCAGATCGATGGTTGAGTGCTCACATCTGTAGGCCTGCTGAGCTCCGCTGCTCAATACAGACTCCCGATCTCCACAGATACTACCTGGCCTGCTGAGTAATTCCAGCATGAGCATGTTGCTGATCTCTGGGACAGGCAGTGATTGTGGCTTTGCTGCTGAGCATTCAAAAGAGGAGTTGAACGTGCCTGAGAATGCCCAACATAACCGCACGTAGGAGGTAGGTGGGTCATCGGAGATTGTGTCACTCAGTATCTGTGTTCTTCTTTGATCACCCTTAAGGGTTGGAGAGGAAATTCCCAGAGTTTTTGCCTAGATTTTCCCAAGGTTTTTTCCCTCCTCACAGGAGATTGCATGGCTGATGGGTGGGTGGCGGATGGGGGTACAGAGACGATTCACTCGGCTGATTCCAGAGATGAGGGGGTTACCTTATGATGATAGATTGAGTAGACTGGGTCTTTACTCCTTGGAGTTCAGAAGGATGAGGGATGATCTTATAGAAACATTTAAAATAATGAAAGGGATAGACAAGATAGAGGCAGAGAGGTTGTTTCCACTGGTCGGGGAGACTAGAACTAGGGGGCACAACCTCAAAATACGAGGGAGACAATTTAAAACCGAGTTGAGAAGGAATTTCTTCTCCCAGAGGGTTGTGAATCTGTGGAATTCTCTGCCCAAGGAAGCAGTTGAGGCTAGCTCATTGAATGTATTCAAGTCACAGATAGATAGATTTTTAACCAATAAGGGAATTAAGGGTTATGGGGAGAGGGCGGGTAAGTGGAGCTGAGTCCACGGCCAGATCAGCCATGATCTTTTTGAATGGCGGAGCAGGCTCGAGGGGCTAGATGGCCTACTCCTGTTCCTAATTCTTATGTTCTTATGGTGTGTATAACTTAACCGAAGACAGTACAGGACAGATCCAGTGGACCATTTGCTCTTTATCTGCTCTGCTTTGTTATATGATGTGCACGAGAATAGCCTGAAGTGACTTAAAATGGCCTGTGTTCGGAACCTGGAAGTCCCATGCTGATACAGGAGTTGTACAAAATTGGATGAGGTTTTGTTCCTCACTGTTCACCCAGTGTCAGCTGTGGCTCAGTGGGTAGCACACTCGCCTCTGAGTCAGAAGGTTGTGAGTTCAAGTCCCACTCCAGGGACTGGAGTATAAAAAATTCAAGGCTGACACTCCAGTGCAGTGCTGAGGGAGCACAGTGCTGTCTTTTTGATGAGATGTTTACCCAAGGCCCTACCTGCCCTCTCAGATAGACATAAAAGATCCCATGGCACTATTTCGAAGAGCAGTGGAGTTACCCCCGGTGTCCTGGCCAATATTTATCTCTCAATCAGCATAACAAAATCAGATTATCTGGTCATTGCTTTTTGTGGGAGCTTACTGTGTGCAAATTGGCTGCCGCGTTTCCCACATTACAACAGTGACTACACTCCAAAAAAGACTTAATTGGCTGTAAAGCGCTTTGAGACGTCTGATGTTTGTGAAAGGCGCTATTTAAATCTTTCTTTAGGTGTCTACCTTTGTCAATCTTGAGCCAGTCAATAGAAATGGCATAAAACCACTTCCAACAAACTGCCTTTCGCTCAGTGTCTCCTCCAATGGCACAACTGAAAGACAATGAGAGAAATCACGGGTATGAACTCATGGCTTGCCGTACGATGCCACAATGCTTTTTAAAACCAAACATTCTGCAGCCCCCATGTTTTGTTCATTTATTTCCCCCTCCCCCCGCCCCCAGAACTCACCATTTAACTGTTTAGCTTTGAAGATATTCACAAGGTTTTGAAATAAGAGGGAAAAAAGCGCAATTTGTTCCGATCTCTATTGATTGCGCTGTCCTTCCAAAGGCAAAAAAAGGTAACTTTCCGTAAGTACTCATGGATCAGGCACTGCCTGAAGAGACGAAATGTTTATATATTGACGGATCACTCTTCACCACACAACACTCACCCTCGTCAATCAAATCGCTTATCCACATACCTAATGTAAAGCTAGGCCTTCTTGTGTGTTGCCAGGACAGGTGTAATCAATCAAACCCAGAGCAAAATGCAATTGCATCTCTTATATCTTTGAGACTAAACTGATTTTTCCTCAGAGGCTGATTCTTCTCTTGTGTGCCGCTGAAATAAAAAAAATACTCAGTGTGGGGTCATGAAGCTGGAAAACTTGATGATCAATTTCTCTTCTGATTGGAACTAATTGTGTTTTAGAAGAGCAGTTCCTTGATGTGCGTTTCACATTACATATCCAGCAAAAAGGTATTCGACTGAAATTCCACAAAAAAAAAACACAGCTCAATACTTTAATGACTAAAAACAAAGGCATACTATTAGAAATGGGAAATTATTTTTACAATTTGCAAACGATCATATCTTTAATTCCCAGTGCTCTCGGATTTGAACAGATCGCTTGCTATGTTATAATAACTCAGGCTAAGAAAGCACATTTATTATTTTACTTGCTGCACTATAGCGAAGGGAAAATGAGATGTTCAATCTGTACTGGGGGATAATTAAAATGCACACAGTGCTGCAAAGTATAAAACGACACCAACTGGGTCACCACTAACTGACAGCCCCGTTTGAATCTGAGATTCAAGAACCCCGCAGTACCACTGCCTCGTGAACCTATTATTGGAATTATTGTATAACTTCCCCATAGCTTCTAATTTTGATCACCACACAATGCCATTCCGATCCTCTCTCTGAAAGCAAAATGCAGACCTAAGGGTATCATTATATGGAACAAACCTTTCAGGGCTGATAGCCGTGTGTAGTTCTAATTCCCTGCATGACTTCCTACATTTTTCAAGGTAAGTCAAAGCTTAAGTCTGTCAGAAGGCAAGTTTATTTTTCTTGGAAATAATTCAATTTATCAAAACTAACCCCAACTTAATAACACGTACCTGCAACAGCTGGTTGCATGCGAGTTGGAAGTGGCATCTTAATTATATTTTTGTGGACAAATCATGAGGAAATTCTATTTTATTTTATATCTTTTTACAAGTTTAACGTGTAGTGACTGTGTTTCCATGGCTATGGGTAGAGGCATCTGGATAGGGAATCAAGGGATATGGGGATTCGGCGGGAAAGTGGAGTTGAGGTAGAAGATTAGCCATTAATGGCGGAGCAGGCTCGAGGCTTCTCCTGCTCCTATTTCTTATGTTCTTCTGATAGCTAATGAGCATATAACCAATATTTGACAATGCAGCCTTCGATCGCCAGAGGAAAAGAGTGTTCAAAGACCAGGATCTCAAACCCGGCAAGCTCATGGTCTACAGAGCAGTAGTGATCCCCACCCTCCTATATGCTTCAGAGACATGGACTATGTACAGTAGGCACCTCAAAGCACTAGAGAAGTACCATCAATGCTGCCTCTGCAAAATCATGCAAATTATTGGCACCAACGTCAGCGTTCTCTCTCAGGCCAACATTCCCAGCATCGAGGCATTGACCACGTTCGATCAGCTCCGATGGACGGGCCACATCATCCGCATGCCCGATACTAGACTCCCGAGACAAGCGCTCTACTCTGAGCTACGTCATGGCAAGCGAGTCCCAGTAGAACAGAGCAAACACATCAAGGACACCCTCAAAGCCTCCTTGAAAAATTGTAACATCCCCACCGACTCTTGGGAATCCCTGGCCCAAGATCGCTCAAAGTGGAAGAGAAGCATCCGAGAAGGCGCCAAACACTTTGCGTCTCTGATGACAAATCAAGCACCCCACCGACCCGTCCCTCCAATCACCATCTACCCCATCTGTGACAGAGACTGTAGATCCTGCATTGGCCTTATCAGTCACCTTAGAATTAATTTTAGTGTGGAAGCAAGTCATCCTCGACTCCGGGGGACTGCCTAAGAAGAAGAATATTTGAAAGAACACTGAAACAACTAGGCTCTAATGACAAAGTGTGGTAAATGTGGTAAAAACATGGCTCATCTCTGGCTTCTAATAATCAGAAACCTTTCAGGCATTTCCATTGTTTTAAGCAACTTCTGCAAAGATTTCCCAAATGACAAGAAAAGTGTTGATTGACTACTAATCAAAGTAATTAGTCTTTGATGTATTATTTGTTAATAATACATCAAAGACTAATTACTTCCCTGCCAATACAACATTGCATCATCCAGGTGCATGACTGCAAGCTGAACCTCTTATTATAGCATCATGTGATTCACAGAAACTTGCTGGAAGCGTACGTGAATAAACAGTTCGATTCCATTATTTTTAAATAGGGTTGGATTTTGCATTAATTAAACAAAACAAGACAAAAATTATATACAACTGTTGAACATTTTTTTAAATTCGGATATTAAATTAACAAATGGCATTGAGGGGTTCTGTGGTCACCAGCACATCTATTTGATTCGTCATTTAAGACTAACTCATTCTGTTTTGAGTGCAAGGTGGCAACAGAGTAGTAGAAATTTAGAGCTCTCTCCCTCAAAAGGCTGTGGATGCTCGGACAATTGGAGACTTCAAGACTGAGCGCAATAGATTTCTGTGAGGTAGGGGTATCAAGGGGAATGGAGCAAAGAGGGAACATGGAGTTGAGATGCGCATCAGCCATGATCTGATTGAAAGATGAAGCAGGCCCAAGGGACCGAATGACCCACTCCTTTTACTAATGTTACTAGTTGCACCTCTATGCAACAAGTCTTGGGAGCAAAGTAATATGCACAGCTTTTACCCAATAGCTGTACTGTCCACCCTGTCTTATCTCCCAGAAAAGACTAGACAGGAGCAACTGTTTGAGCTCTGTAAGCATCGACTCCCCAAGGATATCTGAACATTGCGTTTTAGTATTTCTCATTGCAGAAAAAAGCTGGAAATCTGTTGTGGGAGGGGCCCGAGTATTTTTCCATGTTGTACACGAAAAATCCACATCTGATGGGCGGGGGTGGTCTGGGATATGTTACAATGGCCAGAAGAAGGCAACTCATCACAGGTAATGGGCAAAGATGGTGGGTCCACTGTTAAGTAATGTGAACTCATCAGAGAGCCATTCATTACCTGGATGAGATAACCTTGAGAGGCAGGAAACCAGAACAAAAGAAAGCCATTAAGCCCAGAGCGGTTGGAAGTGAAAACCCATCCCCAGCCATCACTGGAATACACATGGGCCACTCAGACAGAAGCCTCAAAACAAGGAAAAAACTTTATTTGGTCAGAAAAAGCAAACAGACTCGGGATATAAAAGATGGCTGTGCTCTCGCTTGCTTCACCTCTACAAGAACCGAGCACTCTGTCAGGGATGGAGAGAAGAAACCATAGACAGTACGGAACCAGAAGCGACATGTTTTCACCAGGAGAAGCGGCGAGTAAGCCAACGAATCGGTGAGCATCATCCCTGCCCACGCATCTTTAAGATCACAGTCACTGTGTGAGGAGGTGCCATGTGTTCTCCCAACCAAGCCTTAGAAGGGTTTTAGTGGGGAGGTTTTGCTGCAAGGACCATAGAGGTACGCCCAGCCGGTCGGTACAGATTTGGGGGTACACTGTGGATCCGAGCAGTGGGTTTAGATGTTGGGTACTTCGTGATGGGGCAGTTTAGACACGCCAGGGTATTGGATTCTACTACATCATCACTGTATTTACTCGTAGTTTTGCTCTGTTGGGGTAGCTTTAATAAAGCATTGATGGTTGAGACCGAGGTATTTGTCCGTGATTCATTCATCTGTTCAGTACAGTAATCACTCCCAGGTCTAGAACTATTGTAATGTGGAGATGCATCGAAAACACCGAAGGGAATCCACTTACAGCTCAGAGGCTTCCCTCCGCTAGTTCCAAACTAAGAATGAGGAACAATGTCAATTAAAATGACCAATGGCCACTTTCATGATATAATGGGATCTAAAAAGATGCATTTAAGGGGAAGCTAGATAATGGCATGAGTGAGAAAGGAATACAAGGATATGTTGATAAGGTGAGATGAGGTAAGTTTCATGAGGCGCACAAACATAGACATAGCACAGTTTGGCCAAATTTTACAGTTTCCTCCTGTAAAATTCGACGTACATAAGAACATAAGAATTAGGAGCAGGCCATTCGGCCCCTCGAGTCTGCTCCACCATTCAATGAGATCATGGTTGATCTTCTGCCTCAACTCCACTTGCCTGCACTAGCCCCATATCCTTGATTCCTTTAATATCCAAAAATCTATCGATCTTTCTTGAATATACTCAATGACAGCCCTCTGGAGTAGAGAATTCCAAAGATTCACTAATCTCTGAGTGAAGAAATTTCTCCTCATCTCAGTCCTAAATGGCCGACCCCTTATTCTGAGACTGTGACCCCTGGTTCTAGACTCCACAGCCAAGGGAACTATCCTGCCTGCTTGTATCCTGTCAAGCCTTGCAAGAATTTTGTATGTTTCAATGAGATTACCTCTCATTCTTCTGAACTCTAGAGAATATAGGCTGAGTCTACTCAATCTCTCTTCACGGGACAATCGCCCGCCATCCCAGGAATCAGTCTGGTGAACCTTCGTTCCACTCCCTCTATGGCAAGTATATCCTTCCTTAGGTAAGGAGAGCAAAACTGTACACAGTAACTGTACACAATGCTCCAGCTGTGGTCTCACCAGGGCCCTATATATTTGCAGTAAGATGTCTTTACTCTTATACTCAATAATTCTACGTAAAATTAATAAAGGTTTTTATGGTGAGGCTGTATTATTAAATTCAAAATAAATGCACGTGATAACAGAAAACCAAACAAATTGGATGTATTTTACTATTTAGTTGCTATTAGAAATTCCTTTCAATTGTATTTAGTTAACCAAAAATCGTCATGAGGTTGATGGACACTGTTTGGATCTGGATAGGATTAGAGTTGAGGATTCGGATCAAAGTCCATTCTTGTTTTTTTAATTTTCTGATCATGGATATAGTTGTTAATCCAGATATTTAGCGATTTGGATTTATTATAAGAACATATTTTACAACTATTGGAAGGAAAAAGAGTGGGCGAGCGATAGTGATAGGGGATTCAATTGTAAGGGGAATAGATAGGCGTTTCTGCGGCCGCAACCGAGACTCCAGGATGGTATGTTGCCTCCCTGGTGCAAGGGTCAAAGATGTCTTGGAGCGGGTGCAGGACATTCTAAAAAGGGAGGGAGAACAGCCAGTTGTCGTGGTGCACGTTGGTACCAATGACATAGGTAAAAAAAGGGATGAGTTCCTACGAAATGAATTTAAGGAGCTAGGAGCTAAATTAAAAAGTAGGACCTCAAAAGTAGTAATCTCGGGATTGCTACCAGTGCCACGTGCTAGTCAGAGTAGGAATCGCAGGATAGCTCAGATGAATACGTGGCTTGAGCAATGGTGCAGCAGGGAGGGATTCAAATTCCTGGGGCATTGGAACCGGTTCTGGGGGAGGTGGGACCAGTACAATCCGGACGGTCTGCACCTGGGCAGAATCGGAACCAATGTCCTCGGGGGAGTGTTTGCTAGTGCTGTTGGGGAGGAGTTAAACTAATATGGCAGGGGGATGGGAACCAATGCAGGGAGATAGAGGGAAACAAAAAGGAGGCAAAAACAAAAGACAGAAAGGAGATGAGGAAAAGTGGAGGGCAGAGAAACCCAAGGCAAAGAACAAAAAGGGCCATTGTACAGCAAAATTCTAAAAGGACAGAGGGTGTTAAAAAAAACAAGCCTGAAGGCTTTGTGTCTTAATGCAAGGAGTATCCGCAATAAGGTGGATGAATTAACTGTGCAAATAGATGTTAACAAATATGATGTGATTGGGATTACGGAGACGTGGCTCCAGGATGATCAGGGCTGGGAACTCAACATCCAGGGGTATTCAACATTCAGGAAGGATAGAATAAAAGGAAAAGGAGGTGGGGTAGCATTGCTGGTTAAGGAGGAGATTAAGGCAATAGTTAGGAAGGACATTAGCTTGGATGATGTGGAATCTATATGGGTAGAGCTGCAGAACACCAAAGGGCAAAAAACATTAGTGGGAGTTGTGTACAGACCTCCAAACAGTAGTAGTGATGTTGGGGAGGGCATCAAACATGAAATTAGGGGTGCGTGCAATAAAGGTGCAGCAGTTATAATGGGTGACTTTAATATGCACATAGATTGGGCTAACCAAACTGGAAGCAATACGGTGGAGGAGGATTTTCTGGAGTGCATAAGGGATGGTTTTTTAGACCAATATGTCGAGGAACCAACTAGGGGGGAGGCCATCTTAGACTGGGTGTTATGTAATGAGAGAGGATTAATTAGCAATCTCGTTGTGCGAGGCCCCTTGGGGAAGAGTGACCATAATATGGTGGAATTCTGCATTGGGATGGAGAATGAAACAGTTAATTCAGAGACCATGGTCCAGAACTTAAAGAAGGCTAACTTTGAAGGTATGAGGCGTGAATTGGCTGGGATGGATTGGCGAATGATACTTAAGGGGTTGACTGTGGATGGGCAATGGCAGACATTTAGAGACCGCATGGATGAACTACAACAATTGTACATTCCTGTCTGGCGTAAAAATAAAAAAGGGAAGGTGGCTCAACCGTGGCTATCAAGGGAAATCAGGGATAGTATTAAAGCCAAGGAAGTGGCATACAAATTGGCCAGAAATAGCAGCGAACCTGGGGACTGGGAGAAATTTAGAACTCAGCAGAGGAGGACAAAGGGTTTGATTAGGGCAGGGAAAATGGAGTATGAGAAGAAGCTTGTAGGGAACATTAAGACGGATTGCAAAAGTTTCTGTAGATATGTAAAGAGAAAAAGGTTAGTAAAGACAAACGTAGGTCCTCTGCAGTCAGAATCAGGGGAAGTCATAACGGGGAACAAAGAAATGGCGGACCAATTGAACAAGTACTTTGGTTCGGTATTCACGAAGGAGGACACGAACAACCTTCCGGTTATAAAAGGGGTCGGGGGGTCTAGTAAGGAGGAGGAACTGAGGGAAATCCTTATTAGCCGGGAAATTGTGTTGGGGAAATTGATGGGATTGAAGGCCGATAAATCCCCAGGGCCTGATGGACTGCGTCCCAGAGTACTTAAGGAGGTGGCCTTGGAAATAGTGGATGCGTTGACAGTCATTTTCCAACATTCCATTGACTCTGGATCAGTTCCTATGGAGTGGAGGGTAGCCAATGTAACCCCACTTTTTAAAAAAGGAGGGAGAGAG
Source organism: Pristiophorus japonicus (assembly GCF_044704955.1). Taxonomy (NCBI): domain Eukaryota; kingdom Metazoa; phylum Chordata; class Chondrichthyes; family Pristiophoridae; genus Pristiophorus; species Pristiophorus japonicus. The sequence goes on along the minus strand of NC_091984.1, from coordinate 201,606,737 downwards.
AAAACAGGGAATTATAGACCGGTCAGCCTGACATCGGTAGTGGGTAAAATGATGGAATCAATTATTAAGGATGTCATAGCAGTGCATTTGGAAAGAGGTGACATGATAGGTCCAAGTCAGCATGGATTTGTGAAAGGTAAATCATGCTTGACAAATCTTCTGGAATTTTTTGAGGATGTTTCCAGTAGAGTGGATAAGGGAGAACCAGTTGATGTGGTATATTTGGACTTTCAGAAGGCGTTCGACAAGGTCCCACACAAGAGATTGATGTGCAAAGTTAGAGCACATGGGATTGGGGGTAGTGTACTGACATGGATTGAGAACTGGTTGTCAGACAGGAAGCAAAGAGTAGGAGTAAATGGGTACTTTTCAGAATGGCAGGCAGTGACTAGTGGGGTACCGCAAGGTTCTGTGCTGGGGCCCCAGCTGTTTACACTGTACATTAATGATTTAGATGAGGGGATTAAATGTAGTATCTCCAAATTTGCGGATGACACTAAGTTGGGTGGCAGTGTGAGCTGCGAGGAGGATGCTGTGAGGCTGCAGAGCGACTTGGATAGGTTAGGTGAGTGGGCAAATGCATGGCAGATGAAGTATAATGTGGATAAATGTGAGGTTATCCACTTTGGTGGTAAAAACAGAGAGACAGACTATTATCTGAATGGTGACAGATTAGGAAAAGGGGAGGTGCAAAGAGACCTGGGTGTCATGGTACATCAGTCATTGAAGGTTGGCATGCAGGTGCAGCAGGCGGTTAAGAAAGCAAATGGCATGTTGGCCTTCATAGCAAGGGGATTTGAGTACAGGGGCAGGGAGGTGTTGCTACAGTTGTACAGGGCATTGGTGAGGCCACACCTGGAGTATTGTGTACAGTTTTGGTCTCCTAACCTGAGGAAGGACATTCTTGCTATTGAGGGAGTGCAGCGAAGGTTCACCAGACTGATTCCCGGGATGGCGGGACTGACCTATCAAGAAAGACTGGATCAACTGGGCTTGTATTCACTGGAGTTCAGAAGAATGAGAGGGGACCTCATAGAAACATTTAAAATTCTGACGGGGTTAGATAGGTTAGATGCAGGAAGAATGTTCCCAATGTTGGGGAAGTCCAGAACCAGAGGTCACAGTCTAAGGATAAGGGGTAAGCCATTTAGGACCGAGATGCGGAGGACCTTCTTCACCCAGAGAGTGGTGAATCTGTGGAATTCTCTACCACAGAAAGTTGTTGAGGCCAATTCACTAAATATATTCAAAAAGGAGTTAGATGAGGTCCTTACTACTAGGGGGATCAAGGGGTATGGCGAGAAAGCAGGAATGGGGTACTGAAGTTGAATGTTCAGCCATGAACTCATTGAATGGCGGTGCAGGCTAGAAGGGCCGAATGGCCTACTCCTGCACCTATTTTCTATGTTTCTATGTTTCTATGTTGTAATTACCCAAGTGTTTTCATGCGGTGAATAGCAAAGACATGCGCCAGGAAATTGCAGTTGCAGGTTTTCTGCCCACGTACGCCTCCGAACCACAAGAAAACTCCACATTTACCTTGTGTCTCCGGAGCTTGGAACTCTCGCAGTCCTGGGCCCGTAGATGTGCGCCTGCGTAAAGGCCCACACATCCCAGGGGCGCTGTGGGTCGGAAACATCCCTGGGATCACGTGGGCCGGCCCAACCAATGGCAAAGGGAGATTCCCATTATGCTCATAGGGATTCCGCGCATAAATGTTAACTTTCATAGGCCGATAGAAACACCAATTCAATTTTTTATTTTTATTTTCTTTTCAGCTCAGTTCGGCAGCGCCGATTTCTTTTCCCCCTCTCCTCCCCTCCTTTCTCTTACAGCAATCTGTGGGAAGTCCAGCGAGAACAACCCAAAAATCCACTGGAACTGCGCATGCAGTCACATACTAATCACCTAAAAAATACAATTTCACAACACTGAAATAAAAATAAATGATCACAGGTTCAAAATTAATTTAAATACCCTTTAAGTAAACATTTAAAATAACTATTTCATTTTTTGAAAAATAAATGTAAACATTATTATCTGGGACAAAATTGACCTAAACTAATTTTAAATGTAAGTGAATGTTTAAATCATTTTTTTAAAATTATTTTAACTATTATTTAAACCCATACGCTGGCCAAAGAAGGTCTTACGCATGCTTTTACCAGGCGTAAGTGTTTGGTGGGTATTCGCTGGACAGTAGTTGGGCAAATAGCCCAACCCTGTGCCAGCGAAGGTGAATTTACAGCGGATGTGTCCAGGAGAAACTTGACAGATTGCAATTTTGGGTTTTTGTGCACGCACATCGCGTGTGACAACCCGGAGCTTGCGGGGCACTTTGTGCATTTGCATATGCGGTCATAGGCCCCGGAAAATCCGGGCCACCATAAAATAATACAGGAGAAAGAGGTTTTGTGGTATAAAACAGTTGTTTTATAAAAACAGAACATGCTGAAAATCTCAGCGGTCAGGCAGCATCAGTGGAGAGAAAAACAGAGTTAACGATGATCCTTCGTCAGAACTGTTGAATGTTCGAAAAGAAGATTCTTAAAGAGCACTGAAAGGGGGAGGGGAAGAAAGAACAAAAGGTCTGTGATAGGGGTGAACGGCAGGAGAGATTAGAGAGACAAAAGGGATGAAGTGCCAAATTGAAATGGTAATGACAGAAGTTAGTCTCGCTAGAGTGTGAATGGCGGAATAATGACCAACTGCCATTGGAAACAGAGAAAAAAACATTATTTTGTGGATTTTTCTTGATAATAAACTACAAATTAATCTTCAATTCTATAAATGATAGTGGTTTCAATTTCCAGGATCATTTACATAAACTGAACTACAATTTTTTTTAAGAAAAGGATTTTCATGTCGAATACATTTTTAATGATGCTTTTATTTTTGACAAATTTGATTGACTGCTTCCATAATACTCGAGCCAGTCAGTATGACCTGGTACTAACTGCAGTACAGTACAGTAAATATATTATAATTGTCTTTGATTATTGTTTCATGATTTTAAATACATAATAAGCAGTTCGTTAAAGATGGGATTAACTTGCACTTTGTGATGTCATTCCACACAGCGTACCATAATGTAGCATGAAAGTGTAATTCTTCCAGTGATGATTAAGATTTGTGAATACATTAAATACAAACTGGCAATCAGTAACGAGTGGGGTGCTGCAGGGATCAGTGCTGGGACCCCAACTATTTACAATCTATATTAATGACTTGGAAGAAGGGACTGAGCGTAACATAGCCAAGTTTGCCGATGATACAAAGATGGGAGGAAAAGCAATGTGTGAGGAGGACACAAAAAACCTGCAAAAGGACATAGACAGGCTAAGTGAGTGGGCAAAAATTTGGCAGATGGAGTATAATGTTGGAAAGTGTGAGGTCATGCACTTTGGCAGACAAAATCAAAGAGCAAGTTATTATTTAAATGGAGAAAGATTGCAAAGTGTTGCAGTACAGAGGGGCCTGGGGGTACTTGTGCATGAAACACAGAAGGATAGTATGCAGGTATAGAAAGTGGTGAGGAAGACCAATGGAATCTTGGCCTTTATTGCAAAGGGGATGGAGTATAAAATCAGGGAAGTCTTGTTACAGCTGTACAGGGTATTGGGGTATTGGTGAGGCCACACCTGGAATACTGCGTGCAGTTTTGGTTTCCATATTTATGAAAGGATATACTTGCTTTGGAGGCAGTTCAGAGAAGGTTCACAAGGTTGATTCCGGGGATGAGGGGGTTGACTTATGAGGAAAGGTTGAGTAGGTTGGGCTTCTACTCATTGGAATACAGAAGAATGAGAGGTGATCTTATCGAAACGTATAAGATTATGAGGGGGCTTGACAAGGTGAATGCAGAGAGGATGTTTCCACTCGAACTAGAAGGCATGATCTTAGAATAAGGGGCCGCCCATTTAGAACTGAGATGAGGAGTAATTTCTTCTCTCAGAGGGTTGTGAATCTGTGGAATTCACTGCCGCAGAGAGCTGTGGAAGCTGGGACATTAAATAAATTTAAGACAGAAATAGACAGTTTCTTAAGCAATAAGGGAATAAGGAGTTATGGGGAGCGGGCGGGGAAGTGGAGCTGAGTCCATGATCAGATCAGCCATGATCTTATTGAATGGCGGAGCAGGCTCGAGGAGCCTCAGAGTGGGGATGAATTTATTATTTAGTTTTATACACAACCGATGATTGAAATTGCTTCCCACTGTCAAAAAAAACACTACTATCGTTCTCCATATTTGTCTCGGCAACTGAAGGATCGTAGAACTCTGGGTTACTTTGCCCAGTTACATTGCAATCTGTCAAAAAAAGAGAGCTGTATACATCTATCTTAGAATCATACAATATTGCAATACACCAACAGGCCTTTTGGCCCATCAAGTCTGCATTAGTGTTTATCACCACATGAACCAAGTCTAATCCCACTCTCCTGCTTGTTCCCATCCCCATTACTATTCCTCCTTGTCAAGTAACTTTCGACCTTTAAAGAGAGTTTATGGACACAGTTTCAACTAAAGTTTCTAGCAGAAGAGTCTATGTTCTCTCCATCCTCTGTGTAAAGATTTTTGTTCTAACTTCTCTTTTCATGATTATATAACACTTTTACTGTCTCATAAACCAGTGGAAACAGTCGATAACTACTCATCTTAAGTAACCCTTCAGGATGGGCACTTAAAGTGCCGTAACCTGCAGGGTTACGGACCTCGAGCTGGTAAGTGGGATTAGACTGGATAACCTCATGTTGGCTGGCGCAGATACGATGGTAAGTACTGCAGGGAATTGAATACGGCCAGGGTGATCTCCTGGACTAGTTTTGATCGCCTGGATGGGTCGGAGAGGAATTTTCCCAGATTTTTTCCCCCCCAATTGGCCTGGGTTTTTATCTGGTTTTTGCCTCTCCCAGGAGATCACATGACTCCGGTTGTGGTAGAGTGTAAAACGTTTCGGTGCAAGGGGTGTCATAGTTGTGTGAGGCGGACTGGTTGGGCTGGGTACTCTTTACCTTTCCGCCATTGTTCATAGGTTTATAAGTAACCTTCAGGGCTGCTGACCAAGGGCCATGTGCTCTTTGTCGGCCAGCGCAGACACGATGGGCCGAAATGGCCTCCTTCTGCACTGTGGATTTCTATGTTTCTATTTCTAGGTTTCTAATCTTGAAGACCTCTATCAGGTCACCCGTCAATGTTTTTATCTCTAGTGAAAAAGGCCCTAACTTCTCATGCTTCTTTTCAGAACTATAAATCATCAGCCCTGGTAACATCCACATGAATCTAGTTGCAATTTTTCCCAATTGCTTTTATTTCCTCCCTATAATGAGGGGCACTGGAAGCAGTACACACACACAGATGTTGTACAAGTTTATTTGAATGCACAAGCAAAGCTCCTCATTCTTATCCAAATGTTGCTGAAATTGCGAATGTTACTAAAGAGACAAGTGTCCTATTGATTTTTTTTAAAAGATTGAAAACAAAGTTACATCAGTATCTGTCTGGGGGCCTTTTAAAGATTAAAAAGCTTACTTTGCTTTTAGTGAAAAGGGAGTGAAGCGGAAACGTTGAGACAATCTGTTCATGGTGGCTGTACATTGTTTTCTTTCCCTCGCAGATCAACTATCTCAAAGTGTAGGTAGGTGACTGACACTTAACTGTCGCAACATGAAAACCCTATAAATCGACCGAAGATCAGATCTCAAATGGCTTCTCAGTGAATGGTTGCTCGCCTAAAGAATCTGGGTGACAACATTAAAAAAACGCAAGTAGGGCGATTTTGGACGATGGCGTCAACCGGGTGGGGGCAAGGCACCCGCTACCCGATGGCACCAGGTAGAGGCCAGAACCTTTTGCATGCTCCTTCTGGGTCCACAAAATCAGTACCACGGGTTTTTATTGGGGGGGAGGAGGGCGCTCTGCCCAGAACACCAACATTGTGCTACAAACAGGTTGTCTACTCCAGACTTTCTAGCAAAAAGATGAAAAAGAAACAGGTTTGGAAAGTGGTAATCTGTAAAGGTGTCTGTAATGTATTTGCCTCATGGGTTCTTTGCTTAAGAATTCATAGCAACACATTGCTATTAAGAACTAGTTGGTTTATTAACAAAGGTTTAACAATCACACCACACATTACCAGTTCATCCACTAGGCTCACAACTGCATACCTCATCGTGGATGCCCTAGACCCAACTGACTGGGGTTTTATTGAGTCTTGTGAACATCAGCTCGACACTCAGAATGCAACAGCTCGACAAATCTGTGAGCATGCTCATAGGTACATATATTACACTGTCAACTTTGGGGTTTGAAAATACTATCAGAAATCCTCAGGTAAATGCACAACCATTAAAACCGTCAAATGTCATCAGTGATAATATCAAAGAGCTAAGGGCTGACCACTGGCCATTATGGCACAGCTTATTGCTGCCACTTAGTCCTACTTTTCATCGCTTAGAAAAAACCTGTTGCTTTAGCTTTGTTTACTGCAAACACACTGTTATTAATCATTCGGGATTAATTACCTTTGTCTAGTATCAGCACCAACAAATTGTAGGAAAATGAAATTCCACAGTATTTTCATAATTACAGCATGAAAATCCCTAGACAAGTAAAATTAGCTATGCTTGTAACTAAATGAATTTGTCTTCTAAGGGTTGGTGCCTAAACATTAAACCACTCTTGTTGTGCAAAGATTATAATATTCCATGAATACAATGTTCGACATGTAAGATCCTTAATTAATTTTTATCTTTAATTCAGCAAATATTATCTGCATCTTAAATGAAGTCGATAGAACAATTAAAATGGCTAAACTGCCACATCAGAAATTAACCTTACTTCAATTGAATTATTTAAGTTGTTAATTAGAATGAAAGACTGAAAAATGTCTCCACTGATAATATGCATGGGCAAGTGATGTGCACCAAATGAATGAGAATCAATTCAGTGTTGCGATGGTATAAAATGGAAATCAGTGCAATGCATGCACAAATACCCATAGACATTTGTAATAAAAACCTTATTTGCCATTATAGCATTTCTCAGATCAGGAGGTTCTTATTTTTTAAACTGCTGGAAGAGCAAGATTTAATAAACACAATAATTAAACAGCACCGGCCAAGTAAGCGCTAGCGTATAACGGTTTACTCAAGAAAAAAAGCATCAGGATAGACTTTGGTTCCATAAAACACCTCAACACAAAATGGTTGCATTCTCTAAGGTTCATAGGGTTGTTCAAAGAATTTGCCGAATCTCTGCTGTTTCGCGGTTTCTGCAGATTTGGGGGAAAGAAGAACATTGATTCCTTTAGCTGAAGTGAAATCAACTATTTTCAAAAAGTGACTAAGACAGTTAGTCAGGCTGCGCTGCTGGCTCAGCAAAGTGGTCCAGTGAGTAGTCAATGCATAGAGATTGTAGATTTCATCCTCAGACTATGGTCAGGCAGCTGATCTCACAGCTGGGTCAACCGAGGGGAACTAGGAACATAGGAATGTAAAGAATCAGAAAAGACCTGTAGACGGTGAAATTCAAACTTCCGTGGAGGTGCAAAATGGACCGCAGCAAGTTTACCACCCGTTGTACACCCCCCCTGATTTTCAATTCCATTAAAGTCAATTGGGCGGCCTGATAATGGATGGCTGATTCGTTAACATCCATTTTGCATCCACACTGAAGTGAAATTTTACTCATTATCTACTTTAATAAGAGAAAAAAGTGAAAGCAGACAAAATTCTAAATTTGTGACAAATAGCTTTATCTTTCACATAAAAAAGCTTATCTAGACTAGGATAGATTCTTGTTCTCTATATGGCTCAGAGACGTGGACTATATACAGCAGACACCTCAAAGCACTGGTCAAGTACCACCAGCACTGCCTCCGCTAGTTTCTGAAAATCCACTGGGAGGACAGACGCACCGACGTCAGTGTTCTCGCTCAGGCCAACAGCCCTAGCATCGAAGCACTGACCACTCTCGGCCAGCTCTGTTGGGCAGGCCACATCATCTGCATGCCCGACACGAGACTCCCGAAGCAAGTGCTCTACTCGGAACTCCTACACAGCAAGCGAGACCCAGGTGGGCAGAGGAAACACTTCAAGGACACCCTCAAAGTCTCCTTGATAAAGTGCAACATCCCCACCGGCACCTTGGAATTCCTGGCCCAAGACTGCCCTAAGTGGAGGAAGAGCATCCGAGAGGGCGCTGAGCACCTCAGGTCTCATCGTCAAGAGCATGCAGAAATCAAACGCAGGCAGCTGAAGGAGCATGCGGCAAACCAGGCTCCCCACCCACCCTTTCCTTCAACCACTGTCTGCCCCACCTGTGACAGAGACTGTAATTCCCGTATTGGGCTGTACAGTCACCTGAGAATTCATTTTTAGAGTGGAAGCAAGTCTTCCTCGATTTCGAGGGGCTGCCTATGATGATGATGTTCTCTATTACCATTTTTCAGAGAAGAAGTAAAGAACTCAATATCAACCAAGTTTTTCTTTCGATCAGGGCAGCAAAGATGAGTTTTCTCTGTGAGGCTGGCAACTAGTGACAGGTTTATATTCATCTGAGACTGCCTCATTGAGCATGGAGCTAAAGCATTCTCAAAATTATTCAAAAGCAAACTGTATAATTTTTCTAAAATTATAATATTCGCTCCACAACCTAGAAACATCACTCAACTGCAAACAATCTAATTTCTGTAGCTTTTGGTTATATTTCTCTCCAAGACAATTCTTCTTCTTGTAACATAGATTAAATAATAGAATTAGTTCTGCTGTAGGCAATATACTTCCCAGAAGCTATGTGCAAGCTGTCCATTAAGTGAATGGCTGTTCCTTGTTTTTGTGAAACAATGGGGAAGGGCCAAGTATGTAGTGTGGAACACCAGAAAGAGTGAAAAGAGAAGCCAAGGTAAATCAGGAAGTAGTGATTCGGTGAATGGCAAGTTTGGATTTTAAAAACGTTAAGATTGTCGGAGGTTAGAAAGATGGAGGGATGGAGTTTTAGAGTGCCAGTTTCGCTCAGTTGCTCGTATTCTCGCTAGCTGGGAGACCATTCCTGCTGGTATCAATGAAGCTTGGATTCTCCATAAATTTGAATTTTAAGCACAACCTATTCTCATTCTAGAAAGAGGCAAAGGGCTGGATTTTTGGTCTTCTGCTGCTCCTGTTAGTGCCCCAGAGGGGTGGCATTGGCAGCGGAAAGCACTTCTGGGTGAGAGGCCAGCTTCCAGCAACCCGCCGGGACAGTCGCTGCCGGTTTCGAGGGGGTGCGGAGCATTGCCGGCCACAAGTGGTGAGCCGGTGTGCAACGCTCCTGGTTGCGACACTGGCTAGATTTTTGGCTGCCGCCCGACCGGTAAAGCGCCCTGGTGGGAACGCCTGTGGAAGTGGGCAGTCCGAGCTGGAGCGGCCGCCGTGAGGTAAGTAATGTCGACCTCAGGTAAGTGTGATTTTTTGTTTTGCGATATATGTTGTGGCGTGCGGTATGTATTGGGAATGTTTTTGACTATTTTTTCAGTTTCCGCTCCCCCCCGCCCCGCCCCAGGCCTTTCCTAGGGCACTCCGAAGCTGGCTGTTTAGCGTGGGATTATCGCTTGCTCAGCTGGCTTAGCGCCCTAAAAGAGGTGTGCAACGCCTCCCTTAGCGCTCTGCTCCAAACTCCGGACCCATCTGATGAATTTTGCGGCGGCATACGCAATCAATTTGCCGCCACAAACTTTACCGCTCCGCCCGGGACAACGCCGCAGCAGAAGCGCGACCGAATTTCGCCCCGAAATCTTTACAAAATGGAGCGGCTGAGACAAGCACCTGCCAACAATGTTCCCTCTAATTTGTTTTTTTCGTGCGCAGTTCCTTTAAATTTGCTGTGCGGCCTATGCACATGCACGGTATCTTCCAACGGCAGCAGCTGGTGAGCAGTGTGTATGGGACCTCCCGATTGGTGCTTGGCCGCACACATTAGGGAGAACAGTACCTGCCAATATTTACACAGAAATGGAAGTGGAATTTACAGACACATTTACCTGGAGTTTACTAATTAGACCACTCCCCACTGACAGCACTTGAACAGTGGTCTTAAAGGAACAGGCCAGGTTAGCGGCTAAGTCGAGCCCGTGCCGACTCTGAGCTAGTCCCACTCCCCTACCCCGTAGTCCTGCATTTTTTTTTTCTTTCAGATACTTATCCAACACCTTTATGAAAGCTGACATTGAATCGGCCTCCACCATCCTTTCAGGCAGTGCATTCCAAATCCTAACCACTCGCTGCGTAAAAAGGTATTCCTCACATCACCTTAAATCTGTGTCCCTGGTTCTCGACCCTTCTGCCAGTGGGAATGATTTCTCTCTATCTACTCTGTCCAGACCCCTCATGATTTTGAACACCTCTGTCAAATTTCTTCTCTGCTTCAAGGAGACAAACGCCAGCTTCTCCAATCTATCAAAATAACTGAAATCCCTCATCCCTGGAATCATTCTCATAAATCTTTTCTGCACCTTCACATCCTTCCAAAAGTGTGCTGCCCAGAATTGGACACAATACTCCAGTTGGGGCCGAACCAGTGTTTTATACAGGTTCATCAGAATTTCCACACTTTTGTACTCTAGGGGCTGGAAGTTCCCCAGCCATGCGCCTGTTTTGCGGCGATATTTCGGCGGAAAAAGGTGATCAGGTAAACTAGCCAAAGTCTTGCGCTGATGGTTTTGAAATACCGTTGAAAAGCGGACAGCTGGCGTGCAAGACCAAAAAAAAGCGCTGTCGCTTTAAATTGGCAGTTCGGCACACCCGTATTCTGGGTGAGAAAAGCCGCCTGAGAAAAGCCTGCGTGGCAGCCCCAGAAATGGCGGTACGTATGAAGACTTGCAAAAAAGATAAGTTAAAGTTTTTATTTTTTTATTTTTTTGCAGCGATTACATTTGTGATTTTTTTAAATTTTTTGTTTTTTGCCATTTTTTGTGTGTTTTTCTCCCTCCCAGGGCCTGTCTTTCAGCGGTAATTGGCCTTGGACTAAAGTTGGCAAGGATCGCGGTTTTCATCGCAAATCCTCATGCAATGCCAATTTTTATCGCCGGGTGCTGTTTTTGTCAATTTTAGGCCTTTAAAAAATGGCGGTGTGATTAGTGCTATTTTTGGCAAAAAATGCCAAAAAAAATACCGCCAAAAGACCAATTTCTAGCCCACCCATATTTATGAAGCCCAGAATCCCATAAGCCTTTTTAACTGCTTTTGTTAACCTGCACTGCAAACCTTCAACGATTTATGCACAAATACCCCAGGTCTGTCTGTTCATGCATCCCCTTTAGGATTGTATCATTTAGTTTATATGCCCTCTCCTCATTCTTTCTACCAAAATGCATAATTTCCCCTTAATATCAGCTTATGTACGATCATTATACAGTAGCAGATAAAGTTATACAGCTACATTGTAATTTTGTTGGATTGTCTTTGGCAGGGGGAGAAATTTAAGAGATTGAATGGTTTGTGTAGAGTCCATAATCTATGGAAGGATTGGGCTTGATGGGCCAAATTTCTTCTTGTTTTGTTATTAGTCTTATTACTGATCTGAATCATTAGCGTATTGAGCGCAGAAACTAGATTTTAATTTCAAATGAGGCTTCATAGATTTATTTAGAAATGTTACGTTATCATTTTTTAAATGGGGGCAGGGGGATTAGAGGGAGTTGAAGAATTTTCCTGATCTAATTTGTCTGCAGTTAAGTACATCAGGTAAAAAGATTGTAATTGATGACAAGTTTGAATTAAGCAGAGCTAATTCTTAAGACATTAAAGTTTTTACAACATTTTTGCCTATTGTAGAAATAATGTTAAACGAGGAACCTACTTAATGTAGCTCAATGTTCCATCTCATTTATGTAGGAGGCCCTGATAACCAGGCTTGCGTGACAGATGGAATACTGGGGATAGATTAAACACACCACCAGGGTTACTCCTGCAATTTAGCAATTAGTGCTGTGGAATTTTTATCATTCATCAGATGGGAAAGAAGGGTCTCACTTTAACATCTCATTCTTTACAGAGCAGTGGCCCTTAAGACCAATGCTGCTGCTGGCTACAAGGCTATCAGCGTTACATTTGAACACCATCCTGCAGTGGGGTTCAGTCCAACAACCTCTTAGCCCAGAGGTGAAGCTTTGGAAACGACTAAATTGTATATCGTAAAAGAGAGTTTTATTAATGGCCTTTAGATAGTGCAAGAGCCATGTTCCATGCAAGAAAGCAGCAGACAAACATTTCTAGAAGTAATCAATAACAACAGCATTTTTTTAAAGTTTAATTTAATGGAATAATTTCTGTATGCTTCCCTTGCCTTTCAATGACGCACTTAGGTAAAGCCTTTCCAGAATGCCCCATATCAATTTTCTTTGCTGACATCATCATCGTCATCATCATCATAGGCGGTCCCTCGAACGAGGATGACTTGCTTCCACAACAGTTCACAGGTGTTTCAATGAAGGACCCGATGTTCCAGTCCTGAACTCCAGTTGAGGGGGTGGAAAATGCTTGTGCATGGATTTTTTTAACGTGTGGTGACCGTTGCACACCAGCCACCGCACGGGCTTGACAGAGCCAGGTCTTGGTCCAGTGACAAGGGCTAACCAGGACGACTGGAGACATGCTCTGCTGCACGGACCTAGTGCGCACTCATATCGCAATGTGGGCAGGTCCATGCTGCCCCTGGGCCCTCGGCTCTTCTGGGCCCCATACCCACCGCCACGATGTTCCAGGGCCCGGCGCTCCAGCTCTATTTATAGCCCCGACCTGCGGTGATGTTCTCACACAGGTCGGGGCAGCCCACGATAATATGACTTTAGATTGATTGCCTATTGTGCAGATGAGAAATCTAAACTAGCGTCAGAAACATGATCATGGGGGATTAGTCAATACACAACATCGTCTCAATTCATCCACAGTTTCAATGAGAGTGATTTGCTTGCTTTACTGGTGATGTGCCTAATCAGATACTAATGAGCTCAGATTTGCTTGAAGGCTAGGCCAGGGTTTTTTTTTGAAAGGTTAACATAGGCAGGGTTTCAGACTGGAAGGGTAAGGATCGGAGAAGGCAATATTATCAGCTGAAATAGCCAATCTACTGACGATTAACTACCTTGCTGACAGCATCGTTGCCTGCTACCATTTGGGGCTGATTATTCAATATCCATTATTTTTTAAACTGGGAGCCAGTGGCCTTACATTGTTATTGGTGATTATGATATCAGTCAACCAGTAGCAAATGCTTGGAGGCATAAAGCAAGATTTCTCCAACTACTGTATCTATTAAACACTGACACTAGCTACAAAAAAAGCTTTACAGGCATGAGGAACGCTTGCTTGGTAGTGAAATATTGATTTTACATCCAGAGAATTCTTTAAAGATGCTGCTGGCTTGTGAATTTGTGTCATGAAATAGTATCACAAGATTTTGTAGCTCATGAATAAAGAATTCCAGGAACAAATTTGCAAACCATGTAATTACTAAACTCTGTCACGGACTGGGCAGGTCTGTGTCCATGGCAGGGTTATACTGCACAGGCTGTTTCCAGTGGAGGCAGACCTGCAATACAGTGGGGCTGCTGGCAATCTTCCCTTCAAGCTGCGCATCCATGCAATGTTCTGAAGTTCCCATGCAGCCGGCTCACTTGCTTTTAAATGGGAAAAACCGCACAGGCTCGGTGTCTTGAATGGGCCGCGTAGAACCTTAAAGGGGCCGCTCACCCCCCCCAAAAAATGAAAGGGAACATTGGCTGCTGATGTTCCCAATTCATCCCCAATTACTGGCAACAACATGAGAAGAAATCTGCACACAAAGGGCTCAATTTTCCCCAAAGCTTTTCATTCTCGTACTTGAAGGGTTCCGCCCGTTTTTTGAGGACCCAAGTACACCAAAAAAAATGTTCTAAGTTTTCCCGCTTGATTTCTTCATTTTGGCACAGTCTAACCTGTCCTTTAGTTTTGGGGATGGAGCCTTGATCTGCGCCAAAAAGATCAGGTTGCCAAGGTAACTAGGGACACAATGCGGGCTGAGGCTGGAGAGTGAAACATACAGCCAGCTCACAATTTGCACGAGCACATTAAAATACATTGCAGCAACTTCACAAACACTAATATACATTGCAGCAACTTATCTCCATTAAATTATTAAAGTTCCCCCCACTCCCGATGCCGGTGCTGATCCCCGCTACTATCCCAGGCCGAAGTGCCTCCTGGTCCCGCACCTAGCCTAGGCAGAGTGACCTCCTCCCTCCCAGTCCTTCACCTATCCCAGGCCGAATGGCCTCCCGGTCCGCTCCCCCGCACCTATCCCAGGCCGAATGGCCTCCCGGTCCCACTCCCCGCACCTATCCCAGGCCGAGTGACCTCCTCCCTCCTGGTCCCACATCTATCCCAGCCTGAATGGCCTCCTCCCTCCCGATCTTGCACCTATCCCAGGCCAAATGGCCTCCTCCCTCCTGGTCCCCACACCTAACTATACCCGAAAGGCTTCCCCCTCCCTCACCTCATCTCACCTGCGGCCCAGCCATCTGCTGCACTTACCTGTGCTGGTTTTCTTAGCTCAGCAGAAGGTTTTTCTACAGAGGCCACATACGCTGGCCTCAGAAGAAGTGGAGTAACTCTCAGCTAGCCAAACTTGCCTAACTGGCCGGAATTGGTGCAGGAGGCAGATTACGCCCCATTTGTCTGAAAAAAATACTTACCTAAAAATAAAAATCGCAGCTAACTGAGTTACGCTGGTGCAAATTGATCGGGGAAACTTGGGTATTTTAAACTTAAACCAACAAAAGCCTCCTGCGCCAAAAAAACGGCGCAAATCACTTTGGAAAATTGAGCCCACTGTCACATTTGTAATTCTACACCTCTGACTGTGGATCTTCCCCTATGTCAGGAGAAGCTCTGTAGAAGCCAATAGTATGAAAACTGGCCTGTATAAATGGACGGAGATTGACCAGGAAAAAAAATTTGTGTTCAGTGCTAAATTACACCATCAAAGTTGGGCATTTACACTTGCAGTTAATGGTGTTTTTCAACCAGAGGCAATGTGCGAAAGCACCTTTGTGAGGTCTGTATGTCAGCTCCTTCATGTTACAGGAAAGCCTCTGATGACAAGCATGCCATCCATGCAACACCATAAGGTAAATGCCTAAGAATCAGACAGATGAATATGCTGCCCATCTTTCAAACACATTATCAATGCTGTCAGGAAAATGGAAACTGGATTGTACAAATGGTGTCAAAACAATGTCAGTTAAAGTTCATCCACTGTGATAATCTGCACGTGTTGCTCAGGCATTTCAGTTACAGTTGGCAGAAGGACCTTCGTTTCTGTATGAAATCTTCTGCTGTAGGTGGTGATAATTTAAACAAGCCAAGATGACCATGGAAAACAGATTAGTTGCTGATTTTAATGCACTTTTGTGCCTAATAGTTTAATACACCATTTCTGTTAACGCTGCAAGACTCCCATGGTTATTTATATTGAAATCAATACCACTCATCGGGATAAGTAGTCACTGCAAAAAATATGATTTAAATCCAATCTGTTTGAGATTTTGAGGTCATAGCAGCATTTCAAACAGACTGCATTGTTTTGTGTTCGGAAAAATGAAGCACTCGGATTCTGTACATTTTACAAATTCTGCTTTGTGAACTTGCATTGATGTTTCATTTTTAGCACCATAAAAGGAAGAAGCTGTACATTTTGAAAGATGTAAAATATCCTCGAGGTCCCTGGGTTAAACGAACCTCCCTCCCACAGTGTTAGCCATGGCTCAGTAGGTAGCACTCTCCCCCCTGAATCAGAAGGTTATAGAGTCATAGAATCATAGACTAGTACAGCACAGAAGGACTCCTCCACTGTTCCAATGAAAGCTCGAGGAACAGCACCTCATCTTTCGTTTAGGCACTTTACAGCCCTCTGGACTCAACATCGAGTTAAACAATTTCAGAGCATAACTCCTGGCCATCTTTGGCTCCATTTCCCACCCACCATCTTGTTTTTTTTCTTTTTTCTCTTTGTCTCTAATGGCTGCTGGTCATTACCCCGCCATTCACACACTATCCAGATTAGCCTTTTTCTAACCTCTATCATTGCAATTTCAATTCGGCCCATCATCCCTTTTGTCTCTCTAATCTCTCCTGCTTTCCAGCCTATCACAGACCTTCCCTTTTGTTCTTTCTTCCCCTCCCCCTTTCAATGCTTAAGAATCTGCTCTTTTTGAACATTCGGCAGTTCTGACGAAGGGTCGTCGACCCGAAACGTTAACTCTGTTTTTCTCTCCGCAGATGTTGCCTGACCTGCTGAGATTTACAGCGTTCTCTGTTTTGATTACCTCTATTAAATCACCTTTTAGCCTTCTCTGCTCAAAGGAGAACAAACCCAGCTGCACCAGTCTACATAACTGAAGGCCCTCATCCCTGGAACCATTCCAGTAAATCTCTTCTGCAGCCTCTCCAAAGCCTCACATCCTTCCTAAAGTGTGGTGCCCAGAATTGGACGCAATAGTCTAGCTGAGGCCAAACTAGTGTTTTATATAGGTTTAGCATAACTTCCTGCCTTTTGTACTCTATGTCTCTATTTATAAAGCCCAGGATCCAATAGGCTTTATTCACTGCATCGTTAACCTGACCTGCCACCTTCAAAGATTTGTGCATAAACATCCTAGGGGGCCAAAATTCTGTAACATCCCGTTTGGGGACAGTAACCGAGACAAGGCGGGACTTCCTGTGCCAGAAGTCCCTCCCTGGCGGCGAAATTGGGGTTAGCACCATGTTGGGCACTCCACTTGATCTCGGAGGTGGAACCGAGGCGGTAAGCACGGGAGTTTTCCAGCGCTACACGGATCGCCGCATAGCACTGGCAGGAGAACAGATCCCTCCCGTTCCGTTAAAGGTGAAAGCACGCTGCGATCTCTGCAGTGGGGCGAGGGGCCACCACTACTTCACCGGGGAGTGGGGTGCTGTGGCAGCAGCCCGGCACAGAAGGGAAGTGTCCGGGCTGCTACAAGGCAGCACGGACCCCGTGAAATCTTCAACGAAAGGCCGGATCGGTAAGTCAGCGATTTAAACAAAATGGCGCCATGCACCTCCCCTTTAATTTTCGTCCCACGAACATCGCCCATGGCGGACTCACGGGGCACTGCCCAATTTCCGCTCCGGGGCGAAAACGGGTCGCTGCGCACGGCGCTGGTGTCATCATGGCTGGCACAGCGGCTAGGAGCACGACTGGCGGGAGCGAGGTGCTGCTGGTTTGCGCGAGGTTCTGCCACCAACTCCTGCGCAGTTTCGCGGGAGGCAGTAGCAGGCCCACGTCCTGGGCGAGAAATCGTTTGCGTCTCCAGTTAGCGCCCCTGGGCCGCTGCGCCGCGATGGTGTGAATTTCTTCCCCTAGGTCTCTCTCTTCCTGCATCCCCTTTAAAATTGCACCATGTCGTTTGTATTGTCTCTTCTCATTCTGCTTACTAAAATGATTCACCTCACACTTTTCTGCTTTGAGTTTCATCTGCCACGTGTCCGCTCATTCCACCAGCAGGATTATTTCCTCTTGGAAGTCGATTACTATCTTCCTCACTGTTTACTGCACTTCCAAGCTTCATGTCATCTGCAACTTAAAAAATTTTTACTCTATACCCCCAAATCAAGTCTTTAATATATATCAAAAACAGCAGTGGTCCGAGTACTGAACTTTGGGGAACACCTAGTGAGAATGCTACCAAATGAGAGAAACCGCCATTCACCACAACTTTGTGTTTTCTATCCCTTAGCTAATTTTGTATCCATACTGCCACTGCCCCTTTTATCGCATGGGCTTCAACTTGGCTAACAAGACTAAATATGTTCTACTTTTTTCAAGTTCAACTCCCGCTCCAGAGACTTGAGCACACAATCGAGGCTGTCACTACAGCACAGTACTGAGGGAGTGCTGTATTGTCGGAGGTGTCATCTTTTGGATGAGATGTTAAACCGAGGTAAATGATTGCATTGCACTATTTGAAGAGCCGGGAAGTTATCTCTGGTGTCCTGGCCAAAATTTATCCCTCAATCAAAATAATAAAAAGAACAGATTACCTGGTTATTATCACATTCCTGTTTGTGGGAGCTTGCTTTGTGCAAATGGGTTGCCGCATTTCCTACATTACAATCGTGGCTACACCTCAAAGGTACTTCATTGGCTGCAAAGCGCCTTCGGACGCCCCGAGGTCATGAAAAGTGCTGTATCAATGCAAATCTTTCTTTTTCCTGACTTCATTGAAATGCACAAAATGCCACAAATACTTCACAACAATCTGCACTTTGCAAACTCAGCGAAGGAGCTGGATGAAAAGGTGTGCACTGAAGAAAAAAGCTCACATCCTTAAATTGTGCACCACGGGTGAAATTGCTGCTTCAGAAAAAACAAGTAGCAATGCCAGAGTCGAGTGGTGAGAGTCAGGACTCTTCGCAGCAGCCAAGGGTCCTTATTACTAATACTGTATGGAGAAGTACTTTCAAAGTTAAGCAGCTCGTCCTTTCAATTGCTACATGTACAGATTTAAAACATCAATTTGCCATTTAGTGTTAGCCCAGCACCACTTGGAGTTGTGCAGGAGTGTCTGCTTCAACTGAAGAGCTAAGTTACTAAGTGGCTGATCTAATGGAACATCCATTCCTTCCTCACGGCCTACCCAGAGCAGACCACAATTGATCACAGAGTCCCACGCAAGTTTAGCAATGAAATTCTGTTGCTGACTTTTAAAACGCCATACAGACGCAAACAGAATGCATGGTGGATGATGGGAGAATCCTGAAAATGCACCGCAACGAAATAGCTGCAACATCATTTATGACTTCAAAACTTGTGGACTGTGAAGTTGGCTGGTTGTGAAACATTTACCGGATTCTATAATCATCATCATAGGCAGTCCCTCGGAATCGAGGAAGGCTTGCTTCCACTCTTAGCATGAGTTCTTAGGCGGCTGTACAGTCCAATACGAGAACCACAGTCTCTGTCACATGTGGGACAGACAGTGGTTGAAGGGAAGGGGTGGGTGGGGAGCCGGTATGCCGCACGCTCCTTCCGCTGCCAGCGCTTGATTTCTGCATGCTCTCGGCGACGATACTCGAGGAGCTCAGCGCCCTCCCGGATGCACTTTCTCCACTTAGGGCGGTCTTTGGCCAGGGACTCCCAGGTGTCAATGGGGATGTCGCACTTTATCAGGGAGGCTTTGAGGGGGTCCTTGTAATGTTTTCTCTGCCCACCTTTGGCTCGTTTGCCGTGGACGAGTTCCGAGTAGAGCGCTTGCTTTGGGAGTCTCGTGTCTGGCATGCGAACTATGTGGCCTGCCCAGCGGAGCTGATCAAGTGTGGTCAGTGCTTCAATGCTGGGGATGTTGGCCTGGTCGAGGACGCTAATGTTGGTGCGTCTGTCCTCCCAGGGGATTTATAGGATCTTGCGGATTCAGGCCCTCAAAACTGTCACCAAGCTCATGGTCTACAGGGCCGTAGTAATACCCGCCCTCCTGTATGGCTCAGAGTCATGGACCATGTACAATAGACACCTCAAGTCGCTGGAGAAATACCACCAACGATGTCTCCGCAAGATCCTACAAATTCTATAATCACCCGCTGCATCTCTACATTTCTGTCTCTTTCAAGCATGCATCTGATTTTAAACAGGTGTCCATTAAAATTAACCATACGAAAAATAATACCGCACAGAAATGATTTCATTACATTGCAACACTTCAAAAAGTACTTAATCGGCTGTAAAGTGCTTTGGGATGTCTGGTGGTCATGAAAGGCGCTATATAAATGCAAGTCTTTCTTTTCTTTCATTGAGAATGAGTGACCATAGACCCTCTCTCAAACCTTCCACTCAGTACAAACTGTCCAAACTTTATTGCAAAGAAAATGTATTAAAATAAAACAATCCTTTTTAGCTAGAGGCCTATCACTTGGGTGTAGATACGATAATTTATAGATTCTAAATCATCATCATAGGCAGTCCCTCGAAATTGAAGAAGACTTGCTTCCACTCGAAGTGAGTTCTCAGGTGACTGTACAGTCCAGTATGGGAATTACAGTCTCTGTCACAGGTGGGACAGACAGTTGTTGAAGGAAAGGGTTTGGTTTGCCGCACACTCCTTCCGCTGCCTGCACTTGATTTCTGCATGCTCTCAGCGACAAGACTCGAGGTGCTCAGCACCCTCCCAGATGCTTTTCCTCCACTTTAGGCGGTCTTGGGGCCAGGGATTCCCAGGTGCCAGTGGGGATGTTACATTTTATCAAGGAAGCTTTAAGGTGTCCTTGAAGCATTTCCTCTGCCCACCTGGGGCTCACTTGCCATGTAGGAGTTCGGAATAGAGCACTTGCTTAAAGAGTCTCGTATCGGGCATGCGGACGATGTGGCCCACCCAACGGAGCTGGTGGAGTATGGTCAGTGCTTCGATGCTGGGAATGTTGGCCTGAGCGAGAATACTGGCATTGGTGCGTCTATCCTCCCAGTGGATTTTCAGGATCTTGCAGAGGCAGCGCTGGTGGTACTTCTCCAGCGCTTTGAGGTGTCTGCTGTATATAGTCCACGTCTCTGAGCCATATAGGCGGGCGGGTATCACTACTGCCGAGTGCCAGATTTGAGGTCCTGGTCTTTGAACATTCTCTTCCTCAGGCGACCGAAGGCTGCGCTGGCGCACTGGAGGCGGTGTTGGATCTCGTCATCGATGTCTGCCCTTGCTGAAAGTAGGCTCCTGAGGTATGGAAAATGGTCCACATTGTCCAAGGCCGAGCCGTGGATTTTGATGACACGTACCTCCACTATAAGTGTCTTTGCTTGCACATAATATAGCATCACTTTAATTAAAATACAGGTGACAACATGCAATCTTTCACATTAGTCCGTACTCCCTAATAACCACATATCTCTACATTAAATATTTAATGATATTAATAATAGCTAACAAGATGTAAGTGTACTTAATGTTACAACTCCATACTGACAGATAATAGCCCTGGTTGTAATTACAGCACCTAAAAATGTTTACCATCCACATCAACTCAGGGTTATTGATGCAATTCTTAATATCTCTTGCCACTTAAGTGTGCGAGCTATTAAATGACTCCAGCACAGTGAAATCGTTTCATGCTGAGAAATCTTGCTAATAATGAAACTATTAGATAAAATTGTTCTATAACAGCTTTGGACATTAATGAAGGTGTTTTAATTCTTTCTCACGTTTTCACACTGGCCTGTAGTCAAGTCACAGTAATATCAAATATATTTAGAGTCTCCTTATTTATAACTGCATGGTTATATTACATACTCACATTAGCAGGCACCTGAAGTGCTCACACTGGAACCATGTTCCTAACTCTATACACAGAGCTATAGACTGTCCCGGAAATTTCTGTCGTGCCACTCCACAGCAGAAGAGTGGAATAGCAAAAGGCCCTGACCATGTCCCAAATGATGAAGGGATTGGCTCATTTGCATTCATGTGGTTGACACATTGTGCCAGTGAGGGCACTTCCAATGGTGCCTGCCCCCTTCTACCAACTGGAGTGACAGAGGGGCTGCAATTCCTGCTCATCCCCGTCATATTCACAAAGGCACCTACCACTGCCATTTAATTCAGGGTACCTCACCTCAACCTCGGATACTTTGGCGGGGTCAGGAGTGGAGATCCCCGGCAGGCACTCTCTGGTACTTATACCAGCAAAGTGTTCCCTTTGTGTTTTACATGTACAGTTTCCTGTCTTCATAAAGCAGCACATCCTCTCTAACCTACTATGAGCAGCATCACAGGAGATTTGCTAATATATATATATATATAAAACAATATATCTAGCAGGCAATGTTCGTCATACTGCACGCTGATTATCACACTTCAGGTGTCACATCATCTATATGCAAATTTATGTGTTACTCCTTCACTTAATTAGCTCAAATTTAATATTCATAAAATAATACTGCGAGACCTCAGCTTACCATTTAACTCACGTGACTATTTCACGCTAATACTAGGTCATATATGTTAAGTGAGTCTTCATAAATCATTACTATGTTACTCACCTTCCCGTAATTATTCAAAGAATATATGAAGAGAAGTTGATCTTGGACGAGTCGGCGGTAATGGTGTCTGTGGGTGTGTGTGTGTGTGCGCGCATGCCCATGCATGCGTGAGGACACAATCAGTCTTGGCTGTGAAGCTCCCTTTGGTTGCATCGTGTACTGACACTCACTGCCTGGGCCTAACACTAAACAATGGCCACCTGGGTGTAGTACCAGAAGGCTGCCTGTCCCTGTGGAACCAGCAAGAGACAGCATCTTGAGGAGCTGAGTGAGAAAAAGAATATATGCAGATTCGATTGCATTGTGGCAGCTCTTTCACAAGTATTAGAGAAGCAGAGCTCTTTGAAGCCACAGTTCTGAATGGCTTCTCTTTTCCATGAGTAAAAGTCCACTATCCAAATTACACTGATCAATTACACTGCTGGATTTGGGCATGCCACATGAAATAGGCCATTAAATAACAACCAGCATTAATTCTCTTTCATTTTCACTACATTTAACTATCTCTGTCTTGGGCACTATCCTTTGGATACATAAAATAGCCAGAAAGAGAGGTAAAAAAGTAAGTAGCCGTAAGCATTGTTTTATTACAATTTACATCGACATCCCGCGTGATTTTGTACCACTTATTGCTACTAATCAACACTGGTTCAGTCACTGCCATTTATATTTAATGTATTTTCATTTTTAATTTAATGATGTTGAGCAACGCTTCTAAATCAGTTACCCTTAGGAAAACCTGTGACTAATGATTCACTGCAAAGTGCCTAAGGACAAGAGACTATGGCCAAAAGTTTCCGGGGGTCAGCAGGCAGGATCGGTGGTGAGTCGGGTGAGTGATTTTTTTTTGACAACGGGTCAGGAACCGCGTCTGTGATCTCGAATCCGATCTGATCTGCAGAGGCGAGCAATCCCATTAAAGCAATTATTGGCTTGTTGACAGACTCTTAATAATGGTTTTAACCTTAACTTTTAACTTTAACTGCTCGCACACAGGGTCCGCGATGCTCGTGGACCACGTCTGTTAACCTGAGGCGGGAACTGAATGGCCATTGATCCAGCTGATTGGTTGACAGCTTGAAATGTATTATAAAAGCTCCCACCTCACAGCTGTTCACTTTCCAAGTGCAGATTGAGCTTTATGCAGGCTGCAAGTGTTTGGAGCAGACTCTCCATTCAGTTTCACCTCATCGGAACATCTCTCATCATTGACAAATTGCTTCTATCATCTCAACTTCACCAGCCATCTATTCTGTCAGCATGGATACCGTTTATATCCCTTCACCTTGGTCCTCAGAATCTGACCACGATCAGTCCAAACATCAGCAGCACCAACAACAATCAACAACCTTCTCCACAATCAACTGATGCTGTACAGGACATAGGACATCACACCTGATCATATTGCTACCCGGGACGCCAGGGAAGGCCTCACCATGGCCAGATTTAGTTCACTATACACTGTACACCCTGGCTTTGGCATGATGCGCCAGGTTGGCACCAGCCCCATAAAGCATCGCTGCAATGCCCAAGCCAATCCTTTCACACTCATCACCATTGCAGGGGGTACCGTTATGTATCACCAGTCACTGCAACTCACTAAGCCACTTCCAAAGGTGCTTACAAATCTGTCCAAGAACGCAAAGTTTTGAAAATAAAGGTTTCAATGTTTGACAGCACATTTACAGAAACTGTTATATATACAGACTATAGATATACTCTCTGTGTAGTCACTATATAGATGCATAAGATGGAGACTTGTTCACCTGATGTACTATCAATAAGGCTTACACTGTGTATATACATGCTGGCACCACTAGATGGTGCAACTGGAGGAGACCGGGGTTTCCTGCCCTGGTGGTAAGGGCTGTATAAAAGGGGAGCCACCCTGCGGCTGCTTCACTCTGGAGTTTGGAATAAAGGACCAAGGTCACTACAGTTTGAGTACAACACATTGCCTCGTGGAGTCATTCATAAGTAAATTACAGACACAACAGAAACTATACATGAACATTGGATAAACCACCCAAGTGGCTACCCTTGTGTGTTGTTAGTTGGTGTGATTGGACTAGGATGAGGGTGAGTGTGAAGGGTGGCTAGTGAGATGGGGATATGATAATGTAGATAGAGGGGGATGGGTGGAGGTGCAAGGTAAGTTGCTGTGAGTAAGGATTTGCAGGGGTAGGATAGAGAAGGCAGAGTGATGGGGATGTGATGAGAGGCACAGCAGGATGAGGTTGAGTGTGTCTTTGTACTAACATTTCCTGATCTAATGAGATCATTGAAAGGTTTGCTGCACTGCAGTCTGGTCCTCCTGACAACATCCCTGCTTGTGCCCTCCTGTGCAATGTGCAACCAGTCCATGTTGGTGCCCTGGGGAAGTCTCTGCCGCCCATTGGTAGGGAAAAGAACCTCCCTGCATGCTCGGACTCCCTGCATAAGCATCTGGAGGGAGTCATGGGAGAACCTGGGTGCAGCCCTGCATCTCTGTGCAGTGATAGTCGGAGTTTGCAGCACCTCAATGCTGTAGAACACTGACAGCACAGATGTTAAAAGTAAGGTGGCCATGGCCCTTTAAGGAAACCGGCTGATGGCGCATCATGAATAATGTCACCAGGCCTGCTCCATCTCATTGGGCTGGGTAAGGCGCTGGGCTGTGGTATTTTCTGCATCGACCAGTAAAATATTCTCCAAATCACTTCGAGCCAAATGACATGCTACAACAAGCCCCATTGAGGTAAGTTAATTTTAGGCAGCGGATGGAGCCAGCAGCGGGGCTGCGACCTGCCACAGACATCGCCCGCACCGGACCCACCGAGGTGAGCAAAATATCGGCCAAAGAGAATGCAAGAGAACGGTCAACAAGTGAGAAGCTTGCCCTTTTCATTTCGACACTGCCCCATACCTGCTGGACATCTGTTTATTTGCCCAATTTATTTTGTTGCTTTCTTGTTTATTTCTTTGATTCTTTGGTTCTATTTCTACCTGTTAATTTGTTTTGCAAGAGCACTTCGTGCCACACCAGTTAGTGCTGTAAATGTGTGTGATCAACTGTGTGCTTTTGTAAAGATACTGTATTATATCGAGAAGCTGTGGTATTTTCTGCATCGACCAGTAAAATATTCTCCAAATCACTTCGAGCCAAATGACATGCTACAAGAGCACCCGCAAACTGGTCACAGCTCCTAGCACACATCAAAGCGAAAACAGTAAATAGTAAACCAGATTGGGAAATGGCTAAGAAATCATTAGATTTCTATCTATTAGCACAACAATGTGGACCATGTTCCAGAACAGTAAACATCAAAGGTTTTGAATGATATGAATAAATTACTCAAGCTTCTCAACCCTTTGATCTGTCACCACCTCCAACACATGTTCAACGTTATCCCGATGTATTTTACCAGGACGGATTTAGTGCATCGATGTTTCATGCAGTCTTTGGCTGCAATAAAGGCTAGGTTTAATCCCTGGATGTTTTCTTTCCTCAGGCAAAGTCTTGAACCGTTGCATCGCTTTTATTTCCATTTACTGCACTTATATCTTGCTCCTCATTAGTTTTCTGCTTCCAGTGAAAGCGGTACTAAGGGAAAACTGAGCAACCTTTGACTTCAGCTGCCCCACTGTGACCTGTAGCCAATAAACATCCCACAGGATGGATCAGCTGACCATGCCGGGAAGCTCGAGCCACATATCCTCCATTAGTGTATTGGTAATTTGCTTTACGTGCTGGAATAAAAATTAACAAGTAGCGATCGCTGTTTGCTAACCTGCATCTCTCAGGTCTGTAATTTCACTTTAACTTTGTAACGATCTTATTATGTGGTATTTAAAAATAGACATCTGCAAAATTATTTTCTGCCGGTTACTTTTCATTTATTTACAATTTCTGGATAAGCTTTAAATAAATTAAAATTTGTCGTCAGCCATGGCTCAGTGGGTAGCACTCTCATCTCTGAGTCAGAAGATTGTGGGTTCAAGGCCCACTTCTGAGATTTGAGTATGTAATCTAGGCTGACACTCCAGTGCAGTGCTGCATTGTTGGAGGTGCCGTATTACAGATCAGAAGTTAAACCGAGGCCCCGTCTTGCCTCTCAGGTGGACGTAAAAAGATCCCATGGCACTATTTCGAAGAAGAGCAGGGGAGTTATCCCCGGTGTCCTGGCCAATATTTATCCCTCAGTCGACATCACAAAAACAGATGATCTGGTCATTATCACATTGCTTTTTGTGGTAGCTTGCTGTCTGCAAATTGGCTGCTGTGTTTCCTACATTACAATCGTGACTGAACTTCAAAAGTACTTCATTGGGACATTTAGGGATATCCTAAAGTTGTGAAAAGCGCTTTATAATACAAGTCTTCCTTTCTTTTAAAGATGTGAACAGGGAAACTGGAATTTGCAAGTCTCATACTTCCCTGCAACAAGTCCCTGTGGCTGCAGCTTCACTCCCTATTGAAAACCCATGACAAATGCCCAGTTTCATATTGCTCTGTCCAAATAACCACTTAGGTTGGTGTGGTAATACCTAGCTACTTGTATTTTCAGACCTTCTGGAATCCAAGAATATGCATGAGCCTGTTCAGGAGGCTGCTCACTCTTCTGAATAGTCCCCAGGAACTCCTTCTCATTCACTGTGTGACTGCTTTCCAAACTCTGCAAAGTCTGACTTTCGTGAAGGGTCTAAAGGTTTATCATTAATTTGGTCTTTTCAATCTCGTCAAGAACAACATTGCCGACTGCTGGCAAATCATCTGGTTACTGAATACTGGCTGGTAAGAACTGGAAAACAAAAGAAATGAATGGTCTCACGCACTCTGGATTGAGCAACTTCCGTTGTTTTTCTTTGTCAGCAGAGCTTTTTTTGATGCTGGTCTCGGTGTTTTTACTTTCAGAAACGGTCTCCGAACCATTCTGTTTAGGTTTTACCACAGGCAAGATCAAACATCCCCAGGTCGATCTCCTCAATTAAGCTCTCACACTCCATGTGATCAGATTCCGCTGATATCGTTTCCTTAAGAGCATAGGGTTCCGCTCTGGGCTTAAAGACATTTTGGCCTTGCCCCCTCCTTCACCTGGATATCTTTTGCTGTACCAACTTTAAAACTGAATAAGGACTTGTACTCTTCTACGAGTACATCGATGGGTCATTGAGTGGTAATCTTTATTTTCCCAATAATTCACACTGGTTGACCAGAGTAATTATTTAGTAAAATGGAGTTTTTTGTTGGGCTATGTTCCAAAACCCTTCCTCATATACTTTGATGACATAATAGCTATCGCCGCTCCAGTGGCCAATTTACAATGTCCAGACAGGGACCATAATTTCATGCTGGCCCTTTCTTGAAATGGAAGATAGAGGAAACACCTCTCTTCTTCATCAGTTTCACCTTATGGTATCATTCCTTCCTCAGGTTCCTGGTCAGAATCGACATGATGAACACTAGATTTTTGTCTGGTCTACTGTTGACTCCTCACATCACTAAGTTATGGCTTGTGGCCTTCTTTTCTTCTCCCGGTCTGCAATCTAGCAGCACCTACTGGCTTCTGGCAACACTTAGCTAAATATACTGATGCTGGATAATTATTTATTTGGCCACACCTCCAACATAATTGAGCGTCTCTGTTCACTCCGGAGCTGTTGGACCCTGTTGCAAGCAACTCGCTAATGTGTCTTGCAGCCGTCTCCATCCCAGGCACTACTTTGTGGCTTGGGTCCAACAGTTTCCTCTGGGTTGACAGTTCTTTCAAACCACAAAGCATCACTTAATGCATTTCCGAGAAACCAACCAGCGTCACATGTTCTGGTCAGTTACCTCAGTAATGCAATAAACCAAGAAACATTTTCACCATCTGTTTGCGGCGTGCGGTTGAACTTGAATCGTCCCACAATAACCAATGACTTTGGGCTCAGATGCTCCTTGGCCAACTCCTCAAATGTTTTGTCTCTAGGCTGGGCAGGAGCAACCAGATTCTGGATCAATGTATATGCTGCAGGTCCGCAGATAGTAAGTAAAACTGTCCCCTTTTTGGCATTTATTGCAAGTACATTTGCCTCAAAATTAAAATTAAGTCTTTCTACATACTCATTCCAGCTTAACCCCACATGATACTCTCTGATTTTTTTTCAACTAATGCTGACCTGATTCAAAAATAATTCAGTGACAAGGTTGAGTTGTGCCTGCATAACAAAGAAGTCCAATATTCGATCATTTTAACAATACGCTGATGCATATCCTTATTGCTACTGTTCGGTCCGAAAAAAACACTCAAATTGGTGTGGTAATTACTAGCTGCTTTTACTTCCAGACTCCTAGAATATTCCGTCATAGCATATCAAAGTAATACAAGAGAAGACACTGGAGTTTAATTGCTACAATGCATTAACTACCATCAAGGAGCCATTTAGTATTCAGTTAATAATATGCAAGTATCATACATGACTAGTGACCTTCAGAACAGCCTGGCATGGAGTCAGCTCCTGTTGAAAACCCATCAAAATAGTTCTCTTGGTATTCGTAAAACAAGATTCAACATGCCCATGCCAAATCATTTCTGTTGCTGGCAACTCTCTGCCTGTGAGATGACAAACAATTCCCTATCCAATCCAGGATCTTGTAAGAAAGACTTGTAGTTATATAGCGCCTTTCAAGACCACCAGATGTCTCAAAGCGCTTTGCAGCCAATTAAGTCATTTTAACGTGTAGTCACTGTTGTAATGTGGGAAACGTGGCAACCAATTTGCACAAGCTCCCACAAACAGCAATGTGATAATTGCCAGATAATCTTGTTTTTGTTGTGTTGATTGAGAGATAAATATTGGCCAGGACACCGGGGTTAACTCCCCTGATCTTCTTCAAAATAGTGCCATGGGGTCTTTTACGTCCACCCGAGAGGGCAGATGGGGCCTCGGTTTAACATCTCATCCAAAAGATGGCACCTCCTACAGTGCAGCACTCCCTCAGCATTGCACTGGAGAGTCAGCCTAGATGTTTGTGCTCAAGTTCCTAGAATGGGACTTGAACCCACAACCTTCTGACTGAGGTAAGAGCTACTCACTGAGCCATGGCTGACACAATGAGGTAACCTATTGCACGACACCTTGTCAAAAAGCTTTCTGCGAGTCCAAATAGACAATGTCGACAGGGCTACCTGTCAACCAGATGACCTCCTGAATGAAACTCAGCCAGATTGAAGTTAATGTTTCGGATTGGATCCTTCATCAGATACTGTGCATTTTCTACTGTTGGTTGGGGATCCTGCATTAAACAAATAAATTAATTCAAACTTTCTGAATCATGCCGAGATGGGAAAAATCTGTACACCAATCAAAGCGGCAACTCAAACTCCTGCAAGAAACATAGCAGTTGGAATGTGACAGGGGAGACAAATCACACGGTACTTAGGGAAAGTAAGCTGGTCAATTAATACTGCAGGTGAAGATATTTGCACCCTCTGTTACAGTTGAAGCAAACACTGGCACCTCGTCAGCAATTTTAAACATTGCCCCAGTCAAATCTAGATCACAGCTCCGCGAGGGAGCCATTATTACCAGGTAACAACCAACCGCTTCATAAAAATTAATTTCACGCTAATTACAACACACAGCAGGCCTCGGTGCCAAGCATGCAAACATCTGTGGAAAGCCTATAATTGTTTGATTTATTCAGCTCCACTTGTATAGATATCTGCAATTGCTTAAAATAATTGTATCATTAATTATTGCACAAACTACCTCGATGTGTAAATAGTAGTACTTTGAAAGAAGGAGCTGTGAATTATAAAAACGGATGGCACACACTTGGAGCCCCAACGAAGCAAGGCTTGACAGGGTAGATGCAGAGAGGATGTTTCTCCTCGTGGGAAAACTAGAATTAGGGGGCATAGTATCAGAATAAGGGGTCGCCCATTTAAAACGGAAATGAGGAGGAATTTCTTCTCTCAGAGGGTCATGAATCTTTGGAATTCTCTACCCCAGAGAGCTGTGGAGGCTGAGTCTTTGAACATATTTAAGGTGGAGATAGACAGACTTTTGAAAGATAAGGGAGTCAAGTGTTATGGGGAGTGGGCAGGGAAGTGAAGTTGAGGCCAGGATCAGATTAGCCATGATCTTATTGAATGGCGGAGCAGGCTTGAGAGGCCGAACGGCCTCCTCCTGCTCCTAGTTCTTATGTTCTTGTAACAGATTGAGGCTATTAGGCACATCACACCTCTGGTTAGTGCTGGCTCTTCAACTCAAACTATCAATTCCCATCCCATTCCCTGCTCTTTCAGCGTACCCTTTTGTAGAGTCATTAAGTTTTATCCCCAATCTGAACTAGATGAGCCAATGTGGGCCAAGGTAGTAAATAGAACATAAGAAATAGGAGCAGGAGTAGGCCATTTGGCCCCTCTAGCCTGCTCTGCCATTCAGTAAGATCATGGCTGATCTTCTACCTCAACTCCACTTTCCTGCACTGTCCCCATATCCCTTGATTCTCCTCGTGTCCAAAAATCTATTGATCTCAGTCTTAAATATACTCAACGACTGAGCCTTCACAGCCCTCTGGGGTAGAGAATTCCAAAAATGCACAAACCTCTGAGTGAAGAAATTTCTCCTCATCTCAGTCCTAAATGGCCGACTCCTTATCCTGAGAATATGAATCCTAGTTCTAGATTGTCGAGCCAGGGAAAACAGCTTCTCTGTAACTATTGGGCTAGTACAATTCACCTTGGGCAAGGGAGATGGAAAGTCAGCCCAGATTCGCTCTCCTCATCTTTATAACGTGATCCCAACCAGGAGTGTGTGTGTGTGTGTGTGGATATCTTAGATGAAGACAGATATGAATTTGGCCACGATGCCCTCAGTTGTTGTGTGGTTTGCTGATACTCAGAGTCCAGGCTGTATGGGTGAAGTATTAAACAGACTGGTGCCTGTAGACCCAAACCCAAACGTAAGTAGCACTTTCAGGAGAGGAGGGGAGAAAAGGAAAGCTGATGATACAAAGATTTTGCAAATTGTCTGGTTTTATCTCAAGTTTTTAAGAGTCTCTGAGCGAAGGAGAACATTTCTCGGCAACGACTTATGAGGGCTTGACTAAATATAAAACACCAGGATAACTACTTAAGGACAGTTTTAGACATTAAATGTGATAGATCTGCTCTCATACTGCCATGTTGAAAATGCGCATATGCCAGCTCACATCAGACGTGAATCTGGACAGGGAATGTCTGATTAAAAACCACAACAGGCTTTACATCTTAGGGTAAGTAATAAAGCTATGGTAAGTATACTTATATAATACTCGATAGGGAATAGTCTTATTTTAAGATGTCAGCCTTGCAACTTTTGTTTTTTGAAACCTTGTATTAAAAACTGCATACCCCTCAGCATTGAGATGTGCAAGAATGCCGTCAATCCCAACAGCAGCAGAACATCTGTCCACACCAGCAAGGCTCTGATTTAATCATCTTGAAATGCAATATTTTGCTGTAATTAGGCCGTTAATTAAAGGTTACATTTTGAGGATCTGGTGAGATGCAAAACTTTCAACAAAAAAATGATCATTTAAAAAAACCCTTTGCATATGCAATGATTAATGAGTTACTATTAATGAAGAGCGACTTCTAAGGGCCAACGTTCCTCCTCACAACATGTTGGAAGTGCTCGCTTCCCAGTTGCTAGAGAGAGGAAAGGGGGCTGAAGGCTTGCTCATCATGTCTCTGCTCCCACTATGTTGCCCTGGGATTTCCAAGGCTTTTCTCAGTGGATGGACCTGGACCAAGTGTTTCTGGGGAAATCAGGCGGGGGATGGGGGGGGGGCGGGGGAAAGAGGGAATTTCCATCCCGCTCACATCAAATTCCTCTCGGTTTGCCCACCAGGTGCCCAAAGGTAGGACACCCCAAAAAGCTGGCGCCAGGTCTTAGGCCAGGACCCTCCTCAAATCAGGTCTGAAGGGGGCCCTGGAACAAATGGAAGAGGAACACCACAGAAGGCAAGTTACTTTTCCACTTCCCCAAACAAGATCTTCAGGCCCAGCGAACCTTGGTCAGACTACATTTGGAGTTCTGTTTGCAATTCTGGTTGCCATATTATTAAAAGAGATATAGCGACACCGGAGAGGGTGCAGGGAAGATTTACAAGGATGATACCAGAATTGCGAGGGTACACCTATCAGGAAAGGATGAACCGGCCTGCCAGGGGACAGACCTAGGTCATGGCTGCCACCTTCAGGGCTGCACCAGTCTAGCCCCCCCCCCCCAGCATGAGGAGGGGGATGAGGAAAATTGTCCCTCTAGTTTTAATTGTGATACAACAGCACTATAAAATGATCTGAAAAATAAACAGATCTATTATGAGAATTGATTATTTGGTTTTCTGTGAAGAAATTATTTTTTTGTGAAGTATAAATACAATCAGATTTTAGCACCATTTCGGTGGTTTCTGCTCACAAATATAAACCAACGCACCTGGATAGATTAAAATTTCACTTGCTAAATGCTTCAAAATTACATCTATTGCCATTCAATTACATATTTGCTCTGGCTGTAGTTAAACTTGACGTTTCCTTTTGGAACAGCGTGGGACTGACAGCAATGACATTTACAGCTTTGTACTTTCCCTCCTATTACACACTTGTATACAAACTACTTCACACATTTCAAAGGTCAGGAATAAAACTCTGCCGATTTGATTTCTGCCACTGTTAAGATTAATCAACACTTGTTCCCAGCAAGGACTCCAGCCATCTGCAAGACTGGTCTTAGGTGGCCATTTTGTAACACAAGAAAAAGGTATATAATCTTTGAACCCAGAAATAATTTATCTGATCGGTTTGGATATCCCTCCTGCTGCTTTCTATGGAT
Organism: Pristiophorus japonicus; assembly: GCF_044704955.1. NCBI lineage: Eukaryota > Metazoa > Chordata > Chondrichthyes > Pristiophoridae > Pristiophorus > Pristiophorus japonicus. The sequence continues at coordinate 201,573,841 of NC_091984.1, read as the reverse complement.
CAGTGGTTCATTTCTGGCTTAAACATATGACTATTTTAATCTGTTCAGCGAACTAAATGACAACTAGTCATAACAAATACAGCAAGAACTGCTCAGAGAGGAACATTCAAACTCTCATGTACTGCAAAAGTATCTGTCTTTTACAAAGCGTTTTCTACCTATAGTCCCAAAATTGTAACAAACAAAGCAAAATACTATGGATGCTGGAAATCTGAAAAATCAACCTGAAACATTAATGCTGTTTCTCTCTCCACAGACACTGCCTGACCTGGTGAGTATTTCCAGCATTTTCTGTTTCAATCTTAAAATTCTAATGTTAGTCAGCCTGTAGGTGGCGGTGCATACGCAATGTCATGTGAGTAATTGATTTAAGTGGGACTACCCCTAACATTATGTGACAGGTTCCTGTGGTCTCTCTCTACTATCCAAACAGTTAAAATTGGCATGTATTTTGAGAATTCATTACATATTTCCTATTTATATGCTCTGATGCAGGTCTCCTAAACCTAGTTTGTATAGAACTGTCTGAAAACCAAAAACACAATACATCCCCATGGACAATTTATCAGCAGGTGAGTGGCAAGGGTTGTTCACAGCACCACTGCCAGCATTAAATGGCCCCAAGTGCAACAGCTTGAAACTTGCCTTAAAAAGCATGTTGTCCTTAAGTGGCCAGGGTGGTAAATGGCTCAGCCGGCAACCACTGTTTCCAAAAGGCAATCCTGCCCACCAGCGCAAACTCTTCGACCTGATGCAGCTCAGAATTCTAACACACCTCAGAGGCAGCAGCTGGCGAGGGAAGGTTCATTGAGTTAAGTACGTAGCAATAGTGGCAGAGAGGAGATCTGTCAGCGAAATGGAAGACCCCGCACAACCTCAACCTGCATTTAGATAGCGCCTTTAATGTAGTAAAACGTTCTAAGGTACTTCACAGGAGCGTTAGCAAGCAAAATTTGACACCGAGCCATATAAGGAGATATTAGGGCAGGTGACCAAAAACCTGGTTAAAGAGGTAAGTTTTAAGGTGCGCCTCCAAGGAGGAGAGAGAGGCGGAGAGGTTTAGGGAGGGAATTCCAGAGCTTAAGGCCTAGGCAACTGAAGGCATGGCCACCAATGCTGGAGTGATTATAATCAGGGATGCGCAAGGGACCAGAATTGCAGGAGAGCAGAGATCTCGGAGGATGGAGGAGGTTACAGAGATGGGAAGGGGCGAGACCATGGAGAGATTTTAAAACAAAGAACATATGATGGCGTTCATCATCCAGTTATGAGACCTTGCATCCCCAGCGAGGAGCACTCCGATCCCCCCACTCACAAAGCACCATCTTGGACCCCTCTCACTGACCAGCTCTTTGGATGCCAACACTGCAATTCAACCTTCCCTTGACCCAGCGGAGGGGCCTTTAGACTGGCAGCTCCACTCCCTAAAACCGTGCAGCATGTTGGCCCAAAAACCCATCGAGGAGCACTGAGACCACAGACCCCCTCCCAACAAAGCACTATCTGGGGTCTCCATGCCCATTCCCAAAACCAGCTATTTGAATGTAGATATTTCTATTCTCATTACAAAGAATTCTGACCTTAAGACCCCGCCCTGGCACTGAGCAGCATGTTAACTGTACACAACCTACAAGGCGAAGCATTCTGGCCACAGACTTCACTCCCCCATCTGCCCCCCATCACCCACTGACCATCTTCTCTCTAGCTCACTCCACCATTCCCCTTCTTTCTTCCATCCCCATGATCCTCATTCCATCCCCAACCCCCACCTATCCTCCTTTCCCATTCTCCATCTCCCCTCACCCTCTCCCCCAGCCCCCTTCCTCCTTCTACCCCCTTCCATCTCTTTCCCCCATTCTCTTCTCCACCTTGGTCCTGTTTTGCCACACCTCCTCTAACCCTGCCTGACCTGATAAATGTCCTTGGTCTTGACTCCTGCTGTGCAATGCTACATGAGATTGACTACTTAATCTTTAATTTCACTTACGTGTGATATTAATGTCATACAGAAAAAAAAGCTTAAACTTCGCACAAGACTTCATGAAGGTGGTTCTTTTATACACACTTCACTACCTGTTTCCAGTATTTTATGGGATGGGGATTCAAAGAGGGAACAACCAAAGGATTAATGTCAAGAACATGTAACTTGTGGTGCATCGGAATCTGCTTCTGGTCTTAATGTTTATGAATTTAATTCAAATTCTTTTTGTAGCTTAGAATCCACCATTTCCAAAGTACATAGCTTCAATGAGTTCATCAAGAGCAATAGAAAGAAAGACAGACCTGCATTTATTTAGTGCATTTCACAGCCTCAAGACATCCCATTGCTCTTTACACCCAATTATTGCCTTTGGCGAGTAATCTATTGTAATGTGAATGGCTCACACAGAAATGAACAGTGACTCACACAGACTTGTATGCTTAATTCAAAAAGTGCTGAACATGAAGACAGCTGGAGTTTACCCGACCCGGACATCGACCCACACTGATCCACCCTGACCCAGTCAATGACCCACACTGACACACCCTGACCCAGTCAATAACCTACACTGACCCACTCTGACCCAGTCAATGACCCACACTGACCCAGTCAATGACCCACACTGACACACCCTGACCCAGTCAATGACCCAGTCAATGACCCACACTGACACACCCTGACCCAGTCAATGACCCACCCTGACCCAGTCAATGACCCACACTGAACCACCCTGACCCAGTCAATGACCCACCCTGACCCAGTCAATGACCCACACTGACACACCCTGACCCAGTCAATGACCCACAATGACACATCCTGACCCAGTCAATGACCCACACTGACCCAGTCAATGACCCAGTCAATGACCCACCCTGACCCAGTCAATGACCCAGTCAATGACCCACACTGAACCACCCTGACCCAGTCAATGACCCAGTCAATGACCCACACTGAACCACCCTGACCCAGCCAATGACACATCCTGACCCAGTCAATGACCCACCCTGACCCAGTCAATGACCCACACTGACACACCCTGACCCAGTCAATGACCCACAATGACACATCCTGACCCAGTCAATGACCCACACTGACACACCCTGACCCAGTCAATGACCCAGTCAATGACCCACACTGACACACCCTGACCCAGTCAATGACCCACCCTGACCCAGTCAATGACCCACACTGAACCACCCTGACCCAGTCAATGACCCACCCTGACCCAGTCAATGACCCACACTGACACACCCTGACCCAGTCAATGACCCACAATGACACATCCTGACCCAGTCAATGACCCACACTGACCCAGTCAATGACCCAGTCAATGACCCACAATGACACATCCTGACCCAGTCAATGACCCACACTGACCCAGTCAATGACCCACACTGAACCACCCTGACCCAGTCAATGACCCACCCTGACCCAGTCAATGACCCACACTGACACACCCTGACCCAGTCAATGACCCACAATGACACATCCTGACCCAGTCAATGACCCACACTGACCCAGTCAATGACCCACACTGACACACCCTGACCCAGTCAATGACCCACACTGACCCAGTCAATGACCCAGTCAATGACCCACACTGACCCAGTCAATGACCCAGTCAATGACCCACACTGACCCAGTCAATGGCCCACACTGACACACCCTGACCCAGTCAATGACCCACACTGACCCAATCTGACCCAGTCAATGACCCACACTGACCCAGTCAATGACCCACACTGACCCAGTCAATGACACACACTGACCCACCCTGACCCAGTCAATGACCCACACTGACCCAGTCAATGACCCACACTGACCCGGACATTGAACCGCACTGACCTATGCTTTAAACATTTAGTATGAAGGCAGTGTAGTTTTCCTTCATTGTTCCGATTAGCATTACACCTGGTCAGGACCAATAATGAAAAGTAAGGGTCATTTTCTCTGAATCCCTATTGATTACAGACATAATTTAATTGTAGAGAATGAGAAGATGGATGAGTTCTTGAGAATAAGAAGATGGATGAGTTCTTGACCAAACATTAAATTGTTATGCAAGGTCCTGCATTAAGATTTTACTTTTGTTTAGAGTCCATCTGTTCCTTTTCCTGTAGGCAGCCACTCAAACACTAATGGAATAATGCTCAGAACAACAGTATGCTTGCTGAGCAAACGCTGCAGGAGCCACCCCAGGTCCTCCCCCATCCCTACCCACACACGTACTCCTGTTGTTACATTCCTCATTACATGGCCATTTTTAGATTTGCACACAAAGCTTTCAATCACAGAGAATGGCTGCACAAAGTTCTCACTGCATCAGCTGGCAGAACATTCGATCTTTCCTCGAGAGTATTTTGCCAAAGTCCTGACCTCCTCCAGGCGTCTGCAACCAGGTGAAAAGTAGCAACATCTGCATCACTAGTGAATTTGCACTTTCAATGAAAAAAATCAAATGCTCCAACTTGGCATTATAAAATGTAATTTAGAAGCACTGGTAACTTTTGCACTAAAACGCTTGTTAAATGTCACGAATTGATGGCTTCCACTGTTTTGATTTGCATTTCACTTGGCAATAAATTTTTGCTGTTTATTAAAAAAACTATTAATTTTTGACTTAAAGTACTGCAAAGCAGGGTAAAATATTAACAGGAAAAGTAGCACATTTGAATGTTTTTTTTTGTGGGGATCGGCCCTTTGTCTCTTGTTGATTGTGCATTGCTTGGTTAGCAAAGGAGGACACGCCACTTGCAGCAGATGTCAACATGTATTGAGCAGCGAGGCCAAATCCAAAGGGGTCGAAATTCGGTATCGATGGTTTTGAGGCGGTGACACCAGCTGAGTGCAGAATTTCTCGCCAGGCGGCCTTTGCCGCTCCGAAACGCGGAATTCAGTTTTGCCGCCTAGAAAAATGAATTGCAGCGTTAAATCATGGCGCTGCACGGTACTCTGGAGGTTGTAAATGGTGTTAAATCATGGCGCTGCACAGTACTCTGGAGGTTGTAAACGGTGTTAAATCATGGCGCTGCACGCTACTCTGGAGGTTGTAAATGGTGTTAAATCATGGCGCTGCACGGTACTCTGGAGGTTGTAAATGGTGTTAAATCATGGCGCTGCACAGTACTCTGGAGGTTGTAAACGGTGTTAAATCATGGCGCTGCACGGTACTCTGGAGGTCGTAAACGGCGTTAAATCGTGGCATTGCACGATACTCTGGAGGTTGTAAACGGCGTTAAATCATGGCATTGCACGGTACTCTGGAGGTTGTAAATGGTGTTAAATCGTGGCATTGCACGGTACTCTGGAGGTCGTAAATGGCATTAAGTGGGGCGGCAACTGCAGCATTTTTACAAAATTGCCACTTTTGGCACATTTTTTGGTTAATGATTTGCCACTTTCAGCCACTGGATTCAGCAGCATTTGGAGCTGTGCCACCTGTATTCAATCGAGGCAGTGATTGGGCGTTTCATCGCCTCGTGGTTATATTCGCTTCCTACGCCCTCAGTCAGACGGTGAAGATGGCAGATACAGCAGCAGCACGCCAGAGCGCCCACCGCCTCTCGGACACCGCCATCGATGCACTCCTTCATGGCCTGGAGAGGCGTCGGAAACTACTGAGGACAGAGACTGGGAGGAGGCCGCCGCCACGGGTCATTCGAGGTCTATGGACGGAAGTGGCTGAAAGTGTCAGCGAGTGACACGGTGCACAGGACAGTCACTCAATGCCGCAAGAAGTGGAACAACATGACACGGCTGCTGAAGGTGAGTATCTTTAACATTAACCTGACCATGCCATACTGAAGGCTCAATGTGCAGTCTGTCCTCAATGTGAATGTGTCGGGCCCCATGCTCTACGTGGGTGAGGCAAGATGCAACGTTCGCATTTGTAGCCTCACCACTCCCAGGGACTGCAAGCGCTGGTAACCTTCCTCATCTGTTCTTCACACCCACCCCTCATCTTGTTACCTCCTCACTCTTCATATGTGTGGAAGATGGTAGCCTCATCGTTACTGTTAGGTCCTGGCCCCCAAGCATTGGCAAACCAAAGACATGCAGCTAATCTAAGTTTCCTCAACCTGTGAAGACGCTCACACAGTAACATGTACTCAACTATGTAAGGCACTTGGGACAGACCGATAGAAGGACACTAACTCTGACGTTCTCTTTAATCTTGCAGGCCAAGCTCACCCACAATCGAAGGAAGCAGATGAGGACCAGAGGAGAGGACATTAACCTCCACTCCTTCATTGCGTTGGAGAAATGAATCTTGACCCTGATGGGCGTTCAAGTTGGTGCGGTGGGTGTGGCCGTACCCCCTTGGGACAATGCCGGTATGTTGTGTTCTTTTGCAGCATTTAGCAGGCCAGTTAGCCTTGACAGCACAATCCTTCAGCTCTTTCCATGAGACTGGCATTTCCAAATGCCTTTCCCAGTCTGGGCCCCCTCCCCTGCAGGTTACCACTCTTCTCTAGCTTTGTGCTTTCAGATGATCAACCAGATCCTGCACGTCAGCCTTCGCCTGCGGGAGATGTTGCACAGGAGCAGGAGGAGGAGGAGGAGGACACCTCTATGGACGTCACTCGGGAGACAGCGGCCTCAGAGGGCGGGGCCAGCAGCTTTCGGGAGGAAGGCGTGGTCGGGGAGCTGGAGGTGGGTGATGCTCCAAGACCCAGTGGCCTGCAGCAACGCGAGGGGGGAGGGGAAGCCCGGGGGGCCAGCCCCCCCGAGGGGGAGTGTGCGCATGGGTGATGTTCAGTAGCACTCTGATGATGAGGCCGAATTACAGGTCGGCGTAAGACTATCATTGCGGTTGCAACACAATCTGCTGGGTGGGATTCGCGACCTGGTCCCGCCTCCAGCCTGCCCACTTCCCGTTTTGCCGGAGGCAAGCGGAGGGGGGGGGGGGGGGCGGGTGACCAATCCGCTCCCAGGGGGTCTTACCTCAATTTAAAAAGATTGTAATGAGGCTAGAAGCCTCTCCCCCGCCCCCTCCCCTCCCCATCCCCCCATTTTGTGTTCAACTGCATGTGGACGGGTTTCACACAATTCCCCCAACCCCCTGGATCCCTGCTGATCCTACCCTCCCCCCTCCACCGACCCCCTGTCGATCCCTGATCCCGGTCGATCCGAACCCCCCCCCCCCCCTCCCGACCCATGACCCCTGCCGATCCTCTCCCTTGCCCCTTCCCTCGGGACAACCTGCCGGAAACCTGGCCACCTGCTATGGAGCCCCCCCTCCCACCCTAAATGACATCACGCCAAGTTAGCTATTCAATCTTTTCTTCTTTCTTTTATGCTTCTTCCCATTGTGCGGTACCATCCAGGACAAAGCAGTCTACTTGATCGGCATTCCATCCACCAACTTAAATATTTAATTCCCTCGCCACCAACGCTCTGTGGCTGCTGTGTGTGCTATCTACAGTCGCCAAGCCTTCTTCGGTCACAGCTCCTAACCCCGCAACCTCCACCATCTTGAAGGACAAGGGCCTGACTAACTTCTGTGACATCTCAAGTGAACGTTGGAAAGTTTTACCTGGGCTTTTCGTAAAAGGATTTCCAGAAGACCTTTGATAAAGTACCACATGGAAGGCTGCTACACGAACGCAAGAGTGGGTATTTTAGGCAAAACTTGGAGGTTGATAAGCAATCGGCTGAAAGCAATGGGTAAAAAGAAAGAAAGGATTGCATTTGTATAGCGTCTTTCATGACCACCAGATGTCTCAAAGCACTTTACAGTGAATGAAGTGCTTTTAGAGTGTAGTCACTATTGTAATGTAGGAAACGCGGCAGCCAATTTGTACACAGCAAGCTCCCACAAACAGCAATGTGATAATGACCAGATAATCAGTTTATGATATGTTGATTGAGGGATAAATATTGGTCAGGACACCGAGGATAACTCCCCTGCTCTTCTTTGAAATAGTGCCCATTGGATTTTTTACATCCACCTGTAAGAACAGACGGGGTCTCGGTTTAAGGTGTCATCCGAAAGATGGCATCTCTGACAGTGCAGCGCTCCCTCAGCAGTGCACTGGAGTGTCAGCCTAGAATGTTGTGCTCAAGTCACTGGAGTGGGACTTGAACCCACAACCTTTTGACTCAAGAGGCGAGTGTGCTACCCACTGAGCCACAGCTGACACAGCTGGGTATTAGTTAGGGGGGTAATACCAGGCTGGGCTGAGATTTCAAACCGAGTGCCCCAGTTTAGTGATGGAGCTGTTTCTAATCTACATAAACAACCTGGAATCAGAAACACAATGTGACTTGGTAAAATTAGCAGATGATACTAAGTTAGGAGAGAGAGCAATTGAGTCAGGCACAATCTCGCTGTTCAGAAACGTTTACTGGGTTATTTTCCTCAAGTTGACCTCTAGTGATCAGTTCCATTATTTTGCCAGTTATTGATGTAAAGCAATTGGTCGACAGTTACCTGGTATATTAATCAGTTAAAAGAAACTACATGTTAAAGAATGGATTCTTCCAAGAGAGTTACAAGGGTTTATTGTACTCAAGGGAGTTAGTGATGTCATCAGCTCCTGTCAGTGTAGCTTGGTATTTACGTGAATTAGCTGAAATACAAGATTGAATTCCGCCAGCAGTACTCAGCTGTTAGTGATTTTTCACCTGATTGAGTGGTTTTGGATCTGGTCCCAAAGCAGCTTTCAGTGCCAGCTTTCTCTGGAATTAATGGAGGCAGGTCAGAATGCACAGGGTTGTTCAAAATACTTAGCACCAGAATAGTTCAGGGAGGGGCCTGATACCTGAAATGGTGGCCTGCAGAAACCTGCAACCACCAAAATGATGCTATCCCCCAAATTTAAGGCAGCACCTCCCAAACGCACAACCTCTGCCACCTAGAAGGACAAGGGCAGCGGGTGCACAGGAACATCACCACTTCCAAGTTCCCCTCCAAGTCAGACACCATGCTGACGGAAATATATCACTGTTCCTTCATCGTCGCTGGGTCAAAATCCTGGAACTCCCTCCCGAACAGCATTGCGGGAGTACCTTCACCACACGGACTGCAGCGGTTCAAGAAGGCAGCTCACCACCACCTTTTCAAGGCCAATCAGAGATGGGCAATAAATGCTGGCCTTGCCAGCGATGCCCACATCATATGAACGAATAAAAAAAGATATCAGTGTAGATCTTCTGGAATATGATTTTATTTTGCCACAAGTAAATCAGAGGCCGGGAAATCATCAGTCCAGGATCCTCCCTTTTAAAAGTGAAACAGGGAGTGATCCTATATTAGGGATGGGCAATAAGTGCTGGCCTTGCCAGCGATGCCCACATCCTAAAAATGAATAAAAAGAAAGTAGCTTGGTTTCTCATTAAAAGGCATCTGCCCCGTCAAAAACCAACCGGGATGTGTGGGAGGAGGGGGCAGAAACACTCAATGTAGTATCTAACATTCAGGGAACCTGGGAGCAGATGAGAAAGCCAGCCTCAGATAGTCTGCTGAAATAAGATGACTGCATATTTCCCCATACAACACTGATGGGCAAAATGTGCATGCCACAAAGAGTTTCCTTACAATCTGTCACACCTTGAAGCTACGTGCAAAGCACTCAGACAACACGAGAGCTCTTTCCTAACTTCACAAGCCACTGCAGAGTAAATTCACCAATCCCATGCTCCCGGCAGAGTGCCATGCTCAGAGGGTTGGAGAAGTAGAGGTACATTCTTGTTGGCCTACCTCCAACCCCTGCTCCCTCCAAGCATACCTCCCCTCTAAGTGTGAAATCAGTGAACTTATTTTTATATGTGCTCCCCAAATTCAAAATATCAATGATTTGATGTTTGAAGCACAAGGCGGCCCATAACATCAGGGAGCAAACCTGCATGACAGAAGCTCCAGGAAATGTTCTGCCTATAAATCCCGTTGAAGAGGCCACTGTAAAAAACCTGATGATCGAGAGCGTACAGCGAATGGGGATGGGTGAAGGCTTTGGCCAAAGGCAGGACTGGGACCATCTTGTTCCTGTTTCCTTTTTCTAGTCACTCACTCGCTGATATGTACTTAGATACAAGACCATGACAGATAGTTTATTGCCATATCAGTACTATTTGAAGAGTTGTTTCCATTAGTGTTTAAACATAAGTATCTTTTCCTGTTTCTAAAGCAATCACCCCCCCCTGAAAATCAGGAAAGTTTGCTTTCAAATAACTGCCCTTCATTTGCACCTTCAGTGAAGCACTCACATATTTTGGGCAAGAACACTTTAAGTCGCCAAAGCGGGTGAGCGAAGAATTGCACGCTGTGCTAATCAGGTGAGGATGTCATCAAGTGAAAGGAAAAATTCAGGAATAAATTTGCTGGCCTTTGCACATATGTTCCATGCTTGCAGGGTGAATCCTACTAGCTAGAAGATCAACCCTAATTTATTCTGCTTCTTTAAAAAGAAAGGTGGGTTGTAGTTTGTACAGATTGCATTCCACTTACCGTTCTTTCCCCTTTAACTGCTTTATCTAGGAGTCTATTTCACATTTCCACAATCTTGCTAACACATAGGCCCCAAATTTCCCCAGCCGCTTAGAGCGGCGTATCTCGATGTGACTGACTTCCTGGAGGAAAAAAAGCGCCAAAAATCTACCTCGTAATTTGGCCGCTCCCTCATCGTCCGGATCCATCGGCATCGCGCAGCATTCTGGGGGGGGGCGGAGCTTCGGCCGAGCTTGCTCAGTGTGACCGGCAGGGGGGCGGGACTTGGACCCAGCGTGTCGTGTAGTGCCGGCAGGGGCACGCATGACCGTTTAAGTGTGCTCGCATGCGCAATGGCCACTTCAGTCTGCGCGCATGCGCAGTGTTACAGGAAGCTTGGCAATTGGCCAATTAAAGGGAGAGCGTCCTCAGAATAAGTGGCTATGGAGCATATATAAAGGTGAGGTCTGAATATTGATGTTTGTGTGGCTGAGGGAGTGGAAAGGAGTGCTGGATAGGTGTAAGAGAGGTGTAAGTGTGATCTTTGAACATTACCTGCGTTTGAGTCCAATAGACGAATGGTGCAAGAGCATGCAAGAAAAAACAAGAATTTCCTTCATGAAGAAGTGGAGAAATTAGTGACGGTTATTGAGGAGAAATGGCTGGAGCCGGATATTAGCAAGAGTGGTCCGTCAAAGGTCTCTCCCAAGGAAATGAGGAAAAGATGGAACCTCGTTGCTGAAGAATTCTCCGCTGGGGTCAACACGTAAGATCTGGAAGCCAGCGCAAGAAGAAATGGCAGGACATTGGTCAAGTAGTGAGTGTAAGTAATATCTTCATCGTTAAATTGAATTGCAGTCGAAAATGTGAGCATCTGTATGTGTCCCACCCATCAGAAGCGCACCATGTCTGACAATTTATATTTTCATCTTCACAGAAGAAATTGGCCCACAACAAGAGGGAGAGAACTAGAACAGGAGGAGGTCCTCCAAATGTGCACCAACTCACACCCCTGGAATAGAGGGTTGCTGCCTTGCTGACTTGCACTGGCAGAAAAAGAATAAACTCTGCACAAGCTGGACCCACACACGAGGGTGAGGGTGAGTCATTAAAATGCATAGTGGCCCTTCAAATCAACCTGCTGACTGGCCTGCTACGTATGAGACTACTCATGCCATCCCCTCCTATGCTGCTAACCATAGACTGTTGTGTTGTCTTTTGCAGAAGACGACAACACTCCTCAAGACCTTGAGGCTCCAGACCAAGGCGGGTGGGGGGAGGAGGGGTCTATGGAAATATGTGCTCGGCAGAATGCTGACCGCGATATCGATCAGGGCATCACATTAGCTCCTCGGCAACCTTCCTTGGGTTCACACCTTCCGAGGTCGCGGGTCCGAGTGGCGGTTGGGAAATGCATCTTGGGACACCCAGTGCCCCACCGTCCCAGCCTGCGCCTCACACTGGAGTGGTGCCACTAGGTAGACCCACGGCGAGGGGAAGGAGAAGCCGACCAGTCTCTCCTGAGAGGCAGCCCTCAGCAGAAGTAAATCAGTTCTCCCTGGATCAGGAAGGTATATGCTTGCTTTTTTGGAAACAGGAGGTGGGTGGGGTGGCTTGACCCATCCACCTCCACGGAGGTGTGTGGGGGACCTGACCCATCCACCTCCATGGCACGAACCTGGTATTGCAGTACTTCCAGGAACGGTGCAGTGGCTCTAGGCCTTTTGGCTAAGAGCATTGGCGCAGAGTGATCCTTGGCGTGTGCAAGGTGACCTCTGGCGTTTGTGATTTGACAAAGAATTGGAACGATTGGCTACGAATTTCAAAAAAAAAAAAAATCAGGTTTTTTCATGGCTAAGATCATGCGTAACTGACCTGACAGGGGAGTAACCATGACCCCAAAGTGGTTCTCCCTGGATCAGGAAGGTGGTTCTCCTATGCTTTTTGGAAATAGGAGGTGGGTGGGGTGGCTTGACCCATCCACCTCCACGGAGGTGTGTGGGGGGCCTGACCCATCCACCTCCATGGCACGAACCTGGTATTGCAGTACTTCCAGGAACGGTGCAGTGGCTCTAGGCCTTTTGGCTAAGAGCATTGGCGCAGAGTGATCCTTGGCGTGTGCAAGGTGACCTCTGGCGTTTGTGATTTGACAAAGAATTGGAACGATTGGCTACGAATTAAAAAAAAAAAATAAAATCAGGTTTTTTCATTGGGTGAGGAGACCAATGCCCTCTGTACCAACTGGAGCAAGTTAAAAGGGGAAATCTGTGATTTTTAAGTTACTGCAAAAAAAGCGGGGCAACTCCTGAGGAAATTTGAGCCCATAAACTGGCCAAAATGCTTCACATCATCAGTGAGTTTTGTACTATTAAAATCATCTGCCGTATCACTACGAATCATGCAAACTATAGGGGAACCAGAGCTTCTTCTACTTGTCAACACCTCTGTCTCCACTACTGAGTCAGGTTTCAGTCCAGTTAGCTTATTGTTAATTCCATGACCCTTCATATCTTATTCGTAAGCCTTACGTGGAATTGGAACAAATGCTTTCTGAAAATCATTCTTTTGCCACTTTGGTTGGTGTCTCTTACCATTTGCAGTACTGCCACAAAAATTTGTAACAAAGAACAAGAAGAGGCTATACCTTTAGAAGATATGCACATTGGAGTAGGGTTGTAGTAGCATCAGAAAGAAACGTTTTTGTGGAGAAACATTTTACAGAGATAAGTCACTCCTGCGCACATTATATAATAACAAGGGGCCAGAATTTGCAGTGGGTATGCCTTTGAACATCTTTGAAAAGGACAGTAGTTTCAGGATTTCTGCATGCTCTTACACATCCGCTAAATCCCGGACTTGTGATCTGTCAAGTTCAGATTTGACTGATCTTCCGCACCGACATTGAAAACCTAATTACTGGCGCAGAGTTGGGCTAATTTCTCACCAACTGCCCAGCAGTTAAGTACAACATTTTACGGCTGGTGCAAACAGGCGCAGGGCCTATTTCCACAGCATAAGGGGTATAAATAATCTTCTTCTGATGCTTTGTTACTGTACTGGATGCTTTTTTATTTCAATTAGATGACATCCAGGAACATTGTCGAACCTGAGTGTCTCATTTGGGATGGCACCCGGAGAAAATATGGAATAGCAGAAATTGACAGGCAGACACACAGAATCAAATATGCAATTACACATTAATAATTAAATCTTCACTTCTTCATATATTGATAAACAAATGCTTGATCTTATTCCGGTATCACTCTCACACCATCAATTCATCAGACAAGAGGCAAAATGCAAAATGCACTTTGGACGAAAGCTTTAAAATAGGAATATTTTTGTTTAAATTGAAAGTAAAATCGGAGCTATGTGTATCCAAAGTTCATTGCAACGTTTATTCTCCAAATATAAATGCTTCAGAGATCAATTCTCTATGAGGGACCTTCTGCTTCCTGATTGGAGCACCAGCCCACGTGATCCCAGGTACACCTCCACACACGGTGCGCCTCTGGGATCCGTGGGTATTTACGCTGCCCTCGAATACACAGGGTCAGAGAGTACGTTCACGAAGGGGGATCCCCCATCAGGTAAGTTCGTATTCTATTCGGATGGCGGAGGCATAATCCGTAGGTAGGCTGCGAAATCCAGGCCAAGGTCGGACCCCACAATCCAGGCCAAGGTTGCACCACACAATCCAGGCCTAGGTCCGGCCACACAATCCAGGCCTAGGTCCGGCCACACAATCCAGGCCAAGGTTACACCACTCAATCCAGGCCTAGGTCGGACCACACAATCGAGGCCTAGGTCAGACCCCACAATCCAGGCCTAGGTCAGACCCCACAATCCTGGCCTAGGTCAGACCCCACAATCCAGGCCAAGGTCTGACCACACAATCCAGGCCTAGGTCAGAACACACAATCCAAGCCAAGGTCGGACCACACAATCCAGGCCTAGGTCGGACCACACAATCCAGGCCTAGGTCGGAACACACAATCCAAGCCAAGGTCGGACCATACAATCCAGGCCTAGGTCAGAACACACAAGCCAGACCTAGGTCAGACCCCACAATCCAGGCCTAGGTCGGACCCCACAATCCAGGCCTAGGTCAGACCACACAATCCAGGCCTAGGTCACACCACACAATCCAGGCCTAGGTCACACCACACAATCCAGGCGAAGGTCGGACCACACAATCCAGGCTTAGGTCGGACCACACAATCCAGGCTTAGGTCACACCACACAATCCAGGCCTAGGTCACACCACACAATCCAGGCCTAGGTCGGACCACACAATCCAGGCCTAGGTCACACCACACAATCCAGGCCTAGGTCGGACCACACAATCCAGGCCTAGGTCGGACCCCACAATCCAGGCCTAGGTTGGACCCCACAATCCAGGCCAAGGTCGCATCACACAATCCAGGCCTAGGTCGGACCCCACAATCCAGGCCTAGGTTGGACCCCACAATCCAGGCCAAGGTCGCATCACACAATCCAGGCCAAGGTCGCACCACACAATCCAGGCCTAGGTCGGACCCCACAATCCAGGCCCAGGTCCGGCCACACAATCCAGGCCAAGGTCCAACCACACAATCCAGGCCAAGGTTTGAGATATTTCCTACATTTAGTAATTCTTGCTGAAATGGAATCTTTTTTTCCTGATGCAACTGACTTGTTACAATTTCCTTGGCCAGCTTACCTGACAATTATCACAAGCTAAACAAGAAGACGACCCTTTCTGGGACCTCCATATTGATAGAATCGAGACACAAGCTCAAGTTCAATAAGACATCACTGTTTCATCACAAAGAGTTAGAAAATGCATGAAAAAAGTACAAATAACATAATACTGTCGAAAATTCCTAACTGGAAAGCTTGTAAAAATCTCTGGGCATCACAAGATTCATGCTCAAAAATCATTAGCACTTATGGCTGAACACTGTGTTGTGCAAGTCCCATGTCAATCACAAGATTTCTAGCAAAGACAAATAGTAACAATGTGAAGTCTCTTACCATAGCAAGAGGAACGATCTTTGTAATGTCCCTCTGACTGATGTGCAGCTCTGAGACAGCTTCTTCCTGGTCTATCTGTGAGGTCTTCCCGGGATATTCCACCTGCCACATGATTCGGCGAGTCACTGACAGACTGCTGAAGTTATCCATTTCGAAGTCCATCTGCATAATCTCATAAGAAGCGCCGTCAACTCTGTGAAGAAAATGGAATTATTAAGCATTTCCGAAGCAATTTCTGAGTAAAAAGTCCCGCAATAATAGGTGTCGGATTACTGATTGACTTGGTCCCTCAAAGAATTGACTTCTTTCAGTGTTTTCAGGAACCTAACTGAAAGCAAAGATGTATTATTTTCTCTTTTTAGAGTTTAATTTGTTCTAATGCACAATATCCTTTTAAGTGCACTCACAGGTTTACACAGTGCATTATATTGAATATGTCCAAAGCGGAGATAGACAGATTTTTGAACTACAGAGGAGTCAAGGGTTATGGGGAACGGGAGGAAAGTGGAGCTGAGGCCAAGATCAGATCAGCCATGATCTTATTGAATGGCGGAGCAGGCTCGAGGGGCAAAATGGCCTACTCCTGCTCCTATTTCTTATGTTCTTATGTTATGTCGGCTTCACTGATGCCTTGTGTGTAGAATGACTGGCACAGATCTTGCTACTTATTTCGAGGGCCCTTAAATAGGGAATTTCTTATGTTCTTATGAATTATTGGAAGACGAATATATTAGAAGCAATGCACAACTCAGCAGCCAATCAGATGCACAAACTGTAATAGGCACATAAATATAAGAAGTTAAGCTCATGGGGCACCCCGGGGGTTGGGGAGTGTGAATATTTGGCTATTCAAGGAGCATGGAAATGAGGTTCTTGAATGCTTGCTTCACTGATGAGGCCCTATAGATCATTGTGGACTATGTGAAGAAATAGCAAAATGTGCTCTATGGGTCAACAACAGCAACTTGTATTTATATTGTGCCTTTAACATAATGAAACATCCCAAGGTGCTTCACAGGAGTATTATGAGACAAAAAATTTGATACCGAGCCACACAAGGAGAAATTAGGGCAGGTGAAGGTAGGTTTTAAGGAGTGCCTTGAAGGAGGAAAGAGAGGTAAAGAGGTAGAGAGGTTTAGGCAGGGAATTCCAGAGATTAGGGCCTTGGCAACAGAAGGCACAGCCACCAATGGTTGAGTGATTATAAATCAGGGATGCTGAAGAGGGAAGAATGAGAGGAGCGCAGATATCTCGGGGGTGGGGGGGTTTGGGGCTGAAGGAGATTACAGAGCTAGGGAGGGTCGAGTCCATGAAGGCAGTTGAAAACAAGGATGAGAATTTTGAAATCTAGGCATTGCTTAACTAGGAGCCAATGTAGGTCAGCGAGCAGGTAATGAGTGAACAGGACTTAGTGCAAGTTAGGACATGGGCAGCCGAGTTTTGGATGACCTCAAGTTTATGTAGGGTAGAATGTGGGAGGCCGGCCATGAGTGCTTTGGCATAGTCAAGTCTTGAGATAACAAGGGCATGGATGAGGGTTTCAAGAGCGGCTGAGCTGAGGCAAGGGCGGAGACGGGCGATGTTACGTTGTTATGTTGTTATGCTGTTAAGCAGTTATGCTGCGGATATGTGGTTGAAAGCTAATTTCAGGGTCAAATATGACACTAAGGTTGCAAACAGTGTGGTTCAGCCTCAGACAGAAGTTGGGGAGAGGGATGGAGTTGATAGCTAGAAAACAGAGTTCATGGCGGGGACCGAAAACAATGGCTTCGGTCTTCCCAATACTTAATTGGAGAAAATTTCTGCTCATCCAGAACTGGATGGGTCAGGAGTGCAATCCAGCGCTAAGCAAAGGTTCAGCAAGTGCTGAAGAAATTGGCAAATCAGATAACCAGTGTGTCCATAACTTGCAAGGATGTGTGGAAGAAAAGTTAAGCATGGAGAGCCAATTATCCTTGATGCAGAGGTTCTTAGACAAACTCAAAAATATTTCAAGGAAATATAGGCCCCAAGTTTCCACACGCGGCGAAAAAGGTGCACCTCAGAGCTGGGCGACTGTTTTTCGCGCCGAAAAAAAATCCTTGGAGCTCAATGTCTGCTTGGCACGGCGCACAGGGGGGCAGAGCCTACCACTCGCGCCGATTTTGTAAGTAGGAGGGGGAGGGTACAATTGAAATGAGGCTTCTTGATGCCGGCAACCCTGCGCGTGCACGTTGGAGCGTTCGCGTAGTCTGAAGTAAACATTGGCACTCGGCCATTTTTAAAAGTGCTGCAGAAAAAGTGAAGATTTGTTTCTTGGACCCCTGCAAAGGCTTGTATTTTAATTTTCTTGATATTTCTGTGTGTGAGGGAGTGCTTTTAGCAGCACTGCTGAATAAATCACCTGCTGAAATCAGTGAGTTCAGCTTTTCACTGCTAAACTTGCAGAACCGGTGCCTGCAAATTAAGGACTGTGTGTTTGGAGAAATAAAAGTGCCAATTCAACTTTGCAATGGATCAACTTCCACCAAGAACAAAGAATTTCTTGCATGAGGAAGCAAACCATTGCATAATATGTGGTGCACCCATTCTGCAAATTTAAATATAAAGATATCGATGTGGCTGCCTCTCCCTGTCCAAATGGCCTCAGTCAGTCCCCCTCACAGCTGGAAGGCTGCTGCTGTTCTTTCTTCGGCTCCCGACCAGCCACTGACGCCGCTGCAATCCCATGGCCGAATGGCCTCAAGTCCGTCCGGGTGCTGCATCTTCGCGGGGAATGAAGGCCTGCCTCAAGCACTGCAGCTCGGCTCGAAGGCTGCTTGCTGCCGCTGCCGTCGAGACACTGACGCCACACCGCTGCCTGAAAGGCCTGCCTGAAGCACTTTCACACAGGTAGGAACATGGTTTATTTAATCTTTTCTTTGCTTATAAATTTTTATTCAGGTTGGATTTATTTGTATAATATTTGTATAAGTATAACTAAGGATTGATTGTAGAATTTAATGACTTCCCTTCTCCCCCCCCCCCCCACCTCATTCCCTACGCCTAATTTGTAACCTGCGCCTGATTTTTTAAAGTGTAGACAAGGTTTTTTTCAAGCGTACAAAAATCTTCACTTGCTCCATTCTAAGTTAGTTTGGAGTACGTTTTCACTGTGGAAACTTTCAAATCAGGCGTCAGTGGCCGGACACGCCCCCGTTTGAAAAAAAAATTCTGTTCCATAGTGAAACTGTTCTACCTGACTAGAACTGCAGAAAACTAAATGTGGAGAATTCCGATTTCTAAGATACTCCGTTCTACACCAGTTGCTCCTAAAAATCAGGAGCAAATCATGTGGAAACTTGGGGCCATAGCAACAAAAGAAAGCCGTGTCACAAATACAATGATGGATACCCGGGAAGGCATCAACACTTTGCATCTGTGTGTCAAAGATACGGCTCTTCACAGCGGAACAAACCAGTTGATTTTTACTTCAAAGGAACTCTGCTGCTAATAAAGTCAAATAAACAAAAGGCTTCGTCTGCTCTCTTCATGGTGGACGTAAAAGAACCTATGGCATTATTCGAAAAAAAGCAGGGGAGTTTTCCCTAGTGTCTTGGCCAATTTTTATCCTTCAACCAAAATCAATAAAACAGATAATCTGGTCATTATCGCACTGCTGTTTGTGGGACCTTGCTGTGCGCAAATTGCCTGCCGCATTTCTTACATTACAAGTGACTACACTTCAAAAGTACTTTATTGGCTGCAAATCACTTTGGAGCATCCAGAGGTCATGAAAATCGCTATATAAATGCCAATTCTTAAACAAACAACCAGTTTGATCTTAGAACTAAAACACAATCTGATTTTTTAACTAAATGAAATAAGCAATCCAAACTCTGCTCCATCATCAAGGTAAATGTCTCTTCTGCTCAATAGACCTCAGTGATGCTGTTCTTTATTATGAAACATAATGAGGTAGATTTTCATCTCCAACACCTGGGCCTTGCTCGTCACCTGGACAGAGTGCAGAGCGGGGAGGCTCGCACACTGCTCACAGAACCCGCTGCACTTTTCTTCCATCCATTTAAATGGGAAGCAAATCAGGCGGATTTTGTTACAGACATGCGAATTACCCCGCCAGATTATCCATCCAAACTCTTTTCTAAATGAAAAAATCTGCCTGTTTCTCCGTGATTAATGAGCATCTGCAGGAATGCACGGCTTTGATAAATGCAACTTCTGAGAGTGTGATTTCGCAGCCAATCATTTTTCATGACAAAAAATATGTTCCCATTTTTCATTAAACAAGGAATCCTGGCTTCAAAATATTAGTCCTCTGTGCTGTATATCCTGTACAAACAAAAAGTTGCAATAGCTCGCAGCTTTTTATAGTGACTATTATATATTTTTCATTCACAGATTTGGTGTTAAGACAGAAACAGTATCATTGTTGTCGAACAACTAATACTGAAAGATAGTTGGAATTCCCTTTTTATTTACAGGACTATTTTAAAACTTTCTTTCCCATCATGCACTTTAAAATAAAATCCCTTTAATAGTACATTATTTTTTAAATATTGTCTAATTCATATGTTTTATCATGCTTTTGTGGGAATCAGATTTTCATTACAATGATGGCAAGAGTTAACTCTGACATTCGGGATTGTTTTAAAATCTGGATATTTATCTTGGATTTACCAAAGTAAAGTAGATGCTCTTTGTTTCACTGATAAAACTCCACAGCTCCAAATTCCAACTAATATGTTGGCAGCCTGGAACGACTTTGTAAAACTGCATCCCAGCCACCATTTCCATGTTCTCGTAACTAAATTAGTTGGGATTGTAACCACAAATTGCCCTTTTCAGATGTTGTTTATCTTTTCTAGTCAGCTGCCAGTCGTCTGACTAGCCACTGGGGCATGTCCCGTTAGAACACACAACCATAGAAAAAGCAGAATGATAAGGCATGTTGGCACACTGGCCTCAGAGGTGGTGCACTGGGATCATTGCTATGCAGACTGCGGCAGAGGTCATCTCCAACTGTTCATGTGCGCAACATGGATTGTGACTGGTGGGTTATATTGCAAGAAAATTATTTTGCAACATGAAATGAAAGAAAAAAGACAGCCTGTCGAAAGAAAAAGCAAAAGCATTGCCGTCAGTTAGGAGGTTCCAGCTGAGAAAGGTTTAGAAGCAGTTTGTGGAAGCTAATAGATGCTGCTCAGCATCATGGTTATAAGATGTACTAATGGTATATGACTTACTAATGGTATATGATGTACCAATGGTATATGATGTACTACAGCTGTAATGGTTTTTGACTTACTAATGGTATATGACATACTAATGGTTTATGACTTACTAACGAGTCAGTCAATGACCCAACCAAATGAAAGAACTGGAAAATAGATCAAAAAGCATTCATTATTTAAGAAATATGTATGCAATAATCTTGCTTTCCAATGAATTGCATGTAATATACATATAAAATAATAAATTTCAGTCAGAAATATATATATGTGTAGCCTGGCAACCAACATTAGAAGGGTTCATGTTGATCAGCCTCGATTAGTTGCCCTATAGTTGGACTATTCACAGACTGATCAAGTTGGCTTCTTTTAAAAGCAGTACCCATCCAGTTTATTATTGTTGGTTCAGTTAAACATAACAAAACTGGGCCACTTTAAAATGGCAGTTTAGAATTAGTCCAACGTCAGCAGACTCCTCCTGCCCCGTGAGCCATTTGATTTAATGCCAATCAGGAAATCTGGAATGATGATTGTTCAAACATAGGAAGCAATTAAAAGCCAACGTGGGATGGGGGCGGAAGCAGACGATACTGAAACTACTTTCCATTATAGTTATTTTCCTTTATAATCAGGATTACCTTGGCATTCTATAACAATTATTGGATTTCCTCAATCAAGGCCTCAAATTGTGACCAGGAACCATAGGAATGTATACCTTTTTTGCATTAAATAAGATTAAAAGCAGAACTCTATAAAGGATGACTGAGTGGAAAATAATCTAGTTTACACTTTTGTTAATATTTCTTAAAACTATATAAAAAATATATACTATACACAAATAGATTCTTCAGATAATTATATTATAATACTCTGATAATTGTTCTGGAATATTCCTACTATGCATGTTGAGGCATTATTATGTCGATATCTCAAGATATATTGGGGAGCAATTGTTCTGGTGACTATATGCAGTGACATCATAAGTGTGTTCAAAAAGACCACAGGTCTACATTTAATCGATGGTTTTGCCAGACTCTCATCGTAACTCCGGTGGGAATCCAGTGCAACCCACCAGGAAAAGGCAGTGACCTGATTGTGTAAGGTCCCCACTGACTCCAGAAATTTCCAGTCAATCTTATGAGGATCGGATCATCTGCCCATCCCTCACAGGGCCAATGACACTGAGGTGGAGGTGGGGGACAGGGTCTCCTATGTGCTGGGAGTTCCCACTTCCCCAACTCCAACTCATAAAAGGGCCTGGCATATTACTGTAGCCCAGTACACCGAGGAA
This sequence comes from Pristiophorus japonicus, assembly GCF_044704955.1. Lineage (NCBI taxonomy): Eukaryota > Metazoa > Chordata > Chondrichthyes > Pristiophoridae > Pristiophorus > Pristiophorus japonicus. Next base: position 201,551,915 of record NC_091984.1, on the reverse strand, counting down.
GAAGAGGGCCAATAGCCTCCAGATGTGGGCAAGTTGGATCCAATGAGGAGCAGCCCAGATCCCCCCAAAATACAATGAGAGAATTTTCTTTTGTACGGGGCTAAGGGCATTGGCTAGATTGTGGTTAGAGGTGGCGGGGGCAGTTTCTGGCTACCTGCTATCTTGCCCTGTTGCCAGGCAGGTACTGAACTGCCCAACTGCATAGGGCCAGCCAGTACTGCAGATATGCTCAAAGTAGTGTGGGCGCGTGCCAGCCCCATGCAAGTAAGGTGCCAACTCTGGCAGGGTCAATGCTGGAGGGCAGGGGTGGGCGCAATCCTGGCATAATTGCTGGGGTCACGGTCTGCAGGGCCCACATTTATGATTTTACTGCACAAAGCAACCAGAGTAAAACAACCCCAGGAGGTCTTTGACTGATTTGGAAGTTTCAATGGTGTGTTGTATTTGAATTACATATGAAATTAGAACATCCTCCAATTTTGGCCTCTTGAGCATCCCTGATTTTAATCGCTCCACCACTGTTGGTCGTGCCTTTTGATGCTGAGGCCCTAAGCTCTGGAATTCCCTCTCCAAACTGCTCCGCCACTGTACTTCACTTCCCTCCTTTAAGATACTCCTCTTTGACCAAGCTTTTGGTCATCTGCCCTATTATCTCCTTATGTGGCTCGGTGTCAAATTTTGCTGATAATGCTCCTGTGAAGCGCCTTCTGTTAAAGGTGCTATATAAATACAATTTGTTTCACAAGCAGACTTAACATTAACCTGTTGCCTATTACTTTGATATTGTAATCTTCAGATGGCTGTTGTTTCATCTCCATGTGAAGCACTTGGATGAGTTATTTTTAGGGTTAATGATATAAATTGTCTTAAGAAGATAGCAGAACAGCATGCACTTAATAGCTTGATAAAGCTTTCAATACACTATAATCGCCAAATCAAATATGACAAGCAATCAAATTCACCGTTGTGACTAACAGTCTCTCCACACGCTCAGGTTAGTATCACAGTCTGTTGAATGCCTGCCACTTTCTTTCTTATTCATTGAATTATTTTGGATTGTGCCAAGAATCAAACTACAATATATGCCAACTACATAATGACTCAGGAACCACAGTATGGTCATTATTATTAGACCCTCCTGCATGGACATTACCGGCTGCTATTATACCCATTCATGAGCATCTCCACTGTACCTTTTCCAACCGTTATTCCCGCTATCCACAGAGTAACCATGCTTTGAGAAGAACAATTGTTGTAGGGTACTGCAGATTCAAAGAGTCAGACTGGCACAGTTCAACAATTGATAGGGAGGAGGCAACAGGTTGCAAGTACAGGATTATATGTTCGCAATCTTGGCTTCGTATTTGACCCCAAAATGAGTTTCTGACCACATAGCCATGCAATCACCAAGACTGCCTACTTACACCTCTGTAACATCGCCTGACTCTGCCCTTGCCTCAGCTCATCTGCCTCATCCATGCCTTTGTTACCTCTAGACTTGACAATCCAATGTTCTCCTGGCCAGCCTCCTGTCTTCCACCCTCCATAAACTTGAGCTCATCCAAAACTCTGCTGCCCATGTCCAAGTCCCGTTCACCCATCACCCCTGTGCTCGCTGACCTACATTGGTTCCCGGCCCAGCAACGCCTCAATTTTAAAATCCTCATCCTTGTTTTAAAATCTCTCCTAATCTCTGTAATCTCCTCCAGCCCCACAACCCTCTGAGATCTCCACGGACCTGCAATCCTGGCCTCTTGCTCATTTCCTATTTTAATCGCTCCACCATTGGCGGCAGTGCTTTCAGCTGCCGCGGCCCTAGACTCTGGAATTCACTCCCTAAACCTCTCCGCCTCTCTACCTCTCTTTCCTCCTTTAAGGCGCTCCTTAAAAACCTACCACTTTGATCAAGCTTTTGGTCACCTACCCTAATATCTCCTTATGTGGCTCAGTATCAAATTTTGTTTGATGATGCCCCTGTGAAGATTTGAACTGTTTAGACCGAAACATTATCAGGAAATACAGTATTAAATACATGTGTCACTGGAGCTGATGATGGTCCTCTTCCCCTCCTATTTTAAGTGCATAATATCTAGTTAAATATAACTGGGATGTGTCAGCACCAGAAAGCCACAATGCTGGACTCTCAGCTGGGACTCGTCGAGTTTGAATCCTAATCTGGATGAACACACACATAACACGTGTAAATCACACTGGGGCTTATTCAAGTGACAGCCTTGCCAGTCTCAGACAGGTCATCGGGGAGAGAGTGACCCCTTCATTCTGCTCTGCTCCTGGCAGATCAATCATGGGGCACCACAGACAATGTCCATGGAGACACTTGTGAGCTAAACGGTGGTGACAAAGAACAACAGAAGGAAGTATAAAAAGAAGATTAAACAGCCCCACGACACCCTCTCCTCGCTAACCCTCCTGCCAGGACTAGATAAATAGACCATTTTACAGAATTTACGAAGTGAGTATGCAACACGTTTTTATGTGCACTTGTAAAAATCAGAGAGAAACACAGGGGTAGATTTTCAACTTACCGCCCGAGCCTAAAACTGCCGATATAGAAACCGCTCGATTAGCATTTAAATTGATATCAATAGATAAAGAAAGAAAGGAAAGAAAGAAAGAAAGGAAAGAAAGAAAGGAAAGAAAGAAAGAAAGGAAAGAAAGAAAGACTTACATTTATATAGCATATTTCACAACCTCAGGATGTCCCAAAATACTTTACAACCAACAAAGTACTTTTTGAAGGGAGTCAAGGGTTATGGGGAGCGGGCAGGGAAGTGGAGCTGAGCCCAAGACCAGATCAGCTATGATCTTACTGAATGGCGGAGCAGGCTCGAGGGGCCAAATGTCCTACTCCTGCTCCTATTGCTTATGTTCTTACGTTCTTATGTTATGAGGTGCAGTCACTGTTGTAATGTGGGAGACACGGCAGCCAATTTGCGCACAGCAAGCTCCCACAAACAGCAATGTGATAATGACCAGATATGATGTTGATTGAGGGATAAATATTGACCAGGAAACCTCCCCTGCTCTTTTTTCTAAATAGTGCCGTGGGATCTTTTACGTCCACCTGCGAGGGAAGACAGGGCCTTAATTAACGTCTCATCCGAAAGATATGAAAGTCAGGCAGTTTCTCAATGGGCGGCTAAACCACAACGCATGTTTTATTCCTGAGCAGCAAGCTGAAAATCAGCCCCACAGCTCAGATTTCGTTTTGTCCATTGTGGATGTTTGAAATCCAGGGAGCTTTTTGTTTTCCCCATACCACAGACATCGAAACTAACTCGCTTTTTATATTTTATTCATCTTTCTGTTGTGTTTCCCCATCTTTATCTCACAATGATCGTATTCTTCACACTTCAAACTGCCTCCCCACAGTCAACAGTGATCTTTCCTCCCAGAGTAAACCCCTTCTTTTCCCTGGGATGCAGTTTTTCAAAGTCGTCCAGGCTGCCAACATATTAGTTGGAATTTGAAGCTGCTGAGTTTTATCAGTGAAACAAAGAGCATCTACTTTACTTTGATAAATCCAAGATAAATATCCAGATTTTAAAACAATCCCGAACATCAGAGTTAACTCATCGTAATGAAAATCTGATTCCCACAAAAGCATGATGAAACATATGAATTAAACAATATTTTAAAAAAAATGTACTGCTAAAGGGATATTTTTTAAAAGTGCTCGTTGGGAAAGATAGCTTTAAAACAGTCATGTGAATAAGATGGGAATTCCAACAATCTTTCACTATTAGCTATTCGACAACGATACTGTTTGTGTCTTAACACTAAATTTGTGAATGAAAAATATATAATAGTCACTATCACAAAACAGGTAGCTATTGCAACTTTTGATTTTGTACAGACTATACAGCACAGAAACACGCCATTTGACCCAACTAGTCTGTGCTGGTCTTTATACTCCACACCAGTCTGGTGAAGCAGCTCTGAGTAAAAGCAATATTGCACAGCACTATCAACTCCAGAGATCTGCTAAAAAAATAATTCTACTTAATGGGCATTTTGTTCTTCAAGAAAACATGGTGCCAAGAGATTACATTGTGCGATATTACCATTTCAACGTTTAATGCAGTTGTATAAATTTTTAAAGCGTTAACTTCTCCACTAAAACAGGATCAGTACAATAATATTGTTCAATGTAATTTTCAAGCTTGAATGTTTAATCTAATCATCCAGTCTGTTGATATCATACTGAGCAATATAACGTTACCACATAATGAACTTAGTAACTATGAACTAATCCCTATCCTTCTTACAAATATACTGTAGGGGATATCATTTGTTACGCAAACAGAAAAGCTCTGAAATAAAATTTAATAAAAACAAAAATGCAGGAAATGGGCACCATGTCAATGACTGCCTAGAACATAAAAACAGAGAGTGCTGGAAATCTCAGCGGGTCAGGCAGCATCTGTGGAGAGGGAAACAGAGTTAACGTTTTGGGTCATCGACCTGAAACGTGAACTCTGTTTTTCTCTCTCCACAGATGCTGCCTGACCCGCTGAGATTTCCAGCATTTGCTGTTTTTATTTCAGATTCCAGCGTCCGCAGTACTTTGCCTTTGTGTTACTGCCTAGAACTGATGGGTTAATGTTTCGGCTGGAATCTCTTTACTAGAGGCCAAGGAGATTGAGCCAGTGTGCTGGAGAGAGGTTGAGGGAATCTATTTAACAAACTGCAGGGCAGACTGCAGCAAAGACACAGAGTGAGGGGAGCCTTCAGATTCTCCTTCAGATGCTGACTTGGTTACTGTGCAGTTCCAGCAGTTTCTGTTTTAATTAGATTATTTTGGTATAATTTAACATAGACTTCACCAGCATCAAAACTAATTCCACCTCTATTTATTTGCCCTCTTATCTCCCTGCGCTTTCCAGTGAGCTGAGCTGAATTATTGTCACAAACAGTTTGCCGATCATCCTAATTGTTACAGTTGTATACATTACTGTTCTCCACTGCAGATGCTGTGCTTGTTCACTGCATTTAAAATCCATTACATATTTAATAAGCATTTATCATGGCTGGCAGCCCACTGCTTCAGTTCCTCAGCCTGGTTCCTTAAATCAAGAGATGCTGAAGTATTAAATTCATTCATCAACAAATGGCATTGAATAAATCAGCTCACTGTTGCCAACGACCACTCACTTGACTCAAAAAGTCGCATTAAAATGGGAGAACATTCTACTGATCACTTTGGTACTCTCCGTTAGTTATGGTGCTTCTCCCACAGTCCTAAATCTGCAAAAGAAATCTTGAAAAAAACACAAGAGACTCCAGCATGTGAGCATTTACAAGTAATGGTAGAGAAGTTACAGACTCCATCACTATCACTATTGCTATAAATGCCCTTTGTACTAAAATAAATATAAATATAACTGTGAATGGATCAATCAGTAACTAAGGCCCTTAAATAACTCACAAATTATAAGCCCCTTCTTTAAGCAGCCTTTCACTTCCTTCGACATTCAAAATGGCGTCCGTAGTGCTGAGTTCTGTGAGGAACGCCAGGTAGGAGCGGCTTTTCTCCAGCGATTTTCTCGACGAGCGATCAGCCTCGCGATGTGTGGGCAATCACCTCGGCGATGTGACACGAAAGTTGGGCCGGCAATTTTTCGGCGATGTTCCGACCCAACTTTCCACTTTTTAAGCGAAATGGGTGATAGCCTGCCTTTTTGGACGATATATGGGCGCTAGCCCAGCGATCTCAAGTGGAAAGTCAAGCCCTCAGTGTCAAGTACACTTCAAGTAGTGTTCAATCGAACAACATGACAATATGATTCCTCAACAGCAGGGTGGAGGACTGTGGAGGAGATCACAGGCCGGGGAGGACATGGAGTGTGGTGGGAGGAGGGGAGATCACAGGTCAGAGAGGACATTGGATCATGGTGGGGGGAGAGATGGGGGTTCCAATCACTGGCGAGGTTAACAAGGTAGCTTTGTGGGCCGGGGAATGCACTCCTGCTCCTCCTGGCCCCCAAGCAGTGCTGGAAAGACACTTACCTGTGCCACCCTGCAAACCTCACCTCCCTGCAGCTGCCGGGTTTCCCAAGGACTGGGAAACACGGCTGGCTAGTGTTAAAGCTGGAACACAGATAAAATCTTAGGCACGCAGTCTCATTAAAATATTGAAATGAGGGACCTGCATCCTGAGAACGAGATGGTGACCCACACCCCTGTCCCTTCCCTTCTCCGTTAAAACCGAAAGTGTGCGGATTCTCGGTGGGTTGGGCTCGGGTTTGACATTTTATCTTCCCACCCGACCCAAACCCATCTGTTTTTGGGGGTTAAAATTACCCGCTATGTTTCAAGCCGACGGCCTCTCATCAGAACTGGTAGATGTTAGACATTCACAATGCAACATCTTCCAACCCCAATGGAAGATCACTGACCTGAAACGTTAACTTTGCTTCTCTCTTCACAGATGCTGCCTGACCTGCCCAGTGTTTTCCATATACTTTCAGTTGTTATTTCAGATTTATAGCATCCACAGTTTTAATTTTTCTGGGACTGATGAATAATTTTGCTGAGAGTAAAATAAAAAGACAGCAGTGACGCCATTTTGCCTCCAGTGGAAGACTTCCTGTTTGAATGTAAGCTGATCACCCATCCAGTGTTGGACTAGACAGTCTGAAACTTTCTGAATTTTCACCAAAACACCTAGGGGGGAGGGGGGAAATTTCCGCCCCACTTCGGGTGGATAATTCAAATTATTTGAAGTGTTACCGCTCGGTGGGAGTCAAATTGAAGAGGCGGAAAATTCGGCTCTGTAACAGTGACACCGCCTCCCAGCGTTTTGGGGCGCTGTTTCAAGCGATGTAGGGGCGGTTTCGGCTCAGGAGCGGCGCGATGGCAATCACCGTCGCGCAGACCACGTCAACATGGCGGTGATGACGTCTGCGCGAAGTGGAGGGACGCTGCGAGGTCTAGTGAGGTCTCCGTGGGGCCCACTGGGCCACCAGGGATGGGTTCTGTCGGGCCAGTGACCCGGCTGAACCCACGGCCGCCACTGTCGGGCCGACTGCAGAGTCGGCCGACAATTAAAAGAAGATGGTGGCCAATGGCGGTGCGCCCTCGCCTTTAAGGGCGGCCGCACTGCCCAGCCATTGGCAGCTTCCCGCCGTGCGAAGTTGTCAGTGGCACCAACTAGCGGTGGCCGCGTACCGCGAGGCAAGTTCGGCCGTGGGGCGGAAAAGGGATCGCCACCGGCCGGCAAGGGGTCGGAGCGCCGGGCGGGGCGGGAAGTTGGGGCGTGGCAGAAACCCGCTTCCGCTGTCCCTTGTCCGACCGCCCCGTTACCACCTCTGAGAGGCGCTATTGGCCTTTAAAAAGGGGGCAATTTAGGCCCCCAAAAGTATACTTTCTTCATAAAGTTCAGTCAATTTTTCCACTTACTTCAGTGTTTTATGATGTGGAGACATTAATTATTCAGGTTTTCAATTAATTATTAGCAGCATAAGAAAACAGATTCCAAGCCATGATCCCATCTCCTGTCCTGCCTCTTTCTATCCCTGTCCAATTTAGGACCAAGCATGAGTTAAGAACTCTATCTGAAAGAGTTCACGGTAACCTGACTAACGACACAAGGCTTTATCCAGCACTGACGATTTGTAATTAATTACCAGATACTAAGTCAATGGTGCCGTACACAAACCTTTCCTAGTTTTATTCCGATGGGATTAAGAGGGTTGTGTCTGGAATTTCCTTGGGGTTCTTCCACTCCTCTGCTCTGCAGAAACCCCAGAGAAATGACGTAAACAACCATTCTATACCATTTGTCTGGGGTTACTGCCAAACTTTCACCAAAGTGCCGCAAATCAGGGAACTCCAATTGAAATTCTACCTGGTACTGGTTTAAGGGAAAGCTTATTTTGCAATTATTATTTAATGTACGTATTAGCTCAGTTAGCACAATTCATTGATATGCTTCTTTGACATTTTTGAAAATCTTCATTTTTCAGCTTTGAAGCCAAAGTCCTTTTGTGTCAATACTTGTTGCAGAACGGAGGTGGATCCTCCATATTCATGTGTACAATGAGCCTCGCATGGCTGCATCATAATGAAAAGTGAGTTACATTGGAACCATGAGACAAATCACTTATCTCTCTGTCAAAGCAAAGCAGAGAGCATTGTGACAACAGAAATGGCCCATTATCACTAATACTACAGGTTGGACCTCTTTGGTCCGAGACTCTCTGGTCTGGAAACATCCGTAGTTCGGCATTAGTTGGGCCTGAGAGAGAGGAGGGTTTATAAAAAAAAAGTTTAGATTGGCTGGAGTGGCTGTCAGTCAGTGAGTGTGTTCGGCGATTAGCTGAAGCGGCTGTCATCAGTGAGTGTGTTCGGCGATTGGCCAGAGCAGCTGTCAGTCAGTGAGTGTGTTTGATGACGATTGGCCGGAGCGGCTGTCAGTCAGTGAGTGTGTTCGGCAATTGGCTGAGGGAGCCACCCACAGGCTGCCAGCACGCGCGCGCGCGCGCACACACACACACACACACACACATACACACAAACACAGGAGCCTGGGCGTGGTCGACAGGTACCGGTATGTGTGACCTCACGTGGTTCGGAAAATTCACTATTCCTCAGGTCCTGAGGGTGCCGGACCAGCGAGGTCCAACCTGTACTACTTAAGGTTCAGTAGCAAACCCTAAGTGCACAAAAAATTAACTGTTCCTCGTCCAGCGGGGGACAGTTCCTGACCCAGTCAGACTGGGCCATGCCTCACAGAATCCTGATCAAAGCTATATTCTTTCAGTTTGTTTAAAACAGGGCTTGCAGACGTTACGAGTTAAAGCAAAAATTCTATTTTCTGTTTCATCTAATTTTGCAGATAGCAATTAGGTCTAATTAGTACAAAGTGTTATCCCTTACGTGATAAAAATTATACTATACAAATTTTCTAGATGATTTCTTTGTTCTGAATTATAGTATAAAGGTTGTTTTATAACCAGCAAAATTAGAATGTAAAAACCCGTTCTAATTAACATTTGCAATTAGATTGGATCTGTATCATTCACCAATATTTTATCGTTAATAGCCTAACAATTATACTCACATGCTTTTTATGCATTACTAATTCAAATAGGTAAAAACAGGTAAAGCTAAAAGCAACTGCACAATACTCTCCTGATTTAAATGATTGTAGTTATGCTGAAAGGTCCTAGCTTATTTAAAATTTTCTTTTTGCATTTTTATTCCTTCCCATTTTCTTCCATCCCCTCGTCTCCTGAAGATGTCAATCTTTATTCTTGGGTTGTGGTTCCGTGGGCACCAGTTGCTCCACATTACTTCTGCCGAGCAACCATTGTTCCCGGACAAGCTTCGACACTGAGTTTCAGCGGGTTCCTTCTAGAGGGTCCCACAGTCCAACCTGAAGGATCAAACCTTCCTCGCAAACAGCGGGCAACCATCAACCACCTCAGAACTGGTCATGGTAGACGCTGCCACCTTCTCCATAGGTGGAAGATTAAAGCCTCCCCATCATACCACTGTGGAGCTCCTAATCAGACCCTGGAGTATCATCATCATCATCATCATAGGCGGTCCCTCGAACCAGGATGACTTGCTTCCATGAGTTCACAGATGTTTCAATGAAGGACCCGATGTTCCAGTCCTGAACTCCAATTGAGGGGGTGGAAGATGCCTGTGCATGGATTTTTTTAACGTGTGGTGACCGTTGCACACCAGCCACCACACGGGCTTGACAGAGCTAGGTCTTGGTCCAGTGGCAAGGGTTAACCAGGATGACTGGAGACCTGCTCTGCTGCACGGACCTAGCGCACACACATATCGCAGTGTGGGCTGGCCCATGTTGCCCCTGGGCCCTCTGCTCTTCCGGGCCCCGTACCCTCATTTGCCGCACCTCCGCCAAAATCTCTCACCACTCCTCCACCACAAACATTCACCGCATCTCCGCCACGATCTCTCGCCGCTCCTCCGCCAAACATTCGCCTCACCTCCGCTGCGATCTCACACCGCTCCTCCGCCACGATCTCTCGCCGCTCGTCCACCACAAAAACAATCACCGCACCTCCGCCCCGATCTCTCATCGCTCCTACACCACAAACTCTCGCCGCTCATCCGCCCCGACCTTCCCACTCCTCTGTACCTGGGCCCCGCCGATGTTCCTACCCTGGAGCACTTCATTGAGCACTGCCCTCTGAAAACATTCACAGGCAGCCTATAAGATATCCAAGCTGTTACACCAGAAGCTTTGGCCTGGATATCCAACTTAGCTATTGACATTTGAATTGCATGGTACAACAGGCACCATACAAAAGAAGCAGCAGCGGGTTATTGAACACAGTGAGCATCGCTGCTGAGCCTCCTCCTGACTTTAGCGAAGATCCACGTGAGCACATTTCCAGCAGGGTTTGCTGCTCCGTGCCTGATGCCACATCTGGCTTCTTGCTCTATATTCCGGCAGTGCCTTGGACCAGCTGTACAACCTCCATCACCGGCCCGTTAAGATCAGCTAACTCAGCACAGCTCAGCTATCCACTGCATAAACTGGCTGAGGGAGCGGTGGGGCCTAGGTTTGTTCTTCAAACAGTAAATCTGCTGCTGTCAGTTAGTGCAAGCCACGTGTCAGAAGACCAAACTGACGTCATTAGAGTTTCTTCACCAGATGCAACTATTTCCAGAATTCACGGCATCAGTTTCCACATGCACGCTGACGACACTCAGCTCCATCTCACCACCACTTCTCCCGACCCCTCCACGGTCTCTAAATTGTCAGACTCCTTGTCCGGCATCCAGTACTGGATGAGCAGAAAATTTCTCCAATTAAATATTGGTATGACCGTATCCATTATCTTTGGTCCCCGCTATAAACTCCATTCACGAGCCACTGACCCCATCCCTCTCCCTCGCATCCGTCAGAGGCTGAACCAGACTGTTCGCAACCTTGGTGTCATATTTGACCCTGAAATGAGCTTCAGACCACTTATCCACAGGATAACTAAAAACGTCTCTTTCCACCTCCGTAATATTGCTCATCTCTACCCCTGCCTCAGCTCATCTGCTGCTGCAACCCTCGTCCGTGCCTTTGGTACCTCTAGACTTGACTACTCCAACGCACTCCTGGCTGGCCTCCTACATTCTACCCTATGTAAACTTGAGGTCATCCAAAACTCGGCAGCCCGTGTCCCGTTCAACCATCACCCCTGTGCTCACTGACCTACATTGGCTCCCAGTTAAGCAATGCCTCAATTTCAAAATTCTCATCCTTGTTTACAAATCCCTCCATGGCCTTGCCCCTTCCTATCTCTGTAATCACCTTCAGCCTCACAACACCCCCCACCACCCCCCCCCCCCCCCAAGATGACTGAGCTCCTCTAATTCTGCCCTCTTGAGCATCCCTGATTATAATCGCTCAACCATAGGTGGCCGTGCCTTCAGCTGCCTAGGCCCTAAGCTCTAGAACTCCCTCCCTAAACCTCTCCGCCTCGCTACCTCTCTTTCCTCCTTTAAGGCACTCCTTAAAACCTACCTTTTTGACCAAGCTTTTGGTCATCTGCCGTAATTTCTTCTTATGTGTCTTGGTGTCAAGTTTTTGTTTTAGAATACTCCTGTGAAGCGCCTTGGGACGTTTTAGACGTTAAAGGCACTATATAAATACAATTTGTTGTTGTTGAATTTATTCCACAACTAAAGGACCATCATCTAACAACGGCAGCACAGCAGTTTGCCACCACAAACAGTTAAAATATTCTTTTATTCTGCACTTTAATCTACGAAGCAGTAAAAAATGACATACATAATTAAAACTATCTGGCGCAATTAAACTTCAATCACAGCTCCACAGGATCAATATAAGGGCAGCTGTTTTTCATTCTGGCTGAGCAGAATTACTTTCTACATACCTCAATTAGTCCACTTTTATTTATTTATGTTAATTATTCTCCAGAAATAAAGACAGAGAAGGCAAAGGCAGCAGTTCTTAATGTCAGAGAGAATGTTACCCACAATAAAATAATATCAGGAGAGCAATGACTGTGCTTCAATGGCCACCTTGAATTTACCACGGGTTTACTGGGCTTCCTGTTATCGCCCGAAGGCTTCTTCAAACATGGTTGACTGCCCACAGATAAGTGGCAGCTAACTAATGAACTAATTATATGTTCAAATTACAATGCAGGCTTCTGATAATTTGTCCAGACTTGTTTTCAGACAAACAGATAATCTGTTTAATAAGGAGCTCTTCCAATACTTATTAAAAATGCCCGTGCAAAGCTTCAGTCTCAGTTGATGGTAAATGTACCGAAAATTTTCAGTGCTGTTCAGATCATTTCAAATGTCACTTTAAATGTCACAATCAAGTAATATTGAAATAATTTGGTTTATCTAAAGTATTTTTTTTCTTAACAGTTCAATAAAACACATCTGTTCAATCAGAACACACTTGTCAATAACAATTGATAAACAGAGTCAGGGAAGAGGATTTTGGTGACAGAGCAGACTGGGATGGAACAAAATGACGGAGAGGGAATGGTTGCAATATGACACATATGGATTTGGGGTTTTCACTGAGCACAGTGGCTCACAAAATCTAGACCAAATTACTACAATCAGGACACCAATCGATAACATTTAAATTGCCGTCCTTAGCAACTATGCCAGGCTGAATTTACAGAGCAGACTGCATAGCCCAGTTGCCCTCACAAAATTCAAATAGAAATGCCAGAATACTTTGGCTAGCCAGTGCTATTGTTTTCTGTCTCACCTTCAGATTTGTCTTCCAGTCACAATTAAAAGGCTAAAATCACCACGTGACAACGTTTTTACACACGACACACTTCCAGAATGACGGCAAACAGGTTGCTCTTAAAATTCCACCACATTCATTGTTGGGATGTGTGAGAAGTTTGTTAATATGTTTTCTTTCATTCTTAGGCCAAAGTGGTTAGTGGCAAGATCATGTCTTGCAAGAGTCTGCATGATGCTGTGATACGACAATAGCCCTTTAAATGACAGAGTCGAATAACATGATTATTAACCCTAAATAGCCGACTTGATATATTCGTAACTACAGTCAGACTTTGCTCACGTCTTTTAGTATATTTTCAGGTGGGGCGAAGAGATGTGTACACTTTGTTTTTGGATAAGTTTCCAATTGACATAAATGGATTTTAGAACTCAGCACCAAGCTTTGACTGAATAGACAACAGCATTACTTACCGATTATATATAAAATTCACTGCATGGGATGTATGCTTCATTGGGAACTCATTGCAAATACCTGTTACTCCTCTAGGTGGTGCTGTGACCGGTATTTTCAATGTTTAAAGCGTCACACTGTGTGACACACAATGGTTGTTATTTTACAGTGAGAGTATGTTACCCTGAGGTTGTGCCATTTGGTTCCCCTCAATTGACCAAAATGCTTTCTGAAGTTTTTTTCGTCCACCATTTTTCTCAGTAATTACAATTTCCAAAACAAGGGTTTGAACAAAATAAAACATTTGAAAAAATACATAACTTACAGCAACATGATTACATTTATCCACTGAATTGCCTGTGTGTTTTTAATGTCTTTATTAAACATTTTCTTGGCGGTCTCAACTTCTCACAAAAGCCTGGTCTTGCACTTGAATTCTGGGAGCTGAATTTGGATTGTGTTGTCTTAGTGTGTGCAATGTACCTCATTTTGCAGGATGCATCAGTACAGCTGTATTGATGGAATATTGTTCTTTAGAGTCTAGAGACTTCTGCCAGTAGCTTTTCTTCAAATAATTTTGAAAAACAAAGTAACATTTATAGAATTTATAGGGTTGGATTTTTCGGTCCTTTGCGGTCCAGGCTTCGCCCTGGAACGGCGTGAAAGGCGGCGTTCAGGTCTCCAGCGCCCCGTCGCGATCCTCCGGTCTGTTTTTGCGGCGGCACTCAGCAGCACCACCGGGAAGAGCTGCGGCGGGTGTACAACGCCTCTGGTTGCAGCACCGGCAGCAATTTGGCCATCCGCCCAGTAGTCCGCCCGCAATGAACGCCTGGGAAATCAGTGTGGTCCAGCCATGCCGGCGGCGGAGAGAAAGGTAAAGTACTCCGAAGGTAAGTGCGAATGTTTGTTCTTTTAATTTGTTTAGCGACTTGTGTTGTGGTGGCGTGGGCAATGTTTTGGGAATGTTTTTTTTTCAGGTTCCCCCCGCCCCCCCGAAGGCCTCTCTCGGAGCGCACACTGCCTGGCTCTTTAATTTGCAAGTTTCCCATTTCTGCACCTCGAAAAGTGTACAACATAGAAACGTAGAAAATAAGTGTAGGAGTAGGCCATTCGGCCCTTCGAACCTGCACCACCATTCAATATGATCATGGCTGATCATGCAACTTCAGTACCCCACTCCTGCTTTCTCTCCATACCCCTTGATCCCTTTAGCCATAAGGGCCACATCTAATTCCCTTTTGAATATATCTAACAAACTGGACTCAACAACTTTCTGTGGTAGAGAATTCCACAGGTTCACAATTCTCTGAGTGAAGAAGTTTTTCCTCATCTCGGTCCTAAATGGCTTGCCCCTTATCCTTAGACTGTGACCCCTGGCGCTGCGCCCAGATGGTGAATATTCCTTATCAAAGCGCAGACTATTCCCGACCGGTAACTTTCCCGCCCTGCCTTCATTTCTTCCCCGAAAACAGAAAAGCCTAAAATCCAGCCCCATATAGATTTTAAAGTGACGGGTAGTTTTCTAATTATTTTCTTCGTTTCTCTTGAGCGCTCCTGAAGGTGCTGATTTACTCTGTGGAATGACAGCACCCCTGCTCCTTCATAGGTGAGTTCAGAGTGTTGGCCAGCTATGTGACCATGTGGAAGAGCTGACCATGCTCTCACCCACATATGCATTTTCCAGCAGAGGTCACTGGACAGGGTCATTGGAGTGAGAGGCCTCTTCTCTTAGGCGGCCCATCGAATCGCGGATGACTTGCTTCCACGTCAAAAAGGGATAAATGAAGGACCTAATATTCCAGGTCCAGAACTGCGTATTGAAGGGTGGAAGATGCCTGTGCGTGGATTTTTTTTAAACTGTGGTGACCGTTGCACACCAGCCACCACATGGGCTTGACAGAGCTAGGTCTTGATCCAGTGGCAAGGATTAACCAAGTCGACTGGAGACCAGCTCTGCTACACGGACCTAGTGCACACACACATCGCAGTGTGGGCAGGCCCGTGCTGCCCCTGGGCCCTCGCCTCTTCTGGGCCCCTAACTTACACCTCTCTTGCGCCCCAACCTCGTCGCTCCTGCTCCCAGGGTCACCACGCCTAGCTGGATTCTTAATCCACTCAGTTTGCAGACATGGAGGTCAATTGTATTTCTCTCCTGACACTCCCTGATTGAGATCAGATACCTTAACACAGACCTGCAGAATTACTGTAGAACCACAGCTTTTAGAGGTCATTAAAAATTGGCGGACCAGTCTGGTGAGCTAGTCAGTAAACCAAAACCTTTCCGCTGTGTCAGGGTCACACAAAGCAGTGATCCACTGGGCCACCAAGGGAACCCTCTGATTATTTAACTACTCACTGAATAATCTCCAGACTACTTTCAATTAGCGGGCTAACCAATCGCAATATAAAACCAAGCAGCCTCCTGCTTCCATTGATCCATGAATCCCTCCGAGGAGTGAAACCTTATGAAACTCACTCACTGCCTGAAGCATTAAAATGTCCTACCTCCCCCAAACTGCCCTTTCACTTCTGTCTTGAAAAATTCTCGCATCAGAGACGGCCAACGCAAGTCCATCTCCGACCGAACCAAAACATAGTGCAGCACTGACTCCCAAAGCTAGCGTTTCCTATTTAACCTACTTAATCCGATGTGACCCGATACAGGAGAAGAAATTGTTACATAGGCTTTACAATTAATTCAGCTCCTGTTTAAAGCTGAAATGTCAAACCACATATCTGATTTCTAAACCAGCAGAGAGGCTCCAGTTTAAATCATTTTCTGCTGGGCATTTTCTTGTTATACCACACTACCGATCAGTCCCATCATTCACTGCCCCAGGACATTGGTGGTGAAATTCATCTTGGTGGTCGCGCAAAATCAACGGTAGTGATTCGGCAGCTCATTTTACACTCCTCCCGATCACCTTGTCCATTGTAGAATGGGCTGTCAACTTTGCCAGACCGCCCAAATCTAATTTCACCCCTAAAACCTGAAATAACATTGTGCAATATTTGTAACAAATGCATTAACTGGTCAATTTCCCTCTTTCTATGGGGATTTCCCAGTAACCAGCACTCCGAGCGTGTAGAGACAGTTAACATTACCTGCTGCAAAGCATTAAAACATTCCAGTATATTACAGTTCTCATTAAAAGTAAACAAAAGTCAATGGTACAAGTAGAACATAAAACAAGGAAATGTGAAATATAGATTTGTTCCGCTCATAAGAACATAAGAGATAGGAGCAGGAGTAGGCCACTTGGCCCCTTGAGCCTGCTCCGCCATTCAATAAGATCATGGCTGATCTAATCTTGGCCTCAACTCCACTTCCCTGCCCGTTCCCCATAACCTTTGATTCCCTTACCATTCAAAAATCTGTCCATCTCCACCTTAAATATATTCAATGGCCCAGCCTCCACAGCTCTCTGGGGTAGAGAATTCCAGAAATTCACGACCCTCTGAGAGAACAAATTCCTTCTGATTTCCATTTTAAATGGACGACCCCTTATTCTGAAACTATGCCCCCTAGTTCTTGATTGCCCCACGACGGGAAACATCCTCTCTGCATCGACCTTGTCAAGCCCCCTCAGAATCTTATATGTTTCAATAAGATCACCTCTCATTCTTCTAAACTCCAATGAGTATAGGCCCAACTTGCTCAACCTTTCTTCATAAGACAACCTCTTCATCTCAGGAATCAACCTCGTGAACTTTCTCTGAACTGCCTCCAATGCAAGTATATCCCTCCTTAAGTAAGACCAAAACTGTACACAGTACTCTAGGTGTGGTTGTAGCAGTACTTCTCTGCTTTTATACTCCAACCCCCTTGCAATACAGGCCAAAATTCTATTTGTCTTCCTAATTACTTGCTGCACCTGCATGCTAACCTATTTTGTTTCATGTACAAGGGCCCCCAGATCCCTCTGTACCTCAGCATTTTGTAATCTCTCCCCATTTAAATAATAATTTGCGATTTTATTTTTCCTACCAAAGTGGATAACCTCACATTTTCCCACATTATAATCCATCTGCCAAATTTTTGCCACTCACTTAATCAATCTATATCCCTTTGCAGATTCTTTGCGTCCTCCTCACAACTTGCTTTCCTAACTATCTTTGTATCATAAGCAAATTGTCTACATTACACGGTCCCTTCATCCAAGTCATTAATATAGATTGTAAATAGTTGAGGCCCCAGCGGCATCCCAATAGTTACAATTTGCCAACCTGAAAATGACCCATTTATTCCGACTCTCTGTTTTGTTAGTTAGCCAATCCTCTATCCATACTAATATATTACCCCCAACCCTGTGAGCTCTTATCATGTGCAGCAACCTTTTAAGTGGCACCTTATCAAATGCCTTCTGGAAATCCAAATACACAACATCTACTGGTTCCCCTTTATTCACCCTGTTCGTTACATCCTCAAACAACTCCAGCAAATTTAGCAAATATGATTTCCCTTTCATAAAACCATGCTGACTCTAAAAGGGAGCTTAATCATGAGACAGAAAAATTTGATCACAAGTGGAATAGATCCTCCACACAACATTTCTCTAGTGGACAACCTCTATCTACATATCAAGCTTCTGTTATTTCCGTGTGATTGACTTCATCAGCATCTATGAGTTGAACACCATGTGATACCTAATGCTGGAGGAAGCACATTCTAGTGAAGTAGATAGTGTGACTTTCTATCGCAGTTGTAATCTACTGGTTGATAAGATGGCAAATAATTCTGTGCACAGGCTAATCCATGGAACTGATCTGGCTCTTTATACTAATTAGCAACAAGCTGAAGGATTATAGCACTTGGTTTATTTGATTCAGTGCTCCCAAAAGGCATTTCTCTACCAGTCTGCAAGAACCAGGAAATGACAGCATGACATTTTGAAATCCACACACTGTGACCTCCATCTGTAAATCCATCACTTCATTGAGCTTTGCACTGCAGCGAGACAGCCAAGAGTCAGGCAGTAAGATCACTGTATTAAATAACGAGTTAGAACCAGTCTTTTAAAGGTTTCTAATATACTGGCTGTATTTTAGCGACTTTTAGTGAGTTGGAAGAGCTAACTTTCCCAGCAATTTTATGTTCAGCACTAGAGAAGGACATGTTTTATTTTTAGTATGTCCTTGAACTGGGTGTTTTAAAAAAAAAATAAACAACAGGAGATTGCCTGGGATATCACTTGTAAAATAGACACAAGCATGAAATGTAGAACTTAAATATAAAATGTTATAGTCTTTGAATAAACAGCACTGATTTGGGATTTTGCATTATAAATGATATAAAGAAATAGTCAGATATTCAGCAAGAAATCCAGTAGGGAATTCAGAAGAAACTTCTTTACCCAGAGAGAGGCAAGAATGTGGAACTCGCTGCCACAGGGAGTGGTTGAAGTGGATAGTATAGATGCATTTAAGGCAAGGCTAGAAAAGCATATGAGGGAGAAGGTAACAGAGGGTTATGCTGATAGATTTAGATGAGGAAAGATGGGAGGAGGCTTGAGTGGAGCATAAATGCCGGCATGGACTGGTTGGGCCGAATGGCCTGTTTCTGTGCTGTATATCCTATGTAATCCTATGATACAATGACCTCCATTATTAATCGGTTGCAAATCAGTTTGACATACTTCTTCCAAAATAGGCAGTACATAAATTGGGAATTAAGGTGACCATTTTATGATGTTTTACATTTGGTTAGATTAAACTAAGATCAACTCAATTTGAAACTTTTCCTAAATACTGATCTTATACCATTTTCAATATCAACTTGAACTGTTGATATTTTGAACCAACTTAGTTGTTGAGTATAATAATATTAGAAAATGCTGGAAATACTCAGCAGGTCAGGCAGCATCTGTGGAGAGAGAAACTGAGTTAACGTTTCAGGTCGATCACCTTTCGAAAGGTTGCTGAGCATTTCCAGCATTTTCTATTTTTATTTCAAATTTCCAGCATCGGCAGTATTTTGCTTTTGTCTTAGTTGTTTAGTCTTCAGTTATATCACCGTTCTTTCATCGTCGCTGGGTTAAATTCATGGAACTCCTTTCCTCATCATCATAGGCAGTCCCTCGAAATCGAGGAAGGCTTGCTTCCGCTCTAAAAGTGAGTTCTTAGGTGACTGAACAGTCCAATATGGGAATTACAGTCTCTGTCACAGGTGGGACAGACAGTGGTTGAAGGAAAGGGTGGGTGGGGAGTCTAGTTTGCCGCACACTCCTGCCGCTGCCTGCGTTTGCTTTCTGCATGCTCTCGGCGACGAGACTCGAGGTGCTCAGCGCCCTCCCGGATGCTCTTCCTCCACTTAGGGCGGTCTTTGGCCAGGGATCCCAGGTGTTGGTGGGGATGTTGTATTTTATCAACCATAACAGCACTGTGGGTGTACCTTCACCAGATGGATTGCAGCGGTTCAAGGAGGTGGCTCACTACTATCTTCTCAAGGGCAATTAGAGCTGGGCAATAAATGCTGGCCTTGCCAGCGATGCCCACATCCCATTAATGATTTTTTTTAAAGTTTATTTTGCAGTGTCAACCAGGTACTTGCCCATTCTAATTTGCTTTCATTAATTTTACCCCAAGACTATTTCAATAATAAACCATGTATCATTTTAAAAATTCTTATAAAGCATACGAGCCCCTTTGTTCTGAGTTGGCCCAATTTGCAGGCTAGCCTGCACCTGCAGCACCACAGGGCACATCTGGCCCAATTTTCAGAGGGAGGCAGACTGTAGGCACACAAAAAGCTTGCCCAGAGAGGCTGACCTGCAACACACCTGGTGGGGATCAGAAAATCTAGCCAGACAGCAATTTTTAAAGAGCTGCAGCTAGCTAGTCAAGGCCAAGTTGAGTTGGGGGCAGACAAATAGACTCATTGACCACGCCACAGAGGAGACGTGTAGGCAATAGTATTTCCTTGCTTGCAATCATACTGGTCCCTTGCATCCAGCTGCAAATGTAGGGAGGAAGATGAAGTCAAAACGTGTTCCTCACTGTTGCACACATTTCCTGTGGGGTCCATCAAACCCCACATCATCTGGGAGGTACCATTTCAAGCACTGTACACAACTAATTCACTTTTGAACACACTTTCATTGTAGCAAACTTTGCTTGCAGCTGGGGGCAGTAGGCCTGGCACACTAAACAGCTGTTCCTTGCTTTTAGCTCAAGGCTCTCCGCTGGTGTTAGATAGTTTCTCAGTAGAGTCGGCAGCTATGGAATGCCTGAGTGGCCTAGGAGCCATTGCTTTCACATCATGTTTCTCCTTGCAGGATACAGCCACTGTGGACTGCTGTTTACTGCTGAATTAATGACTACTTGTTGGAGAACAGTCATTAACATGCATTAATAGCATTATTGTGGTCAGATATGACCCGAACATTAATTGGCTCAACACCTTGCTCTTTATGAAGGCCAGCGGGTTAAATCTGGCAGCAAGGGACCTCAAACAAATGTACTCTATAACGTGAGCTGGATTTGCCCAATTCAACAAGATATGTAAATGAGGTCAGAGGGGAATGTGCAAGTAGCTGGCTCTGGCATCCTGCGGGGAAATGGACGATGATGTAATATAATACCTAGCGAGCAAAGGATGTTCATTGATATGCCAACAGCAATAATTATCCTTACATATGCCTGTATATGACATCAATCTCAACAGACTGAGTCTGCAAAACTGCATTCACATCCCTTATAGGTAAGAATTTCCTACACTTTGAGACCATTTTTAGGTCAAATGTTGTGAACTATTTCAAACGAACACCCACCTGAACAAAGACACATGCAAACAAAGCAGCCTGATCTAGGCAAACAGAAATAAATCAACATGGGAGGCATTCCACATTACTTCATGTTAAACAAATTTGAATGTTGGTGTTCTGCATATCACGAGGAATATTCATGGGACATGACTTTACTGTGTAATGAATTCTGGGCAGCTTCACCACTCAAACAGTAAATATTTATGTACTTTCAGAATTTGCAAAGAAGATTTTCTTTGACACAGCAATGATTAAATGAAGCTATTCGGGCAATTCTCTTCTCGCTCCAGCATTAAGTTTACCATTAATTTCCCAATGGTTACAAGAGAAATGATAAATCTCTCGATACTATAACGAGCCTCATAACTTTTTGCCATGTCAGAGCTGGGTCAAATGATCACAATCAGCAATGGAAAGTAACTGCAAAGGATACTCAATAAACACAGTGCTCCATTACATCGAATTTGACAGCACAGAAACAGGCCATTTGGCTCAACAGGTCTATGCGGGCAGTTATGCTCCACACGAGCCTCCTCCCACCTTACTTCATCTCACCATATCAACATATCCTTCTAATTACCCAATAGCAATGGTGAATTCAAAATATTTCTATGCTGATAATAAAACATATACCTTGTTCTTCACTGTCTGAAGCAAAGCGCACATAGGAAAAATCACACTGTATTGTAATGGGGACTTCAATGTTACAGCATACAAATTACTAATTTGTAAGCAACATAATAGATATACTACACTGCACTGCAATACAACACTAGAAAATCTTATTGGGTTTAGAGTTTGCCCTGTAGGATTGAATCAGAGGTGTAATGCATTTTTTATCAAAATTCCATTCTGAGTCGATAGAATCCTGCAGAATATTCTAATAGATATCTTAGTAAAGAAGTCATTATAATTTGCAATAAGTAATTTATTGCAGGCATGAACCAACACTCAATTACTGCAATTTGGTAAAATATATATGCTTTCTTTTGAAATTTTATTCCAAAATCTAGCATTTAAACTCCAATGGATTTAGCAGAGAAAAAGTTATGTCCCAATTGGAATTCAGAAATAGAAATAGTACAAAGCTCAGTGCTAACCAGGGGATG
This sequence comes from Pristiophorus japonicus, assembly GCF_044704955.1. Taxonomy (NCBI): domain Eukaryota; kingdom Metazoa; phylum Chordata; class Chondrichthyes; family Pristiophoridae; genus Pristiophorus; species Pristiophorus japonicus. Next base: position 201,529,854 of record NC_091984.1, on the reverse strand, counting down.
AGAGTTGATGGATTGATGTCTGCAGGCCTAGACAATCTGCGTCTCATCCTGGGTTTCAATTAGTTCAAAAGCACCATTTGCTCAGTTCCACTGAGGCCTGTCAGAGGCTTCACAGTGGGTTCCTTGGCTGTCCAATGATTCATGTTCCACTGCAACTGTCCAACAGATTTGTTGTCACACACTAGTTCCATGAGGGAACCCAACTCATGGCTCCTACTGACAAGTTAGTTCACAGAAGGCAGGGCTCCAACCCAAGATTCAACAAACAAGAATGATGTGAAATAGGAATAGATTCAAAATCAGAACTCCCTCCAAACGCCTTCAAGGAGACAATGAGGCACGAATATATGCAGAAAATGACTACAGTACCATCATTAGTATAGTGGAACACAAAAATACACTTAGAATGACACCATTTTAAAAATCAAATTAAACCCAAGCCCCTGTGCCTCAGTAGTGCATCTGATATACTCAAACAAGGTGACTATTAGATTTTGACTAAGCTAACTGATATCCCATGGTGCTGCTCACAGACAAAAATAAAAAGTATAATTTATTTTATTGACTCTCTGCTTCTCTTCCACTCTCTAGTTCTTTCAGTTTCCCTCTAACCACTTTTATGTTTATCTTCCACCCTTTCATATGTGCTTGTTGTAATGTAAGCACTTGTGCGTATGATCACAGGTTGTAGAGCTGTTGCTACCTCTCTCCCGCGGTTACATCCGAGCTAGGGTGTCCCTGGAGATGGAGCACAGGGTGTCCACCGGTACACTCACGGCCTTCCGCGAGAGGTGGGCACCGGAGGGACTTGAGTGTATCATCACCCCCGGCAACCAAATTTTAATTTGATTTAAATGTCTAAAGTTTAATTTGTTTATTGTGCCGGTTTTAGTGCCCCCGCCCCCCCACCCCTTTTAGCTGGGGGGCACTTGTATAATTTGTGTTTTAGTGCCTTCAAAAAAAAAGGAGGCACTTGAAAAGTTTTTGGAATGTGTCCCCCCCTTTAATCAGGGGGGCACTTGATTACTGATACAGCTAAAAATAGTTGTAGAGCTGTTGCATTGTGAGTGGCTTAGCCAGTCACGTGATGTTCACAAGATGCAATAAAACTCCAATCAGTTGGATCTAGTTCATCCATGATGAGGTATGCAATTGTGAGCCTAGTGGATGAACTGGTAATGTGTAGTGTGATTGTTAAACCTTTGTTAATAAACCAACTAGTTCTTAATAACAATGTGTTGCTATGAATGCTTAAGCAAAGAACCCATGAAGCAAATACATTACACTTGTCAACTTATTTTGGAGGTCATTTCCATCACCATTAAATGCACATACTCTACACATTGTCTCCACCAAAGAGGAAACCATTCTTTATACTTTCAACAAATACATTGCACTGTTTCAGATTGGAGATGTTAAAATTGTTAATAGTGATACTTTTTTTTTGTATTCCTACAGCTGTAGTGTGGTGGGGTAATGTGTGCACATACACAAGCATGTTCACTCCATAAGTCAGACTATTTGCATAAACCTTTGCTCGATCACAAATACAATTCCCCCATATCCATCTCCTAGTTGTCATGTGCATTCCCTTCAAGTTACAGTTGGGATTGTTAGATAAAGATAGCATGATTTCATGAAATTTTTCTTATAATGTATATATTCCCTTTATTCTGCTTCTCAAATAACACAACTTGATTTATATGGTGCCTTTAACATAGTAAAACTTCCCAAGGCGCTTCACAAAAGCTTCATCAAAAAAAATTTGACACCGAGCCATATAGGAGATATAAGACAGATGACCATAAATTTGGTCAAAAAGTTTTAAGGAACATCATAAAGGAGGAGAGAGTGAGGCGGAAAGGTTTAGGGAGGGAATTACAACGTTTAGGGCCTCGGCAGCTGAAGGCATGGCCAAAATGGTGGAGTGATTAAAATTGGGGGTGTGCAAGAGGCCAGAATTGGAGGAGCGCAGAGATCACGGAGGGCTGGAGGAGGTTACAGAAATAGGGAGGGCGAGGCCATGGAAGGATCTGAAAACACAGATGAGAATTTTAAAATAGAGGCCTTGCTTAACTGGGAGACAATGTAGATCAGTGAGCACAGGGGTGATGGGTGACGTTAGGACACGGGCATCCGAGTTTTGGATGAGCTCAAGTTTATGGAGGGTGGAAGGTGGGAGGCCGGCCAGGAGAGCATTGGAATAGTCAAGCCTAGAGGCAACAAAGACATGAATGAGGATTCACCAGCAGATGAGCGGAGGCAGAGGAACAGCCAGGCGATGTTATGGAGTGGGAATAGACCGTCTTGGTGATGGTATGGATAGGGGGTCAGATGCTCATCTCGGGGTCAAATACGACACAAGGTTGCGAACAGTTGGTTCAGCCTCAGGCAATTGCCATTCATCAGTTCCTGGACAGGTCTGCACTACAGCATTGTAGATATAGATCCTGCTACACTTGAAGCTTCCTTTTTATTATTTGACTAAATGTTTACAATTCACTAATTCAATTGAAGATCCGATTGAATTGCACCCATTATATACACGCTTCATTCAATGAAAGTTAAAACATTTTTGGCTGCACAAAAAATAATTATTAGCATTTGAACCTGAACATGGCTTAATGGCATTTTGACATTTTGACAAAATCCATACAGGTTACTCTATTTAAAAGCAAGTCACTTAAGAGCAATTTGTTCTGTATACGAATGCTTCGATCAACTAACAATGGCACTGAGTGGGTTGTGTTCGGTAAATGGATTCAGGCAAGAAATAAGTGCAAGCAGCTGGAAAAAAAGAAACACAAAGTGTTTAGAATTTGAAGTGAAAATGAGAGGTACTTGCCTTTGCCTCTACTTGCTTAAAAACTGTCAAATCTCCATCATCGCCCAGTTCTGACCAAAGATCATCGACCTGAAACATTAACTCTGTTTCTCCCTCCACAGTTGCTGCCTGACCTGCTGCGTATTTCCAGCATTTTCTGTTTTTATTATGAGAGGTACACACTTCACAAAAAGTGACAAATTATTTAAACTGTCTGACTCTGACAAAAGTTTTTAAATGAATGCAAAAATAGACGGAAGAATACTAAAAAATACGGACACCAACAGAAAAAACCATTCAGATAGAGAATTAGTGATAGGGGCCTAGAAATTCGATGGCCCTTCGCCTGTTTTACAGGCACAAAAAGGGCAAAACAAGGTCCGTTCTGGCAGGCAGCACTCTGCACACATTCAGCACTGGAAGTGCGCCAGCCACCATATTGGTATAGGTATCAAGAGAGGCATCCAGAGCTCACGCCTGAAACAGGCGTTAGGCCTCTTATTTGCATAGGTAGAATTCCTAACAACCGTTTGAGGCCCCCTTTTGCCACATTTGCCCTGAATGCTGCGTTCAGTAAAACATGATGTACATGTGGCCTAACCCGTGGTCCTTAAAAGACAGCATATGCTACCTCCCTCCCCGGTGTCACTGCAGCTCCCCCGCTCAGTCCCCCTCCCCCCCCCCACCACTTCCAGGTACTACCTGAGGATTGCTGACTGTGACGCAGTGGCCCAAAATTGGAATCCTTTTTGCCAGCAATCTACCTCGGGACGCTCAGCAGGAGACTGCAGCGTCTGGTCTCACGTAAATGAGGCCCAAGGCCTACCTGTTCCGGTGCAAGGATCGTTCCTTGCAACCAGTTTCTACACCATTGGAACCTCTAACACATACCCCTCTTCCATGCGAGAGGTTACAGAAAGACCCAAGAGTGTAAAGCGGAGATAGTGAGATTAGAGATGGAAAAAGAAACAGGCAAGGAACATATGGCACTCTGGAGCAGAACCATGACACTGAATCTGACATCCACACAATGATTGAATACGTTCATTCAGCCTCAGTCCAATTCCTGCCGCTGCAGACAGATATCTATAGCACATCAACTACCCTCAAATTTTGCACTTACTCAACAATTTCACTCAGGCATAAGGGTGGACTGGGAAGGTCCACTCATGCAGATTGAAAACATGGCCTATTGTCCAACCATCTTAGGAGCATGTGACCCCTTTCATATCCAACTTGAAAGTATTTAACAGATTTCCTTGCTTTGTCAATTAGCTCCATTTGCTTAAAGACGACCATGACAGTACTTTAAAAAAAATGAAGAGTTGTTTACATAAATGCAAACCTGTTGTCTGCTGCCTGCCTCGCTTATGTTCCTGGTTTTCTTGTATATCTCGGGTGAAATTTCAATTGAATGAGCAACAGGAAAATGCTGTGGTTTGACTGATTAATGACCCACTAATGAACCTTCACATCTTTGAATTTCAGAGAATATGATTTTACTAATGGATCATTAATTACAGAGAAATAAAGGCATTCTCCTGTCATTCATTAAAAGAGGAATTATTGCCCTCCTCCATCTCGCAACCCTATTACCTGACGTCAGTGGAAAAGACAATGGGGCAAAGTGTCATTCTCAGATTACAGATACCTCGGGCTAAATATTACACTTCGATACGTTGGAAGTTCTTTTAGTCATTATATTTGGTGATTATACTTTAAATCTATCAGAATTTAACTAGCAAGGCTAGTATGTCAATGCAAACATGGAGTGCAGTACTTTTCATGATTTGTTGCAACGCAATACACGCAGTGAAAAATGGATGATAAGATTCCTAATAACATTCCTGGGAGACATTATGTGACAAATGCTTAAGAGCCATGGCTGGTGAAAATGAAATTATTGCCCATCAATGTGCTTGTAATAATGGAGGCAACTGTTATTAAAAGGTGCTGATCACACACTTTCAATTCACTTCTCTGATGCCAAATCAATTTCCAACTTACCAACTTATTTACGAATAGAACTTGGGTACATGGGATTGAATTGCAATGTAACACTTGCCTGTCGAAGTATTCATGCCCAAGAAGTCATTGGAGGAAAAGATGTTTCAATTAAAAAAAAACATATTTCTCATTGGGTTTCGCAGAGGGTAAACAATGGGTGACAATTAATAATGCAAAGTAGTGTACAAAATCCCTAAGTGACAGAAGCCGTAATTCACGTCATTGTGGAATATTGTCCCTTTTCCACCCACAAATCGCAAATAAAAAAATCAACAATGGTTGCCTGATTTGCGCCAACCCAATATGCAAATTCTTTCATGCCCACTTTCAAGCGCGAAGGCAGCGATGCGCCCCAAGGCTGGCTCAAAATTAGGCCTTGGGGCCTCCACTAAATAATCTGGGCAAGTTGCTGGTGCCTGTTGTGCCTCCACTGGCAGTTCTCCCTTTTGCAAGCAATGAAGTTCAGGTTGTTTGCCTTGCTAGCAGCGACCACAAGTAAGTGCTGAGGGTGGGTGGGAGGGACTGTGGGAGGGGGGACTGATTGCGACTGACAGCAGCTACCAGAAATGCCGTGGAGCCAGGAGGAGCACTTAAAAAAATTTTTTTTACTTTAGTTGGCAGTCATTGCTTAGGTCGCAATGTCTGCTAAAGAAGGATAGGCCCAATACCTGCCCTGCTCATCATAGACCAGTTCCCTCATTTACATATATATACATACACACACACATATATGTATATACAAGTATACAATTACATTTGCAGAAAATGGGAAAAGAAAAAAACACTTGTGAATGCTATTCCTATAGTTAAATTGTCTGCAGATACTCACTGACTCGGCCTATGGTTGAAGAACAGCCACTCAGGTAAGGTACCAAGATGACACCAGCAGTAATGGATCCATACAAGAGTGAGAGACACAGTCTTGAGGGGAGGAAACTGGTGGGGGAGGGGGTAGGCAGAAGCTCTCAGAACTGCAGGGAAAACTTGTCAACAATTACCCATTTTATAATGAATTATTCTAAAACAGTTACTTTGCCGAGTGTGAATGACCCCAAAACAGTGATTGGTATCAAGCCACAGGCAATTCCAAATGCATTTTCACTACTTGGAGTTATTTTGTTTAGACCATCTGAGATAACCTTCAGATTTCATATCTGAACTTTACACGGGAACATGTTAATCTGAATTTCTTCATATATTAACGAAATATTTGCCACTAATCAAAATAAAATATGAAGGGAGATGGGTTTGCTGTCGGTATAGCAGCTGAATGCATTGTGCCACAGACTAAGGTTCACACCCCTGTTCCCCTTTACCTGCTGATAGGCAATAGGGAGCCACCATCGGACTAACAGTGAGGCTGTTTCAAACCATGTTTTTCACAGACAGACAAAAGCAGTGATGGCGTGTTCCATCAAAAATAGAGCTCTGCTCGCCCAAAGCACCAAACTGTGTGATATAAGCTCTGCTCGCTCATTTGACTAGGCCACAGGCAGAGGAAAAGCTTGCGAGGAGACCTTGGCCGACAGTAAGGGGTGCATAAAATAATAAAAGCTCTGAAAGGGCTGGGGCTTGCCATTAAAGGAGAAGTTATGGTGGGTGGCAAAAAGGTAGACAATTTGTTCACAGCAGCACAGCAAGTACATGTTGGTGTCTCTGCTCCTTTGGATGCTGAAGATCTGCTGCAGAAGATGCCACAAAGGAAGGTGGTCCAATTTAAATGCTGCCGGACGCCATCCAGTAAAAATACAGGTATGGCTGCATAAAGGGAGTCTACTGCCAAAGTCAACACAATTATCCAGCTCCTTCATACCTGGCTGCAAGTGAGGAAGACGTGCGATACTATCAAGAGCAAGGCTTCTTACTTTTGCTCACATCAGAGATATGATCATTCTGGAGAAGGAGGGGGAAGCAAATTGAAGTGTTTTGTTAATTCAGGCCACCGATTACAGAATGGTATTGATAAAGCACATGAAACAGGTCGCCTGCGTTCTCTGTTAGCATTGGAATAGCAACTTAAAAAAGATGAGAGGAAAATAACTGGGGAAACAAATAAAAGACGTGGATCCTACTCTTTGGTTATTAACTTGGGAGTTGGTGTCCCACATTTAAAACATTGAAAAGGTCCCACTGTGTCAATTATCGGGCACAGTGCATGGAGAGAAGGACGTCGATCGCAATTGTTCTGAAATCTGGTGTAGTGAAAACGCTGCAACAAACTTTTTAAAGTCTGATTTTTGTGGCTGGTTCAAATCAGACATAACTTCTTCGATTCAATTAGTTTCATCTATCAAATCCAAGGCAGGTAGAGGGCGGGATTCCCTGAGGATTGATGCAGGCTCCTCTGCTCTTTAAGCTGTGCATTAATGACATCCCTCAGGTTTACAGAGATGGAGAGTGTTCATGTACAGTATGCGGATGACATGATTACATTAAGCAGCAAAAGCTATTTTGGAAATTTCAGCAGTTTTAGCTTCCGAAATAAGAACACTTCCTGACAGCCTTTTTGGGAGCCATCTGTTTCTTCATTAAAACTAAAATATTGTCTCATTTTCATTATGAAAAACAATTATGTACCTTTCAATATGTAAACACTGGCACCACTGATATCATTCGCAGCATGAATTATTTACATTTTATCGTTGGTTAGCATGTTTCTAAATCAAAAAATTTGTAAGCAGAAAAGCAATGCTTTTTCCACTGAGGCTCATCTAAGTAACCTAAAATAAATTGATTTGAAATCCTTGACCTAATTCTCGAGAGTCCTACCAGAAACTTTTAGAGGTCAGATGAAATCTTTGGGAACCAGCTCTATTTATACTCTTCTGAAGTGTATTTGCACAGTTTTGCATCAAAGGATTCATATCTTAGAGTGTGAGCTCAAAATCTGAAGTTGTGGGAATGAGCCTGGATTCCTAGAAGTTCTGAATATCTTTAATGTTTTTTTAAGAACATAAGGAAAAGGAGCAGGAGTAGGCCATACGGCCCCTCAAGCCTGCTCCACCATTCAATAAGATCATGGCTGATCTTCAGCTTCAACTCCACTCTCCGGCCCCATCTCCATATCCCTTGATTCCGTTATATCCTTTGACCAAGCTTCTGGTCACCTGCCCTAATTTCTCCTTATGTGGCTCGATGTCAAATTTTGTCTTATAATACTCCAGTGAAATGCCTTGAGATGTTTTACTACATTTGCAAGAGCAAGATTGAATATCAAAGATGTTATCTGGCTATGATGGAGGCCCTGAACTGGCTAAAAAAAAGATATGCTTAGAACACATACACAAGATGACCAATCGTTGATTTCGGGCTCAAGGGAGCAATAAAGAACATCCAAAGAGGAACTAATATAACCATATAATAATATAAGGCGAGTGACACCTGGAAGAAGGGAACAAATGGGTATCTGATCATGCGTTGGTACAACCAATCACGTCACTGTTAAAGTCTGTCTACGAAGACACTCATGTGCCTAACCTGTATAATTCAGGCGGCTGACAAGTGAGATGCGCCCCCTTCACGTGTTGGAATTAAAGTCATTGAAACTTATCCAAGGTATCCATCTGTTGAATCCGGGCTTGTTAGGCGAGGAGAAGGGCGATTCACCCCACCAACATTAAAGGCGCTATATAAATTCAAATTGTTGTTGCTGGTTTCCAAAACTCTATCGATCTCGGCCTTGAATATACTTAGCGACTGAGCATCTACAGCCCGCTGGGGTAGAGAATTCCAAAGATTCGGAATCCTCTGAGTGAAGAAATTTCTCCTCATCTCAGTGCTAAATGGCTGACCCCTTATTCTAAGACTACAAGCCCTAGTTCTAGACTCTCCAGCCAGGGGAAACAGCCTCACAGCATGCACCCTGTCAAGCCCTGTAAGAATTTTATATGCTCTTATGCACTTCTCACTTCCTGTTCCTACTGCATGATACTGGGTAATTTAGCAAGTTGTTGGCAAGGTGCTCAACTTTATAATACAATAAAATATTGCCCCTGAATTTGCGGTCGGAGGAAATGCCTCCGCCCCGCAAATAAAATGCAAGCGCACGGGGTGGTCCGGGAGGTACGGAGATTTGCGGCCCTGGGCCTCCCTGGGTACCTGTGGGAAGAGGCCCTCATATCCCAGGGGCGCAAGTGGTTCGCAAGAGCCCTTGGGATCACGTGGGCCGGCCCAACGAATGACAGAAGGGAAACCCCATTTATGCTTATGGGGATTCCGTATTTCGGTTTTTACCTTCATTTTCTGCGGTAGTTGTTCGGGTGTCTGCCTCATCCTGAGCAATGTGATGAGGAGAGGGATATGTTCCCAACTTCTGATAAAGATGGGGGTATGTCATCACCCACAATCTATTTGTGATACATGAAATGTGCATTAGAGGCTGCAGTGACTGGATGAAGTCTATCTCCATCCACACTACCATCCTTATTTGAACTTTGGACTCGAGTGATCTGATGTTTGGTCCTTTCTAATCCATATGTATCTGAATGTACAACATTCTAATCCTAAAACCATTCACAGTACACACAGGATGACCAACATAGCTGTTAAACCTGGGACAATTCGCCCATGGAAATTAAGGCCTGGTTTAAACAGCAGCTGCTTTAAGCAAGTATATTTATAAACAGGAGTGTCAGCCATACTGCACGATGAGCACGGCATTTTCTTTTAAAGATCATTAGTATCAAATATAGAGAATAGTGGCTGTTCAAACTGGGGCTTTATTGCTTTATTACCAGCTGCAATTTGTGGAATGTGGAATGTGAAAGTCAGGTGTCGCTAATGTAGAGCACATTGGCATGTCTACTGAGCCTAGGGTTGCCAACATTAGTTGGACATATTCCTGGAGGTTTCATCACATGACTTCCTGACTCCAACTGCCCCGCCCCACACTCTCGCCATTGGTCGCCCGACATGTCCATCCTCACGGCATACCGGAAAGTGAATAAACACTTTGTTACCTGATTGGATGATTCTTGACCTTCAGTCAAACAGCACTTTTCCCCCCTCATAGCCAATATTGTTGAACACATACACAAAAGTTTTCAAAATAAATTTTCATTTTCATTCCAGGGCAATCCTGGAGGGTAGAAATCTTCCCCCGCTCCACCTCAGTATGTTTATAACTTCCCTTCCCAGTCCACTCGCATTACTGTCATTGCAGTGGAATTCATGGTTTGCATAGCCTGTTGCACTTTGTGATTCAGTTGGGAATGTAAAAATAATCAACAGCGATTAAGAGAAACTGTGGAAACTTTACTCCTTTTTGGCGACTTCAAAAGTCCTTATTTTTGAGGTGGCATAATGTAATTGACCCCACGACATGTGGCTGGGCCGATCTCAGCCATGGTGCTGTGGATGGTGGGGGTGGGGGTTGATACTTGGAGCTCAAGCATATTCTTCACCTAAAAAGAGTGGTGGGTGGCGGGGGAGGGGGGGTTGGCGAGTCACCACCGGACCACTCTCACAGACTTCTCACCTCTCTGTATACAGAGATATTAAAGATCACAGGGAGTGCAGTACATTTAGAATGAAATCTGTGTTGAAGAGTTTAAGGCATTAAAAGGCGGCTGAATCAGGTGTACATTCCTCTTTCTTTTCCATCTCTCCCTTCTGTCTCTCCCTCACCTCCTTCCCTTCCCTCTGCTCTCTACCCCCTCCACCTATCCCCATCTTCACCTTTACTCCCTCTCCTCCTCTCCCAACCTCCCCATCTCCTCTATGCCACAACCCTGTCCTCTATTCCTTCTTCCCCTCCATACCCCCTCCTGCTCATCACAGTTTCTCTTTCCCCGTCCTCCACTCCCCTTCCTCCTCTCCCCATGACCGCCGACCCTTCACCCTCTCCTTTTCTTTCCTTTCCACCATCATTCATCGCCAACCCCTTCCTCATCTCCCCGCCACCACCCTTTTCCTCCTTTCTCTCCTCCCTCTTCCCCTTCCCCCTCTCCACTAGAATTGTGACCTGAGGAATGTCAGGATCTATAATGTTTGGCTAAAAAAAACTAAAGTGAGATTTTAAAAAGTAAGAGGTTAAATAGTTTAATGGCCAGATTGGTCTTCACTTCGGCCAGAAGAAAAAGCAAGCTGGCACCGACACAATCAGCGTGAACCATCTAGAGAGCCAAAGCTTATATTAAACGTGGACAGAGGAGATTATAATGCATTTGGAAAGAGGTGACATGATAGGTCCAAGTCAGCATGGATTTGTGAAAGGGAAATCATGCTTGACAAATCTTCTGGAATTTTTTGAGGATGTTTCCAGTAGAGTGGATAAGGGAGAACCAGTTGATGTGGTATATTTGGACTTTCAGAAGGCGTTCGACAAGGTCCCACACAAGAGATTGATGTGCAAAGTTAAAGCACATGGGATTGGGGGTAGTGTGCTGACGTGGATTGAGAACTGGTTGTCAGACAGGAAGCAAAGAGTAGGAGTAAATGGGTACTTTTCAGAATGGCAGGCAGTGACTAGTGGGGTACCGCAAGGTTCTGTGCTGGGGCCCCAGCTGTTTACACTGTACATTAATGATTTAGATGAGGGGATTAAATGTAGTATCTCCAAATTTGCGGATGACACTAAGTTGGGTGGCAGTGTGAGCTGCGAGGAGGATGCTGTGAGGCTGCAGAGCGACTTGGATAGGTTAGGTGAGTGGGCAAATGCATGGCAGATGAAGTATAATGTGGATAAATGTGAGGTTATCCACTTTGGTGGTAAAAACAGAGAGACAGACTATTATCTGAATGGTGACAGATTAGGAAAAGGGGAGGTGCAAAGAGACCTGGGTGTCATGGTACATCAGTCATTGAAGGTTGGCATGCAGGTGCAGCAGGCGGTTAAGAAAGCAAATGGCATGTTGGCCTTCATAGCAAGGGGATTTGAGTACAGGGGCAGGGAGGTGTTGCTACAGTTGTACAGAGCATTGGTGAGGCCACACCTGGAGTATTGTGTACAGTTTTGGTCTCCTAACCTGAGGAAGGACATTCTTGTTATTGAGGGAGTGCAGCGAAGGTTCACCAGACTGATTCCCGGGATGGCGGGACTGACCTATCAAGAAAGACTGGATCAACTGAGCTTGTATTCACTGGAGTTCAGAAGAATGAGAGGGGACCTCATAGAAACATATAAAATTCTGACGGGGTTAGACAGGTTAGATGCAGGAAGAATGTTCCCAATGTTGGGGAAGTCCAGAACCAGGGGTCACAGTCTAAGGATAAGGGGTAAGCCATTTAGGACCGAGATGCGGAGGAACTTCTTCACCCAGAGAGTGGTGAACCTGTGGAATTCTCTACCACAGAAAGTTGTTGAGGCCAATTCACTAAATATATTCAAAAAGGAGTTAGATGAGGTCCTTACTGCTAGGGGGATCAAGGGGTATGGCGAGAAAGCAGGAATGGGGTACTGAAGTTGAATGTTCAGCCATGAACTCATTGAATGGCGGTGCAGGCTAGAAGGGCCTAATGGCCTACTCCTGCACCTATTTTCTATGTTTCTATGTTTCTATAATGGGAAACAGTTGGCACAGCGAGTGCAGGCAGACAGGAGGTGCGCACAGACGCAACATGTTTAATATATTATGGATAAATGATGGCGTTTGTGAGATCAGCTTAATCGATCTCGGATCTTTATTTTTGCGGGTGGCAGCTGGCGTGGTGTAATTGGTGCACAATAATAATACTTGTATTTATATCGCACCTTATCACATCAAAGTGTCTCGAAGTGCATTGCACAAAATGAATTACTTGCGAAGTGCAAAATACACTGTTATAGATAGCCATTAAGCCTAACACCACAGGTAATGGAGCATCACCGAGTAGCAATTTAGTGCGGGCCTGCAGTCCTCTCACACCACCCTTTCCACAAATACTGCACAGTGAAAATTGCAATCAAGAGTGCTACAGAGCTTGACGTGCATTACACAGTCCAAGGTTAACGCATCGCACATGTGATGCATTGCCAACCCTCATATCAAATTGCTGTTGCTGCAGAGGCTGTAGTCTTCTGTTAAAGGAGTGCTGCTGCATATTTGAGCAGAGTTTTGAGCACCCTGTGTTGATTGCATTCAGTGCTGGACTAGCACTGCACTCAGCAGGACAAGACCAGCCAGGGTAGGGAAAGGGCTGCCTGTGAAATCAGGTGGCAGGCATGGCATATTCTGAGGTCCTGCCGCTATGCAAGATAGCAGGTCTACCATGCAGCTAACTAGGAATTGCAGAAAAGATGTGCCAAAGGAGGCGGAGATTTAGCATGGAAGCTATGCCATCTCCTTCAGGATAGCCTCCAGGTCGCATAAAAAAAACAACTTGAATTTATATAGCACCTTTCACGACCTCAGGACTTCCCAAAGCACTTTATAGCTAATGAAGTACTTTTGGAGTGTGGTCACTGTTGTAATGTAGGAAGAACGGCAGCCAATTTGCGCACAGCAAGCTCCCACAAACAGCAATGTGATAATGACCAGATAATCTGTTTTAGTGATGTTGGTTGAGGGATAAATATTGGCCAGGAAATATTAAGTAGTTTGCTGTCCAAAAATGTATCAAGGAGGTTACAAATGCTTTATTCAATAGGGCCATGACCTCATCATTTTTGCCACTGGCCAACAGCAGCAACATGGCAGAGCAATATAATTCTACAGATCTGATGGCTTTCTCAGAGTCCAGGGGGTCATTAATTGTACCTATGTTGCTATGCAGGCCACAGTGCATAATGCTGAGCCCTGTATAAACTGAAAAGGATTTTATTTCATCATTGTCCAGCTGTAGCTCACCACCAGCACAGAATCATGCAAGTTAATATTTAGTTCCCCAGCAGCTTTCATGATGGTTACATCTTAAGGTACTTATCTGTACTTTCTTGTTTGAAGGAGAAGGAAGGATGGCCCCTAGTAGACCAAGACTGTCATATACAGCCATGCCATTCTCGTGTCAATCACTGACAGAAGCAGAACAAAGATACAACAAAACTCATGCTACAACTAAAAGTACAGTCAAACATACTATTAGGATCTTAAAGCAATGCTTTGGATATTTCAACCAATTGTGGGCACCTTACATTTCAGGGCTCACAGGTTTCACAAATAATTGTTTCATGCTGCACGCTTCATAACTTCACTCTGCAAAGAAGCCTCACCATGTCAGGTTAACCTGCCTGCTGGCAGAGTAAGAGGTGAGAATGTCACTGAGGAATTACCTTCAGCAATGCAACAAGGAAAGATGGTTTGCCAAGCACCAACTAACGATGTCCTCTAATGAACATCATAGTTATACCTTTTCTCAAAACTGCCAACCACCAAACTAACCAAGGTAATAAGAACATAAAATAGGAACAGGAATAGGCGATTTGGCCCCTCAAGCCTGCTCCGCCATTCAACAAGATCATGGCTGATCTGATCTCGGCCTCAACTCCACTTCCCTGCCCGCTCCCCATAACCCTTGACTCCCTTCCCTTATCCTTCAAAAATTTGTCTATCTCCATCTTAAATATATTCAATCACCCAACTGCCACAGCTCTCTGGGGTAGAGAATTCCAACTAATAGAAAGGGTAGTTTCATGAGTGGCATTAGTTTTGAACGATGTACCAGAAAAGTTTTTAAAAATTCATTCACGGGATGTGGGCGTCGCTGGCAAGGCCCACATTTATTGCCTATTCCTAATTGCCTTTAAGAAATTCCTCCTCATCTTTATTTTAAATGTCGATCCCTTATTCTGAAACGATGCCCCCTAGTCCGCCTTCTCCGACACCATCATGCTCAGTTTTTCCAATCAATCTATGGACACCTTAATAGATGGTCTGTTTTATTTTAAGGGATAATGCCTAAATATGCAGCATAATGTGCAAATCAATTTTGGTGCATTTATGTATTCCGAGTACTGCTTCAAAGTGATTCCATTGTTCAAGGACGAAGTGTGCTTGCCTTCACTGGCAGCCTGCTGGGATTCTGGCGGCTACAGACTTCCCTGGGCCGAGGAAGCCCTGCACGTGGGTCACCCACGGCAAATACACTGTTAGCATCGTGCTTTCAGTCACCATCTCCCTCGCTTGCTACATATCTGCTTCTGGAGCGGGCGTGACCATCGTCCTTTAAAATGTAACCCGCTTCTCATTGCAGTAGGGCTTCCAGCACCTGGGCTGTAAACCTGCCTTTCACAGCAGCCCATTCTTTTTGCTCAGTTGATATCTGCCCATGCCTCGTCAGTACAATTTCATCGGTTCAAATGTCTCCTAATCGCAATGCAGAATTGATCATCGGGATTACTGCTCCTTCCACTCCATTGGCTGACCCTGTGTTGTGCACATTTTAGTGCATGCTTTAATCCATGTACTGAAAACAGGAGAATCATCCATTAAACAGCTTTCTTTGTAATCATCAAGTCAGCCCCAATAACATACAAGCAGAATTTTTTAAGCTTGAAAGGATTATTGCTGCGAATGTATCAAGTCACAATAAACCGTTAGCAGAAAATAACAATCAGTATTTTGCGTAACATTCTGTTTTCACTATTGTGAAGTATAAGTGGGACCGTTTGAAAATTACCAACACAATTGATATTCAGTGAAGATATTTTCATTCTCACTTTGATTTCATCTGCATTGGTTGTGAATAGACTAAATTACCATCTTCCTGAAAAGCCCCGGCTCCTATACATCTTCTGCAGAGCAGCTCAACTCTGGATACAATTTGAATTTTCAAAATTATAAGTGATGAAAACTGCAGTGTGTTATAAACACCCGTGCCACATTTTATTTTCTAATCTAGTTTTTCTCCCCTTCCTGTTCCTTTCCACAACAACTAATAGAAGGGGTAGTTTCATGAGTGGCATTAGTTTTCTGGTACATCTTTCAAGTTTTTAAAAATTCATCACGGGATGTGGGCGTCGCTGACAAGGCCAGCCTTTATTGCCCATCCCTAATTGTCCTCGAGAAGGTGGTGGTGAGCCGCCTTCTTGAACCGCTGCAGTCCGTGCTTCCACAGTACTGACTTTTTTGTAGCGGTTATGTACAACTGAGTGGCTTGCTAGGCCATTTCAGAGGGTAGTTAAGAGTCTACTTAGCCTGCATAGCCTACTTTTACAGGCGTAAGCGTTTTAAAACACACTTAAAACATAAAAAATAAAATTTTAAAAACACATTTTATTGTTGAAAACCCTCCCCAATAAGGTAAGTTTATTTTAAACCATAATTTAAAAAACTTTTAGAAAATCGGAAAAATATATTTTTTTAATGTCATAAATAACTTTAATGTCATTATCATCATCATAGGCAGTCCCTCGGAATTGAGGAAGACTTCCTTCCACTCTTAGCATGAGTTCTTTGGTGGCTGAACAGTCCAATATGAGAACCATAGTCTCTGTCACAGGTGGGACAGACAGTGGTTGAAGGAAAGGGTGGGTGGGGAGTCTGGTTTGCCGCACGCTCTTTCTGCTGCCTGCGCTTGATTTCTGCATGCTCTCGGCGATGAGACTCGAGGTGCTCAGCTCCCTCCTGGGTGCACTTCCTCCACTTAGAGCGGTCTTTGGCCAGGGACTCCCAGATGTCAGTGGGGATGTCACACTTTATCAGGGAGGCTTTGAGGGGGTCCTTGTAACGTTTCTGCTGCTCGCCTTTGGCTCGTTTGCCGTGGACGAGTTCCGAGTAGAGCGCTTGCTTTGGGAGTCTCGTGTCTGGCATGCGAACTGTGTGGCCTGCCCAGCAGAGCTGATCAAGTGTGGTCAGTGCTTCAATGCTGGGGATGTTGGCCTGGATAAGGACGCTAGTGTTGATGCGTCTGTCCTCCCAGGGGATTTGTAGGATTTTGCAAAGACATCATTGGTGGTATTTCTCCAGCGACATGAGGTGTTAACTTAATGTTAAATATGTGGTGTATTTTTTTCTATTTTTTATTCGTGTTTTGTGTGTTTGGGGGGAGGGGGGGTTCTTATTCATAATAATGGGAACTCCAACTTAAGGAATTCCCATTATTATGAATGAGAACATACTTTACCTTGATTGGCTGTCCAGAGCCATGTGACTGCAGTTCCAGCCCTGTGCACGCGCTGTGACGCGCAAGGGAGAGGAGGCCTCAGGACCGGGATCTCTCGTGGGCGCGGCACGATAAATAAGTGCGCTTCTTTTTTCTAGCATCGAGTCGAACGCCCGCGGGAAGGAGAAACCGGGATTTCTGGGCATTAAACTGTGACCAACTAAAACAAAATCTCTTGGAAATTTCAGATTCCTAGTTACATTGATATGCTTAGCACAGACTAAAGCGCCCACTGAAATTTACTGAGAGACAGAAAGAGGGCTCAAAACTGACAGCCTTTTGTCATTTACCATGAATCACTGTCAAGGGATACATTAATGACTACACATGCGGCATCAATCCTGGCAGGCATGCCACTCAGTGCTATTTAATCTGTGAAAACTGATACGCAGTTGACAGAAAAGATACATAGAAATTGAAATGCCCAAATAAGCAAATGTACAAGTAAAGCTCATTCGATTGAAAAATATCACCAATTCCTGTAATCGTAGCATGGGTGAAATGTTTTTTTCATCTAAATATCATTATGGAAAATCACAGACTGGAACCTTTTTGTTCAATTGTAATTAATAGGCAAAAGCAGATGGAGAAAGAAGAAATAAAGTGATTATAAGAACATAAGGAATAGGAGCATAAATAGGCCATTCGGCCCTTCGAGCCTGTTCCGCCATTCAATAAGATCATGGCTGATGATCTACTTCAACTCCACTTTCCTGCACTCTCTCTATATCCCTTGATTCCTTTACTATCCAAAAATCTATCAATCTCTGCCTGAATCTACTCAACGACTGACCATCTAATGCCCTCCGAGGTAGAGAATTACAAAGATTGACATCCCTCTTAGTGAAGAAGTTTCTCCTCATCTCAGTCCTAAATGCCGACTTTTTATTCTGAGACTGTGACCCCTCGTTCTAGATTCCCCAGCCAGGGGAAACATCCTTCCTTCATCTACCCTGTCAAGCCCTGTAAGAATTGTGTATGTTTCAATAAGATCAACTCTCATTGTTCCAAACACTAGAGAATATAGGTCCAGGATACTCAATCTCTCTTCTCAGGACAATCCCCCCATTTCAGGAATAAGTCTGGTGAACCTTTGCTGCACTCCCTCTATGGCAAGTATATGTTTCCTTAGGTAAGGAGACCAAAATTGTACACAACACTCCAAGTGTGGTCTCACTAAGGCCCTATATAATTGCAGTAAGATGTCTTTACTCATACTTAAATCATTTTGTAATAAAGGCCAACATACCATTTGCTTTCCTAATTGCTTGCTGTACTTGCATATTAACTTTCAGCCATTCATGTACAAGGACACCCACATTCCTCTGAACACCAAAATTTCCCAATCTCTCATCATTTAAAAGATGCTCTGCTTTCCTATTTTTAATACCAAAGTGGATAACTTCACACTTCTCCACATTATATTCCATTTGCCATGTTCTTGCCCACTCACTTAGCTTATCTATATCCCTCTGAAACCTCTTTGCATCCTCATCACAACTTACATTCCCACCTAGCTTTGAATCATGATCAAACTTGTATATATTACATTTAGTCCCCCTCATCCAAATCATTGATATAGATTGTGAATAGCCGGGGCCCAAGCACTGATCCTTGTGGCACCTCACTAGTTACAGCCTGCCAATCCGAAAATGATCCGTTTATTTCTACTCTCTGTTTTCTGTCTGTTAATCAATCTGTAATCCATGCTAGTAATTATCCCCAATCCCATGAGCCCTAATTTTATTTAATAACCTCTTGTGTGGCACCTTATCGAATGCCTCCTGAAAATCCAAATATACTACATCCACTGGTTCCCCCTTATCTATCCTGCTAGTTATAACCTCAAAAAACTCTTAACAGATTTGTCAAACACGATTTCCCTTTCATAAATCCGTGTTGACTCTGCCCAATCTTATTATTACTTTCTAAGTGCCCTGTTACCACATTCTTAATACCTGTAATTGATTCCAGCATTTTCCCGACTACTGATGTCAGGCTAACTAGTCTCTCGTTCCCCGTTTTCACTCTCCTTCCTTTCTTAAATAGCAGGGTTACAATAGTGGGATTAGCTGTCACATTTAGTTGCTTTATTTTTTTTTAAAAAGCTTCATATCGTGCTATACTGAATATTTTATTCAATGTCTCTATTAAATAAAGGGTCAGAATATCTTCTAAGTTATTGCATATACAATTGTATTACAGTCAGTGCTTACTCTATTTCTAGTCAGTAAAATGCTTTGAGGAAGTCTGAGAAAACAATGAGACCTGTTAGTATCAGAATTCATGTAATGGTTATCGTATCATCAAAAAGTACGTGAAGTTTTCCCACCAGAAAGAACCAATGGCCTCAAAATGAAGAACCCATCAGATTATTACACCAATTCCAAATGCTCTGACAGAATTCCCCCAAATGTCTTTGCAGAGTTTTTTAGGCAATTTACAGCCTTCTGGACTCAACATTGAGTTCAACAAGTTCAGACCATAACCTCTGCCCCCATATTTTCGGATGGCAGCAGTTGCTGATGTTTCTGCTATTCCCATTTACATATTTTATATATTGATTTCAGTGATTGATGGTTGATGCCATCACCAATAAGAAAGGAAGTACATGTCCCCTTTTAAATGGACACAACCAATAAACCGCAAAGTAAACTGAATTTAAATGAAGCTTAACAAATCAAATCAGAATTTTGTTTCCGGGGATGTTGATGCACTCCAGTCCCTGCAGTGCCCACCGGTGGCGGAAGGCCTCGAATGTACTGGTAGACACCTCCAGGGACGCCCGGGCGCCAACATAACCATGGAAGAGAGGCAGGCAGTGGGGCCGAATGACCCCCTTGACCACCTGCTGCCTGGACCCGTTAATGGCCACCTTGGCCAGGCCCAGGAGCAGTTCAACAAGGAGGCCCTACAATCTGCCCAAGTATCAGGAGTGTGGGACTGAAGTGCAGCCAAAAATTAAGGAGCAACATCTTCAAAAATTGGGTCTGCAACTTCTCACACTTAAAAATATGTTGCATGGGACTGCTCCATGCAACACCCTCCACGGCAAGTCCCCAATAGAAAAGGGGAGGACGAAGACAAATTTCTCGGCCTTCATCTCAGTACAAGCCAACTGCCTACAAAATACCAGGCCACCAACAACATTAGAGACCTTTCTTACATTCTACAAGAAAATACATAGGATTTACGGCACAGAAACAGTCCATTCGGCCCAACCAGTCCATGCCGGTGTTTATGCTCCACCTGAGTCTCCTCTTGTTTTACCTCATCCAACTCTATCGGCATCACCCTCTATTCCCTTCTCCCTCATATTCTTGTCCAGCCTCCCCTTAAATGCATCTATACTATTTGCTTCAACCACTTCCTGTGGTAGCGAGTTCCACATTCTCTCCAATCTCTGGGTCAAGATGTTTCTTCTGAATTCCCCATTGGATTTCTTGGTGACTAGCTTATATTGATGGCCTCTAGTTTTGCTCTGCCCCACAAGTGGAAACACTCTCTCTGTATTTACTCTACCAAAACCTTCCATAATTTTAAAGATCTCTATTAGGTCACCCCTCAGCCTTCTCTTTTCAAGAGAAAAGAGACCGAGCCTGTTCATCCTTTCCTCATAGGTGTACTCTCGTATTTCTGGTATCATCCTTGTAAATTTTCTCTGCATCCTCTCGAGTGCCTCTATATCATATCCTTTTTATAACATGGCGACCAGAATTTCTTTTTATGCATTCACGGATATGGACGTCGCCAGCAAGGCCAGCATTTATTGCCCATCCCGAATTGCCTTTGAGAAGGTGGTGGTGGAGCTATGTGTCTGGAGTTACATATAGGCCAGACCAGGTAAGAACAGCAGATTTCCTTCCCTAAAGGACATTAAAGAACCAGATGGGTTTTTTTACGACAATCCGCAAATGGTCACCATTACTGATACTAGCTTTCTATTCCAGATTTATTTTTAATTGAATTTAAATTCCACAGCTGGCTTGGTGGGATTTGAACTCATGTCCCCAAATCATTAGTCCAGGACTCTGGATTACTAGTCCAGTAACATAACCACTATGCTACCGTTCCCTTTGTGCACAGTACTCCAAGTGTGGTCTAACCAAGTTTCGATACAAGTTTAGCATAATTTCACTACTTTTCAATTCTATCCCTCTAGAAATAAACCCTAGTGCTTTGTTTGCTTTTTTTATGGCCTTGCTAACATGTCGCTACTTTTAGTGATTTGTGTATTTGTACTCCGATATCCCTTTGCTCCTCTACCCCACCCAGACTCGCACACTCCGAGTAATAAGTGACCTCCCTATTCTTCCTACCAAAATGTAATACCGCACATTTGTGTTGAAATTCATTTTCCAATTATATGCACGTTCTGCAAGTTTATTAATGTCTTCTTGTAATTTATCACAGTCCTCTTCAGTATTGACTATCCCCCCCTCCCCAATTAGGTATCAAATTTAGAAATTGTGTTTTTGAGTCTAAATCGTTAATATAAATTGTGACCATCAGTTATTTCAGCACTGATCCTTGTGGAACACCACTTCCCACCTATTGCCACTCTCATTTTGTGTGGTATGCTATATTTATTCTAAAGACTAATTGAAGCAACTGACCTATACAATGCTTGAAAGTATATGAGTAGGACATGATCACTTGCCCATCAGATCCAAACCATGAGTCAGACACAATGAAAACTGTCTTGGTAGACTTTGAAAACTGGTAGCACCGACTTGAAGGAACCAGACCCCTAAAAAGTAAGTGGACCCATCAAAGGTATTATCAGAACCATCTGAGGGGGTTGGCAAAAACATTGTGTTCAGTAGCAAGCAGATAATGTTCACTGGGTTAGTACACTACCGAATACTTATAAAAGGTATGACCTCCCAAATTTGGAAACCTCAGGACCGTGGCCATTCCGGATTTCAGAACATATTTCCAACATCCGGAATTCGGAAATGCTTGGGCCGAGGTTCGGGTTTTTCCGGATTTCGGAACAGAAAACTCGTGCTCGCTCCCTCTCCGCGCCGACCCGGCCTAGGAGGGAACAGCGGGGAGAAGAGGAGCGCGCAGTACCTATATGACAGTGCAGACAGTGCCGCGGTTGTGAGCTCGAGCCGCACCTAGAGCAGCTCATGCTTTTGATTGTGAGTAGAGGCGGTTTCACTCTTAAACCAGTAACTCTGTTGTAAAGCATAATGTGCCGCAAACAGACGCGATTCCAACGCACTGACAAGATGTTTGTCACACAGGGGAAGATGTGTAAACTCACAGGTTATCCGCACATGTTTCCTGCACCATGTTCAACAAAAACAAGGATTCTCCTGAACACGTTAGTGAGATTTTGTGATCAGTGACGCAATGCCCCGCGCATTGGACCGCTCCCTGATTCTATTCTACAGAAACATTCAAAGATTGTCGATTGGAGTCTCACCAAAATCCAATTCTAGGGCAGGATTCGTTGGTTCCGACGCTGGAAAGTGACATTTTGCAGCAAAACCGCACCAGTCTCCTCTACGGCCCCCGCAATGTCTGCCGCTCGCAGCGGCGATGGCCGAAGGGTTAATGCTTTGGGCTTGAAATCCTCGTGCGTTTACCTGCTCACCGCGATACTGTTTAAAGCTCCGTTCAATTCTCGAATAAGACCTGGAGCTGCCGAGCTGCATTTCCCTCTCTCAGATCCGCCAGCGAGAAAACACCGGAGGCAGCGGGGGAGAAGAGGAGCAGCCACCCCAGGACACAACGCGCAGACCCGACCGAGGGGGGAACATCGGAGGCGGTGGGGAGAAGAGGAGCAGCCACCCCAGGACACAACGCACAGACCCGACCGAGGGGGGAACATCGGAGGCGGTGGGGAGAAGAGGAGCAGCCACCCCAGGACACAACGCGCAGACCCGACCGAGGGGGGAACATCGGAGGCGGTGGGGAGAAGAGGAGCAGCCACCCCAGGACACAACGCGCAGACCCGACCAAGGGGGGAACATCGGAGGCGGTGGGGAGAAGAGGAGCAGCCACCCCAGGACACAACGCGCAGACCCGACCGAGGGGGGAACATCGGAGGCGGTGGGGAGAAGAGGAGCAGCGAGCGCCACAAAAAAAAAAAGTCCGGTTTTCGCTACATATTTCTAGATTTCGGACGACCCTTCCACCAATCTGCGTGGTGTCCGGATTTCAGAACATTCCGGATTTTGGAACTCCGCATTTCGGAGGTCGGACCTGTAGTATCTAGTGCATCCTGTGATCACAAGGCAAATAGATCACGTTTTGGCACAGCCCATTAGAGCATCAATACATGAAAGAGAGACTTAGATTTATTTCACATTTTTCACAACCTTAGGACATCAAAAAGCACTTTACAACCAATAAAGTACTTTTAAAGTCTACTCACTGACCTAAATGCAGCAGCTAATTTGCACACAGCAAGGTCCCCTTTAAACCATGTGATAATGACAAGATAATCTGTTTTAACGATGTTAGTTGAGGGATAAATATTGGCCAGGACACCAGGGAGAGCGCCACTACATTTCTTCAAAATAGTGTCGTGGGATCTTTTCCGTCCACACGAGAGGGCAGACGGGGCCTCGGTTTAACATCTCATCCAAAAGACGGCATTCTGACCGTGCAGCACTCCCTCAGCACTGCACTGGAGTTTCAGCTGAGATTCTGTGCTCAAGTTTCTGGAGTGGGACTTCAACCCACAACCTTCTGACTCAGAGGCAAGAGATGGCTACCCACTGAGCCACAGCTTCATTGTATGGTGCGCCAGAGAGGGGAAATGTCAGTTTTCTCACAGAAATTCCTCACACAGTAGGGTTCCGATTTTGGAATTGCTGTCAAGGGGCTTAAGCAGATGGGAATCACAGGCCCCTGCATAGTGGCGGAGGGCAAGTCAACCAGATTGATTTTATCCACATCAATATAATCTGTTTCCGAACGGTACTAGCAGAAGCCTGAGAGCAGGTCAGCTGCCCACCATCTCAGGCAGGATATGGGACGTGTCAGAAGGACCTAAAGCCTAAACAAGAGTATAAAACAACATAAACAATGTGACATTTTAAAAAAGGACTTATAAAATACATTTTCTATCTCAGTGATAGCAGCATTACTGTTGGCATTAATAATGAATGTACAATTCCTAATCATATATGGCAATGACTCTTCCTTACAATTTAGCCTTTATAGTTTCAACATGCTCATTAAAAGGTAGAGTTGAATCTACGTTATCTAAACTATGTAAAAGAACAACTTAAGATCACTACTGTTCCTAATGTGCAAGAAGATTTTCACATAATTAAGTGCCTCAATACTCGAGATTAAATCCTTGAAGACCACTGATCTGTAGCTGATGCCTGAGGTTTATCTTCATGACACTCAGTTGTCTAAATTAAGCCTATTTTACATCTTCAAATCTTTATCCACACAGAGATTATAGGGATGATTTTAACCTAACCCATTTGGCGGGAACGAGGCCCCAGCACGGTTATGATCGCCTTCCAAAGCTTACCGTTCAGTTCCCGCTCAATTTTTTAGGCTGCCGAGGTGCCCGCCTGATGCAGGTAGGAGCCCCATTTATACATGCAAACTAGGGGGCCTATGGTGTTATTAGGACCCCCAATGACATTAAGTGCCAGCAGAGCATGGCCATCCCGCTCCGTAAACCTGGTCTACAGAAAGAAGAGGCCCGGTAAGATAAGTATTAATCTTCTTTTGGTGGGGCCAGACCAAGAGTGCTCCTCCAGTCCCCACGTGTGTAATGTATTTGCTTCATGGGTTCTTTGCTTAAAAATTCATAGCAACGCATTGCTATTAAGAACTAGTTGGTCTATTAGCAACGGTTTAACAATCACACTACACATTACCAGTTTATCCACCAGGCTCATAACCACCTGCCTCATTGTGGATCCCCTGAACCCATATGGCTGGGGTATTATTGCGTCTTGTGAACATCATGTGACTGACTAAGCCACTCACAACTCAACAGTTGTACAACCCAGTAGTGCACACTCACAGGTGCATACATTACAATGTGGACGGTCCGAGCCTCTCTTTCCCAGGCTTCTTCCCTTCCCACTTGCGGGACCCTTCCAAACTGCATCCCTCCTCCCCCCGCCATCCCATGACTTATCCAAGTGCCAGCCGGTGGTGGGGGCGGACCTCCAGGCTTCACCTACTGACCAGCTACCCATTTCTGTATGTTTTGAGTGGGCAGCAGGCTGACAGCATGTAAGTGAGGCCCAGGAGTTAAAAGAGCTCAGACTTCAAATTGATGATAATGGGGGTAGTTTGATGCTTGCCCCATGTCTTGGCTGCCCAAGATCCATTCCCAGTTCATGTCCCCTTCTATATGATATGCTGTTTGCCCACTGCTGATTGTTCAGGATTACCAACTGTTTCCATCGATAGTCAATATCCATTGAGCAGCATTGAGAAGCCCTGTTGAAGCAAATGAACCTGACTTAACAAAATACCACAAAGAACCTAATGGATTGATTCAAAATTCTAGCTGAACAAATAACTCTATAAGCACACTCTTCACATTCGCTAGAATACTCATGTTTCCATTTGCCAATCAGGTTTCCATCCCTGTCACAGCACAATGAAGCAGCCCTAACCAAGTTTATAAACGAGAGCATCTGTGACTGTGGTGCATTATCCCTCCTCGCTCTCTGACCTTTCTGTAGCCTTTAACATGGTTGACCATATTATCCTCCTGCAATGCCTTTGCTCCATGGGATTTCCCTCGCCTGGTTTCATTCTTACTCTCCGGAGGATCTCCAGCAGAGGCCATTAAAAACAAACAGAAATGTAAATTGTCTAGCAGGGAAAGTGTCTTTCTATGGTCGTAATTTTGGCATATTTTCAGTTATGTATAAAAGTGAAACGTAAGAAAGACCACAACAGAGAGCGAGAGGTTGGAAGCTAGAAATGACAACTTGCACTTCTATAGTACACGTCGTGTGGAAGAACATCCTTGAGTATTTATGAGAGGTGAGAGAGGAATCAGCTATCAGACAACAAGCGAGTTCCTGAGAACAAAAAGCAAAATACTTCAGATGCTGAAACAAAAACAGAAAACACTGGAGACACTCAGGAGGTCAGGCAATATCTGTCGAGAAAACATAAGTCCTTTGATGTTTCATGTATAAACCCTTCCTAAAAACTGAAAGATATTGCAGATGAACAGCATTTAAGAAGGAACAGAACCAGAGGGATTAAAACATACACAATGACCGCACACAGAAAAATACATTTTTGAGTTGTAAAGTGCTAATGTGCAGATCAGAAAATGGTTGAAGGGGAGATTTGATATGCCTACGAGGAGGCTTAGCGAGAGAAATCAAAGAAGTGAAGAACACATACACTGTTGTGTATGCATGCCTGTTTACTGGGTGATGTCTGTAACACTGTATGCAACATCGAATGTACCCTTGTACTGTGCACACCTTACTGGTACAGTAGAAGGTGCTGTTGCTGGAGACCCAGGGATTGCCTGCACACGGCAGGAAATCCAGTATAAAAGGGAACTCACAGCTTGTTGTTTGTCACTCAGGAGCTGGAATAAAAGACTGCAGGTCTGCAGAGTTTAAGCACCATACCCTGCCTCGTGGAGTCATTACTAAAGGTGCCTACATACACGACACAGAGAGTCTGTGAACAGCGAACAGGGGAAAGGTCAGTGGAATGGGACATATGAAAAACTAGCAAAGTGGAGCATGCTCCAGCGACCCAGGAGTCTGGTGAAAGACAAATGAAGGTTAATACCAAGGGTGCAGACCACCCCATCAGCACAGTGTTCTGCTAGGGGCTGGTGTCCTCCCTCCCACAATCCTCTGCCCCATTAGTACCAACACGCCGTCATCCCAGGAAATGCCAGTACACCCATTCTACACTGCCAACACCAACTGCCAGAAAGATTTGTCATCACTGGACATAAAATAGTGAACAATATCATCCCTCCCCTCCCCTCCCCATAGCAACACCACCCCTCCCCATAGCAACAGCACCCTGCCCCTTCCCCTCCCCATAGCAACACCATCCTTCCCCATAGCTACATTACCACTACCCCACCTCTCCCGCTGCTTAAGCACCATATGCAAGAGAAATTCTGAAAGCTTAGCTGCTCTAATGGGAAAATAGTGTGTGTGTTTGCATAACTAGGTACTTGACAATCAACTTCAAGTTCCATCGCACAATATGACTAACAGAAGGGTCCTTGATTATAACATTGTTTACCCTTGGGCCATAAAACTGCAGCTAAGACTCAAATATCCTGTTATAAACTGGCAGGAGAGATGCTCTTATACAAGAAGGAAAGTAACTTATTTGCTTGTGTTACAATAAGAAAACTAAATTTCAAACAGGCTTGAGTGCCCTTTTATGAAGTGCAATGTTTCTTTTTGACAGTCTCACTCAATCACCTAGATGTGTTTGATGTGATTTAAACTGTTTTAGCTTTAGACTTTGATTCCACAGGGATAACAAATGGGATTTCTCAAACCAGTCACTGGTGCCACAACTATCCAACTTCCCGTATTTTGAGACACTTTCCAATTCAATGAAGGCTTTTTCAATTGCCTGGAAAGGCAAATGACTAAAATCCTGTTTCAATGCGACCACTTTTAGTGGGATAAGATATCAAATCATACTGGTAAAATTCCTATTATATGAAAAAATACTTTCCTGTGATGATTAAAATATGCAAAATAGAAAATAAAATCTTACTTGTGCTGTCTTTGAAGAAACATTTTGACTGTGTATTTGTGTGCTGGGAGTCTACTGCCAAATTTCTGTAAAATGTCTTTGAGCATTATCCTAACACAGTCCTTAAGCTGTTTATTTTTAGTGAGTTCACAAATGCACTAAATTCAAAACATATTGTAATTTTACACAGACATAAGCCAGTGTAATGCCAGGGGAGATCAAATACTTTTAGAATTCAGAATAAATCATTTCATCATTTCATGGAGCGTAAAGATATCAGGCCTGACTAAGCTCTCTGTTTATATCACCAATATGATAATTAAGTGAAACTGAGAGTGCAAAACAATGGAAACCCAGCACTCTAAACGTATTAATACACAATATATATATGGTGCTATTCCCTTGAAACAGCTGATTTCACTTCAGTTATCAGCTCATGATGCAGCACCACGACCTGTGATTTAATTGCAGGAATGTCCTGCCCGTCAGGATACATGTTGTTAATGGAGAAAAAAAAAACTAACATTGGAAAACAAATAGACCTCATCATCTCAAATGGTGTTTAAAGGATACGACATATCTTTGCCCGCACGGGTTGGCCTGACATTTACTGATTGGAATATTAGCTTAGTGCATTCATGCTATTTTAATGCAGGTGATAACCCAATTACGTTTAAGGAATGAACACCTCGCCGAAATCAGCAGAAAATGGAATGTCAAACAAACAAGTTAAGCATTTGCTTGATGATAACATCAACAATGATTTCTAAGTTTTTATATTTTCTGAACCCCTGCAAGGATTGTTCCTTCATAATTCACTGCAACCTACATTACCCTAGATGAAACTGATATTCCCCTTCACGCATCTGTACATTCCTCCCTCCCTCCCCTCTACTGCTAGTAGCAGTGGCCTACAGAAATTCTGAAACCGCCTTCCTAAACTCCTCTTACTTGCTACCACAATTTTCATCTTCAAAAGCCTCTTTGAATCCCATCTCTTTGGCAGCGCTATAATCCACCTCCCCAATACATCCTCTTGTCCCTGCTCAAACATGAGCTGTCACAATCCAGCTACATTAAAGGCTTGAGGTAAATGTAAGTGGCTGTGAAATGAACACTCACTGACTCAAAACAGCGTCCAGGACATCTAGACATTCTGGCACCAAGGGGGAGGGAGGAAGGGGACGCAGAATTCAGGTGCAGTTATGGTGGTAGCGAGAGGATTGAAATTTGAGGTGGAACCCAGATATGTTGGGTTTCCATCCTGTCAATCTTCCCCTGGAAATTCTGACATGGGGTTGGGGGACAGGCACATCTTCTGCCTACCTCTCTGGGGGTGCTCCCGGGATAAGAACATAAGAAATGTGAGCAGGAGCAGGCCATACGGCTCCTCGAGCCTGCTCCGCCATTCAATAAGATCATGGCTGATCATCGACCTCAACTCCTTTCCCGCCCCGTCTCCATATCCCTTAATTACCTTAGACTCCAAAAATCTATCTATCTCGGCCTTGAATATATTCAGGGACTCAGAATCCACAGCCCTCTGAGGCAGAGAATTCCAAAGATTCACAACCCTCTGAGTGAAGAAATTCCTCCTCATCGCTGTCTTAAATGGGCCTTCCCCTTATCCTGAGACTATGCCCCCTAGTTCTCGACCCTCCAGCCAGGAGAAACAACCTCTCAGCATCTACCCTGTCAATCCCCTTCAGAATCTTGTATGTTTCAATGAGATCACCTCTCATTCTTCTAAACTGCAGAGAGTATAGGCCCAATCTCTCATCATAAGACAGCCCTCTCAGCCCAGGAATTAATCTAGTGAAACTTCGTTGCAAGGAAAGTATATCCTTCCTTAGATAAGGAGACCAAAACTGTGCACATTACTCCAGGTGTGGTCTCACCAAGGCCCTGCACCAGGGATCTCCTTCCATTGCATTCTTCCACCATCCAGGTACCCCTCCAAAAATCCAGCGGCACCTCAGGGCAGATGCCTCTGTTGTAAGTCTACAAGTGTGGGTTGTCTGATTTTTCAAATGTCCCCATCATCGGGATTTGGGCCAGGCTCCAGACGTGGCCTAAACAGCGGTTGGAAATCCCGCTCTGCCACACCGCCACTCCCTCTTCGAGCTCTCTATAATGTCTAGGCCGTTATCTCTGTCAATCTTTACTTCCTCCTACAGGTTTTTAAACTCTAAGCTTAGCAGCATCTGATTACCTCCTGATTTACTGAGTTTCCCTACAATCTTTGCTGCGGTCCTTAGCCCTTCAAACAATCCGATACAGCCTCATGTTTTACAATGGTACTCTCGCTGCATAATAATGCTGCTGGCATGATGCCTGTGTAGGATCTCAACACTCCTTGCAGACTAGTCCTAATCAAGTGCACAGAATGGCATACAGATTGATCCCAACATACTGGACTTGTCATACCAGACCTTTTTCATTACCAATAGTCTCATATTCTGTATAACATGTTTGCTGAGATTTTTCAGAGGCTCAGCGGTGGTGGGTCGGGACCCCACTGTCAACCCGCCCCATGCTACTTTCCCAGATGTCGGGTCTGTCAACGTTGAGCAGACCCGACACACAGCAGCGGGGGAAGCAACTTAGAAACATAGAAACATAGAAAATAGGTGCAGGAGTAGGCCATTCGGCCCTTCTAGCCTGCACCGCCATTCAATGAGTTCATGGCTGAACATGCAACTTCAGTACCCCATTCCTGCTTTCTCACCATACCCTTTGATTCCCCTAGTAGTAAGGACTTCATCTAACTCCTTTTTGAATATATTTAGTGAATTGGCCTCAACAACTTTCTGTGGTAGAGAATTCCACAGGTTCACCACTCTCTGGGTGAAGAAATTCCTCCTCATCTCGGTCCTAAATGGCTTCCCCCTTATCCTTAGACTGTGTCCCCTGGTTCTGGACTTCCCCAACATTGGGAACATTCTTCCTGCATCTAACCTGTCTAACCCCGTCAGAATTTTAAACGTTTCTATGAGGTCCCCTCTCATTCTTCTGAACTCCAGTGAATACAAGCCCAGTTGATCCAGTCTTTCTTGATAGGTCAGTCCCGCTATCCCGAGAATCAGTCTGGTGAACCTTCGCTGCAATCCCTCAATAGCAAGAATGTCCTTCCTCAGGTTAGGAGACCAAAACTGTACACAATACTCCAGGTGTGGCCTCACCAAGGCCCTGTATAATTGTAGCAACACCTCCCTGCCCTTGTACTCAAATCCCCTCGCTATGAAGGCCAACTTGAGTCATTATGACATTGTTACCAGCCCATTAAACAGTATTTTAAGAACATAAGAACATAAGTAGGAGCAGGAGTAGGCCATATAGCCCCTCGAGCCTGCTCCACTATTTAATACAATCTTGGCTGATCCGATCATGGACTCAGGTCCACTTTCCTGCCCGCTCCCCATAACCCCTTATTCGCTTATTGGTTAAGAAATTATCTATCTCTGTCTTAAATTTATTCAATGTTCCAGCTTCCACAGCTCTCTGAGGCAGTGAATTCCACACATCCACAACCCTCTGAGAAAGGAAATTTCTGCTCATCTCATTTTTAAATGGGCAGCCCCTTATTCTAAGATTATGCCCCCTAGTTCTAGTCTCCCCCATCAGTGGAAACATTTTATCTGCATCCACCTTGTCAAGCCCCCTCATAATCTTATATATTTCGATAAGATCACCTCTCAATCTTCTGAATTCCAATGAGTAGAGGCCCAACCTACTCAACCTTTCCTCATAAGTCAACCCCCTCATCTCCGGAATCAACCTAGTGAACCTTCTCTGAACTGCCTCCAAAGTACATATATCCTTTCGTAAATACGGAAACCAAAACTGCACGCAGTATTCCAGGAGTGACCTCACCAATACCCCGTATAACTAGCAAGACTTCCCTGCTTTTATACTCCATCCCCTTTGCAATAAAGGCCAAGATTCCATTGGTCTTCCTGATCACTTGCTGTACCTGCATACTAACCTTTTGTATTTCATGCACAAGTACTCCCTGGTCCCGCTGTACTGCAGCACTTTGCAATCTTTCTCCATTTAAATAATAACTTGCTCTTTGATTTTTTCCTGCCAAAGTGCATGACCTCACACTTTCCAAACATGTCTTTCCCTTCATAAATCCATGCTGACTCTGCCTGACCGAATTTTGCTTTTCCAAATGTCCTGCTACTGCTTCTTTAATAATGGACTCCAACATCTTCCCAACCACAGATGTTGGGCTAACTGGTCTATAGTTTCCTGATTTTTGTCTGCCTCCTTTTTTAAATAGGGGCGTTACATTTGGAGTTTTCCAATCGGCTGGGACCTCCCCAGAATCCAGGGAAGTTTGGCCAATTACAACCAGTGCATCCACTATCCCTGCCGCTACTTCTCTTAAGATCCTAGGATGAAAGCCATCAGGTCCAGAAGATTTATCTGCCTTTAGTCCCATTATCTTACTGAGTACCAGCTCCTTAGTGATTGTGTTAAGTTCCTCCCCCCCTAAAGCCCCTTGACATAGAAGCATAGAAACATAGAAAATAGGGGCAGGATCAGGCCATTCGACCCTTCGAGCCTGCACCACCATTCAATATGATCATGGTTGATCATGCAACTTCAGCACCCCACTCCTGCCTTCTCTCCATACCCCCTAATCCCTTTAGCCGTAAGGGCCACATCTAACTCCCTTTTGAATATATCTAACGAACTGGCATCAACAACTTTCTGTGGTAGAGAATTCCATCGGTTCACAATTCTCTGGGTGAAAAAGTTTCTCCTCATCTCGGTCCTATATGGCTTACCCCTTATCCTTAGACTGTGACCTCTGGTTCTGGACTTCCCCAACATCGGGAGCATTCTTCCTGCATCTAACCTGTCCAATCTGGTCAGAATTTTATATGTTTCTATGAGATCCCTTCTCATTCTTCTAAATTCCAGTGAATTTAAGCCGAGTCGATCCAATCTTTCTTCATATGTCAATCCTGCTATCCCAGGAATCAGTCTGGTGAAATTTCGCTGCACTCCCTCAATAGCAAAAATGTCCTTCCTCAGATTAGGAGACAAATACTGCACACAATACTCAAGGTGTGGTCTCACCAAGTCCCTGTACAACTGCAGCAAGACCTCCCTGCTCCTATACTCAAATCCTCTCCCTTTGAAGGCCAACATGCCATTTGCTTTCTTAACTGCCTGCTGCACCTGCATGCCAACTTTCAATGACTGATGCACCATGACACCCAGGTCTCATTGCACCTCCCTTTTTACTAATCTGACTTCCTGTTTTTGCCACCAAAGTGGATAACCTCACACTTATCCACATTATACTATATCTGCCATGCATTTTCCCACTCACCTAACCGGTCACCCTGCAGCCTCTTAGCATCCTCCTCACAGCTCACACTGCCACCCAGCTTATTGTCATCTGCAAACTTGGAAATATTACATTCAATTCCTTCGACTATCCACTGCTGGGAGATAGTTCGTGTCCTCTATGGTAAAGACTGATACAAAATATTTGTTCAGAGTTTCTGCCATCCCCATTACTAATTCCCTGGTCTCATCCTCTAAGGGACCAACATTTTGAGCTCACCGTGCCATTTTATCAGGTTGCCCACGGGGTCTACATTGCTCGCAGGTCATGTCAGGTAAGGAGATTGGGAGTTGTATCACCATGAATTAATTTCTTTCCTTGACAGCTGGAAATGTGCAATAAAAGCTCCCATCTCACAGTTGTTCACTTTCCAAGATCAAAAGCTGTTGCTTACTGCATTTGGAAGGGACATTGACTGGGGTACTGAAGTTGCATGATCAGCCATGATCATATTGAATGGTAATGCAGGCTCGAAGGGCCGAATGGCCTGCTTCTGCACCTATTATCTACGTTTCTATGTTTTTCAGGTTGCAAATGTTTGGAGCAAACACTCAATCTAGGGTCACATCATTGGAACAACCTCTCTCACCATTGACAGATCGCTTCTGTCATCTCAAGCTCACCTGCCATCTATTACATCAGCATCGGTGCCCTTGAAACCATTTCATCTTGGTCCTCAGAATCCTACCATGATCAGCACCAACCTTCTCCACAATCACCTGATGCTGCACAGGACACAGGGCATCAGCACCCGATCATATTGCTGCCCGGGATGGTCTCACCATGGCCAGATTTACTTCACTTGACACAGTACACCCAGGCTGTCACATGATACACCAGGTTAGTACCACCCCACACCAAGACCATAAAACATCCCCACAATACCCAAGCCATCACACTCATTACCATTACAGGGGGTTCCGTTATGTCTCACCATTCACAGCAACTAGCTAAGCCACTTCCAAAGGTGCACACAGATCTGTCCAAGAACAAAAAGCGTTGAAAATAAAAGATTTCAATGTTTGACAGCACATTTACAGAAACTTCACATGAACATTGTCTAAAACACCCACGTGCCTAACCTTGTGTGTTGTTAGTTGCTATGATTGGACGAGGATGAAGGTGAGTGTGAGGGGTGGCTAGTGAAATGGGGAAACGATAATATAGATAGAGAGGGATGGGTGGAGGTGCAAGGTAAGTTGATGTGAGTAAGGATGTGCAGGGGTAGAGTAGAGAAGGCAGAGTGATGGGGATGTGATGAGTGACACAGCAGTATGAAGGTGAGTGTGTCTTTGCTGTAATGTTTTGTGATCTACTGAGATCATTGAAAGGTTTGTGCCACTGCAGCCAGGTCCTTCTGACGACATCCCTGCTTCTGTCCCCCTGTGCAATGTGCAACTAGGCTGTGCTGGTCCCCTGGGGAGGTCTCTTCCGCCCAGTGGAAGGGAAGAGAACCTCCCTGCATGCTGTGACTCCCTCCATAAACATATGGAGAGTCATGGGAGAGCCTGGATGAAGCCATGCAACTCTGTGCAGTGCTGGTCAGTGTTCTGCAGCAGCTCAATGCTGCAGAACACTGACAGCACAACTGTCAAAAAACTAATTTGCCTGTGGTTCCTTTAAGGAAACGGGCTGATGTCGTGTCATCGAGTGATGTCATCAGTCCTGCTTCCTTCAGTTGGTTGGGAACCACGCTGGGCGGGCTGAACAAGCCCAATCATGGGAAAATCATTTCACAGAGCTGGCTGGAGCCGGCAGCGAGATTGGGACCCGCCAGTCACAATGGACGCACTGAAGTCGGGGAAATCGCAGCTGTTACTGCTGGCTGAGATGAGCCCACGATTAAATAGCCCGTTAAGAATCACTTGACGAATGACCCCCCCGAGGTGAGATGCTAGAGAACTGCTGAGACTATGGGTCCAACTTTGACCATGATTTGCATAAATTTTTTTGGAGTAAGTTGTTTTTTCTGGCGTAAGTTTAAAAAATGCCATTTTCCCCAAAACATTTGCTCCAGAGTAAGTCAGTTAGATACGATTTTTTTTAGGTCAGTTTTTTTGTCCAAGAGGGGACGTTCCCTAACACTTACGCCACTTTTGGCCATTTATGCCACTTTGGCCAGCAAAAACTTACTCCAAATCGACTTAGGTCAACGTATGTGGCCAGCTCTGAAAAACCTTGCGGGCAGTGAAGAAAAAGCAGCGCACATTTGGCAGACATTGGGGCAGGGATAGGGAAGGGAAGGGAACTGGAGAGGACCTCAACAACCAAGCACCAAACATTGCAAGGAAAAGCTCAAACAATTAAAATGCTAATAAAAACGAAGTAAATCCTACCGGAGAAATGCGAGCTGCTGGCCGCGATGTCACAGGGGTGGGTAGCCAGAGACAGAGATGCTGGTATACAAAACACTCTTTCTCTCCCCACCCAAAACTCTCCTCCTCCCACCCCCAATACACTCTTCCTCTCCCCCCATTCCCTCAAAACTCTCCTCTCCCCCCCACCCCCCCACCCAATCAAAACTCTCAAGCACAACCAATAAATAAAAAATAAAACCGAAGTCCTACCTCGCCCGGGAACTCAGCGGGCTGGCCGGCTGGTGCGGGAAGCCACTCGGCCGGGGATAGGCTGCGGTGAAGATCGGGACATCCCCTCAGCCGGGGATAGGGGCTGCGGGCATTGGGTCCTGCTCACAGCCCGCAGGACACGCTGGGAGGGCAGGAGAATGCGCACAGACTTCGCTGCGCATGCGTGCAGGTACCGGCACTTTTTTTGGCGCTGGCCTGTTGCTCCGCCCCCCCCCCCCCCCCCATGCCACGCCAGGACTCCGGGGACTCCGAAGAGCAGCCAGGATGGGGCCCCTTTTTTCCGGCGCCCTTTCCAGCGCACAAAGTCGGCGCACTTAAGGTAAGTGCGCTGAAAAAAGGGGTTGGGCAAAGTTGGGCCCTATGAAACTACAATACAACCAATCCTCCTCGTTCGTCAAACCCTCCACCCACAAAACTAGCTGTACCCCCCAACTCTCAAATGCGAGTATAGTGCTTGTTCAGAGAGTCTCTACGCATTACAACCAGATTTCCAGGCACCGCAGGAAAGAGTCATTTTTTTGCTGTTTTATTGCAATTTGTTTGAGCATTTTTTTTTTTACTTTTCTCACCGAGACCTGCTCTGTATTTTCTGTTTCTTGATTTTAATCGCTTCACCCATTGGCAGCTGTGCCTTCAGCTGCCAAGGCTTTCAGCTCTGAAATACCCTCCGCCTCTCTACCGCTTTTTCCTCCTTTAAGATGCTTCTTAAAACCTACTTCTTTGACCAATTTTGGTCATCTGCCCTGGTATCTCCTTGGTGACAACATTTTGTTTGGTAACGTTCCTGTGAAGCACCTTGGGACATTTTACTATGTTAATGGCACCATATAAATAAGTTGTTGTTGAATGCATTTTTATGACTTAAGTATAAATCACATTAAGAAAATTGAAAAGCTTCCCCAAATGCAGATTCTTAAACATGCTGTGCCTGATGTGCATGAATGATGGCTAAGTGAGTTGAAACTTACATTTTCAGACTGCAAGAAGAAAGATATGGTTCTGTGCTTTAATTGGGCCTCGGTTGTTTACACTGATTTCCAGCCATTTACATCCATTTTAAATTTGGGCATATTCTATGGGATGATACTTGGGCCTAACCTCACATCGGCAAAATGGTAGTGACATTGGGCCCATTTTTAGGTTTGCGCCCACAGAGGAAACTCCAGGTACTGGTGAGCAAGAATTTGTTTTTAATGTTGTCTGTCAGTAATGCCAAGGGAAGACAATTAGTATACATGTGGACATATCATATGCAGACGTATTATAACTCACTATCAGCTAATCATCACATTACAATGACACCCTCTGATGTGTATGTTGCCACTGGTTAATAATCTAAACCAGAATGACTTCTTCAGATACCTGAAAGCTGTCTGAGTTTTTGACATCAATACAGAGACTAATCACACAGCAAAAACAGTCCCAAAAGTAAGGTCTGCACCTGAAGCATTTACCGAGAAATTGCGGTCGGAGGTGTACCTCCGGATCATGCCTCCGACCCACAAAACAATTCCGAAAGTACCTCCTGACACCCAGGCTGCGAAGAGTTGCAGTCTGAGGACTTCAGGCGGACGGCATCGTAAAGGTCCACGGATCCCTGGGATCACATGGGCCCCGGTCCTCCAATGACAAAAGGAGAATAATTTACGAAGAGCATTCCCTAATGAAATGCATAGGAATCCTCAAATAATTCTACAATGTACAGAAGTGGAATTTTATTCAGAAGTTCTTGTATTGAACCAACCTCAATAAAAAAAATTTTTTTTTTGATATATAATTTTAAACATCTTAATCCGGGCCAAAATAAGCATAAACTCATCTAAAGTGTATGAGCATCATTTTTTAATGTTTTATTTAAGCCTTATATATAACCTTACGCGAATGCAAGCAGGCCCTACGCCTGCTTTTACCAACCAGAAGAGTTGCATGGGAAATTGCTGGGCAGTTGTTGGGAAAATAGCCCTACTCTGAGCCAGCAATACTGAATTTTGCATGCGATTTGGATGATCTATCAAGGCATACCTTGACAGATTGCAAGCTCTGGAATTCGTGCATGCCCAAGCGCATGTGGAAACCCAGAAGTTGTGGACCCTTTTGAAGGGAATATGATGGTGTACTCTGAGAGTATGCCGCTGCAGACACTGCAATTTCAGGGCCATTAACTTGTCTTTTCTCTCTGTATATCTGCTGTGCATTTCCAGCATTTAGTCTTGTTTCAGATTTCCAGCATCTACAGTATTTTGCCAATCATACAATAGCTGTCTGCAAACTTACTCTCCACACGTAATACTTGGCATGATCATGATAGATAATAGAGGCTCCCAAATGTATTCAGCATGCAGACATCTCCAATATGCTGAATAAACCCCTGGGGCTGTGGCTCCAGCTTTCATTCAAGCACAGAAAAGGTTTGTGCCTGGTACACTTGATGGCCTAAGGCACAACAGGGCTCAAATCACCGAAGAACTGCTCAACCCATGAAAGTTCACAACAAATTTCATCAGCATAGTTTACCTGCACAAAGTCTCACCATTTCAAACACCAGAAAAATGACCTTTACCATTCCATTTCAGTTTTTAGGAAAGCGATCTGTGAAGATTTGGGAAATTCATTGATTTCATGCAATCAATTGTCAGTTATGGGAAATAACAACAAGAGTTGGTCGGCTCCAGACTGGAACGTGGGTATAATGGAGGCTTTGCTTTGTATTCAAGAGGGGAGTGGAACAGCAGGGGTGTTTCAGCTGTGTTGCTGTTCAGTTGATTACTTCTGCACAGTATGTGCAGTCCTATGTTATTGGACATGATGTATATTATTAAGTGTAATAATTGAAACACTTGCAATAAATGCTTTTGTAACATCTGCAAAGCCCAAATTCCAGATCATTGGTGCAAAGGCAATTCACAGAGTGAGTGTCAGGATCTCTTTACAATGTCTGTGATATGTTTGTTCACCACTGGCCAAGTCTGGGCAGTCAGTCACACAAGAGAGCTGCACTGTTGCATAATAACTAGTATTGTGAATGGAAAGATCACAATAAAAAATAATCTTTAAAATCACACAGATAAGGGAATAAACCAAAAAATTTAATGAAATGAAAATTAACATTCCTTTTGTAGTGATCTAGAGCAGAATTATTGCAGCTTAAGAGGTCGTTCAGCACATATTGGTGGAATTATCGCATTTATCTTGACAATAATAATTTCTTGGGTTGATTTTCCAGTTCCTGTGCCTGGGCATATTGGATTGCCTGAGCACAGGGAATAGAGGAATAAATCAGCAGGGAGAATCTTCCCGACAGGAAGCTCGTCCAATTTTCTGCTCACTTAAGTTAATGGATGGAAAATCAGGCAGGCTCCCTATGGGCCTATGATTCTCCCTTTTCAATTTTTATTTATTTGATGTACTCAGGAATTCCAGTGCATCGAGGTGCAAGGCCAGGACTACCCCGTCGAGCCTGTCGTCTATATCATGACCCTTGTGCCTGTCGTCTATATCATGACCCTTGTGCCTGTTGTCTATATCATGACCCTTGTGTCTGTCGTCTATATCATGACCATTTCCTTATTTCCCATTTATTGGGATGCCAAAGGCTTGGAGAGGATGCAGTGGAGATTTACTTGAATGATACCAGGAATGGGGGGCTTCAGCTATGTGGAAAAACTGGGAGAAGCTGGAAACAGATTCAATAGTAACTTTCAAATGGGAATGTATACTTGTAAAGGAAGAATTTGCAGGGCTATGGGGGAAGAACAGGGGAGTGGGAAGAATTAGGTAGCTCTCTTCAAAGAGCCGGCACAATCGCAATGGACAGAATGGCCTCCTTCTACACTGTATGATTCGATGATTAGCTTTGTGTGTTTCTCAGATTTCTAATGGATTATTTTCTTCCAATCACATCATGCAAAAAAAACAAGCAACAGCTGCTATATCACTTCCTCATGACACACCCTAAAACAAAATAGAGCAAAATGTATTGCATAGCATACCCACCAAAAAACAATTTATACGCTTACCCATAAACTTCACTCCAACAGGTTTTCTCCTCTGCCCTCCACAAAAGGAATGATGCACCCAGCCCCACAACCTGAAGTCTAAGACCACCCTCTTGCTTCCCATCCAACCAGCTGACCCCCCCATTCTGAGGCCTGATAACAACGGGGGTCATTTTAATCAAACTCGCTGGGTGGGAAACCCATCGGATCGGGTGGAACACTGGTTTCAATGGAGAGCAAAATCAAACGGGGTATAAAACCAGGGTTACACTCAATCCAGTTAGCATCCCCACGTGCGGCTCAGTTTAAAAAATCCCCCATCATCATCATCATAGGCAGTCCCTCGAAATCGAGCAAGACTTGCTTTCACTCTAAAAGTGAGTTCTCAGGTGACTGAACAGTCCAATATGGGAATTACAGTTTCTGTTACAGGTGGGACAGACAGTCGTTGAAGGAAAGGGTGGGTGAGGAGTCTGGTTTGCCACACGCTCCTTCCGCTGCCTGCGTTTGGCTTCTGCATGCTCTCGGCAACGAGACTCGAGGTGCTCAACGCCCTCCCGGATGCTCTTCCTCCACTTAGGTTGGGCCAGGGATTCCCAGTGTCGGTGGAGATGTTGTACTTTATCAAGGAGGCTTTCAGGGTGTCCTTGAAACGTTTCCTCTGCCCACCTGGGGATCGCTTGCCGTGTAGGAGTTCCAAGGAGAGTGCTTGCTTTGGGAGTCTCGTGTCAGGCATGCGAGCAATGTGGCCCACCCAATGGAGCTACTCGAATGTGGTCAGTGCTTCGATGCTCGGGAGGTTGGCCTGAGTGAGAGCACTGACGTAGGTCTCATGTAAACAGAATGTGCAGGCTAGGCAGTAAATCTAAGCAAAATACGACAATGTCCAAAAGCCATTATGACTTCAATGGAAATAGGCATTAAGAGAGATGTCAAACGGGCTGCAGACCTGTTTTGCACTCTCGCATAAGATCTACCTCCTTGTGTGTTAACCCAGGCCAATTCTAGCAATATCGATCAACGGGCCGAAATTGCCCTGTTTTGGGCCTCTTGTTAGCGTCTCCCGGGAAATTGTTTTCGCCCAGGGAGAGGGTGGGGTGGCGTGCTTACTGAGTTGCAGTTCTTGCTCTTGGCACTCAACACATCCAGTTTAAATCCCATTTCATTTTTAAAATGCCTCCATGACGTCACACCATGGTCTTACCCCTGCAAACTCCTCAAGCCATATATCCTCTTCCACATCCCTTGATACTCTGGCCTCCTGTGCAGCACACCTCCATTCACTGCACCATCAGTGAAAGAGCTTTCATTCACTTCATCCCTACTTTCTTAAACTTTGTGCTGGTCGACCGCCTCAAAGACTCCACTGCGGGGTTACTGAATGCCTCATGACTCTTTGACTCACCCTATCCCAGAATCAATGTGCCACACTTATCAGTGCGTATGCCCCAACACTCGCTGCAACAGTTGAGACCAAAGAGGGTTTTTACTCCAGCCTCGAAAAATCCTTATCCTGCATCCCCGTGGATGACAAACTGATCCTCCTCGGTGACTTCAACGCCAGGGTCGGCAAGGACACAGCCCTCTGGGGAGGCGTGATTGGCAGAGAGGGGATAGGGACAGCCAACTCCAGCGGTACCCTACTTCTGACAAATTGTCTAGAACATGAACTTCTCATCACCTACACCTTGTTCTGCCAGAGGGCCAAATACAAGGCATCGTGACAACACCCTCGCTCCAAACACTGGCACCTGCTCTACTATGTTATCGTCCGAGCCAGGGATCGCAAGGATGTGCGCATCACCCGCTCCATGACAGGAGCCGACGACTGCTGGACGGACCACCGCCTAATCCAATCCATCATTGATATCAACATAACCCCAAAGCGGAGGGGGCAGCAGAAACAGTGCCACAATAAAGTGAATGCCGGGACATTCAAGGACCCAGCTAAGAGAGCCTATACAGTCAGCGCCTCACAGATAACCTAGCGTGCATTGATGACCCGGAGATGCAGATGCCCACAGCGCTTGGTCTGCCCTCCAGGCCTCCATAACCAGCACCTGCGAAGAGACACTCGGTCATTCAACCAGGAAACATCAGGACTGGTTCGATGAGAATGATCAGGGGATCCAAGAGCTAATAGATCGCAAGCGCAGGGCATTTCTGAGCCTTAAACAACAAACCAACTCGGGAGCAACAAAGCAATGTTACATATGGCTCAAGGCTGAGGTGCAACAAAAAATCTGCGACTTAAAGAACGTGGTGGATGGAGAAAGCACAGGAGATACAGCAGCTGGCCGACAGCCATGATATGCGAGGATTCTTCACTGCAGTCAAGGCCACCGACAGTCCAAACACCCAAGACCCCATCGCGAGGATTCTTCACTACAGTCAAGGCCACCTACAGTCCAAACACCCAAGGCCCCATCCCATTGCTGGCCAAGAACGGGGAAACACTCAGGGCCCGCAGGAAGGAGCACTTCAAAGATCTCCTCAATCGAGACTCTGCCTTTGACCCAAGTGTTCTCGATTCCATCCCGCAGCATGCTACCTGCCACCACCTCGGCAAAACCCCAACACTGCATGAGGTAGGAAAAGCCAACTTAAAAACAACAAGGCTACGGGAGCGGATGGAATCCCTGCTGAGACATTGAAGTATGGCGGAGAGGCACTGTTGGCGCGAATACATGACCTCATCGCGCTCATCTGGAGGGAGGAGAGCACGCCGGGAGATTTCGGAGGTGCAGTGATCGTGACCATCTTTAAAAAAGGGGATAAGTCCGACTGCGGCAACTACAGAGGAATCTCCCTACTATCAGCCACTGGGAAAGTCGTCGCTAGAATCCTCCTCAACCGTCTTCTCCCTATGGCCGAGGAGATTCTCCCGGAGTCGAAGTGCGGATTTCGTCCCCTACGGGGCACAACGAACATGATTTTTGCAGCGTGACAGCTGCAGCAAAAATGCAGGGAACAACACCATCTCTTATACATGGCCTTCTTTGACCTTACAAAGGCCTTTGACACTGTCAATCGCGAGGGTC
This sequence comes from Pristiophorus japonicus, assembly GCF_044704955.1. Lineage (NCBI taxonomy): Eukaryota > Metazoa > Chordata > Chondrichthyes > Pristiophoridae > Pristiophorus > Pristiophorus japonicus. Next base: position 201,487,315 of record NC_091984.1, on the reverse strand, counting down.
TATGGAGCATCCTCCTCCACTTCAGATGCCCCCAAAAGTTCGGCACCATCCTCTCCTGGCTCCATGACGACATGCAGGCCGTGATCCTTACCAACGGGTCCATTACAGACCCAATCCTCATCCAGACCAGGCTGCATCATCGCCCCAACCCTCTTCTCAATCTTTCTTGCTGCTATGCTCCACCTCACAGTCAACAAGCTCCCCGCTGGAGTGGAACTAAACTACAGAACCAGTGGGAACTTGTTCAACCTTCGCCGTCTCCAGGCCAGGTCCAAGACCACCCCAACTTCTGTCATTGAGCTACAGTATGCGGATGACGCCTGTGTCTGCGCACATACAGAGGCTGAATTCCAGGACATAGTCGACGTATTTACTGAGGCGTACGAAAGCATGGGCTTTACGCTAAACATCCGTAAAACAAAGGTCCTCCATCAGCCTGTCCTCGCCGCACAGCACTGCCCCCCAGTCATCAAGGTCCACGGCATGGCCATGGACCATTTCCCATCCCTCGGGAGCCTCCTATCAACAAGCGCAGGCATTGACAACGAGATTCAACATCGCCTCCAGTGCGCAGTGCAGCCTTCGGCCACCTGAGAAAAAGAGTGTTTGAAGACCAGACCCTCAAAACTGCCACAAAGCTCATGTAGTAATACCCACCCTCCTGTTTGGCTCAGAGACACGGACCATGTACAGCAGACACTTCAAGTCACTGGAGAGATACCACCAACGATGTCTCCGCAAGATCCTACAAATCCCCTGGGAGGACAGACGCACCAACATCAGCGTCCTCGGCCAGGCCAACATCCCCAGCATTGAAGCACTGACCACACTTGATCAGCATCGTTGGGCGGGATACATTGTTCGCTTGCCTGACACAAGACTCCCAAATCAAGCGCTCTACTCGGAACTCCTTCACAGCAAACAAGCCAAAGGTGAGCAGAGGTAACATTACAAGGACACCCTCAAAACCTCCCTGATAAAGTTCAACATCCCCACTGACACCTGGGAGTCCCTGGCCAAAGACCGCCCTAAGTGGAGGAAGTGCATTCGGGAGGGCGCTGAGCACCTCAAGTCTCATCACCGAGAGCATGTAGAAAACGTGCAGGCAGCTGAAAGAGCATGCGGCAAACTAGTCCCACCCACCCTTTCCCTCAACAACCATCTGTCCCACCTGTGACCGAGTCTGTGGTTCTCGTTTTGGACTGTTCAGCCACCTAAGAACTTACTTTAAGAGTGGAAGCATCCTCTTCGATTCCGAGGGACTGCCTATAATGATGCTCTTAAACTTCGTGCTTAAATCCCTCTGCCTCTCTACTTCTCTGTCATCCTTTAAATACGTTCTCAAAACCCACCTTTTCCATCTAACCTTCGATCACCTCTCTCATCCTCACTCCCGTGGCTCAGCAACCATTATTATCTGCCTGCAGTGAGAAAATTGCCTGTGCTTGAATTTCCAACAGGTGCTTCTGGTGGGTGAGGGTCTTTTCCAGGACCGTGAAGTGTCGGAAAATTACCTCTTGGGAAAAGCACTTGATTTTCCAAAATTGCCTACTGTTAAAGTGAAAGCTGTCTCGATCTTGAGACCACCAGCTGAGAACAGAGTCATGGTGTCAGGTTGTTTAATCAGATAATTAATCAGATAAGAAGAAATCCTCTTTGCGTGTAGGGGTAGGTGCACACTGTATCAACACTTTTTGGAATCCACAGACATAAATATCACTGCTAATTAGCATGGAATGCGAGCATTTCCTCCCATTGTGCCTTTGTTCGGTCTTGATTTGCGGTTCTGCAGCCGGAAGCCTGCTGTACATTTGAGCAGCAGGGCTGCTTTCTAGAGTTGAAAAGACTTCCTTAATTTGGTCTCAGAGCACTGTTTAGCTTACCGCTGAGAATTATGAACTGTATGACTTTATCTGCTGAATGTATTTAATTCTGTGGATATTGCTTGCTCTTAATGAACACAAATTGAACGGTGTAATCTGGGACACATGGTCTGTCAGCATGGTGCTTTTCCCATTTACTGCAGAGATCAGGAGGGTACAGTAGGAAACCTGTTCTCCTTCTGGTGTGTATCCCAATGTTATTACTGTTGTATGCTACTTCATTCACTTCACGTGTTGCAGTCAAATTTCTATTCATTTCTTCGTCGCGAAAGCCAAGTACAAACAGCGGAAGGAGCGCACGACAAACCAAGCGTCCCTCCAGCCACCACATACGACAGAGTCTGTAGATCCCGCAGAGGACTCATCAGTCACCTTAGAACTCATTTTAGTGTGGAAGCAAGTCATCCGGGGGACGGCCTAAGAGAAGGAGATTCATAGGAAGTGTGGGCTTGTCATGGAGAGCTGGCTCTTTTCTTCGAGTGTTGTGAGGGAATAGCTCAAATCACAACAGTCCTGGAGGGGAAGCATAGTCCTGTGCCAGTGTAATTGGACAGGGTTTGTCGTCATGAGTCTCCTATCAGCAGTTTGCTGAACCCTCTTGTGTCATCAGGAGGTGGTGCTGAGTGGAATCAAAATGCTTACTCATTACAAAAGTGTGCAGCGCGCACCGTTACCATGCATCTCCAAGTGGATAGCAAAAGAGGAGCAGTGATGGAGGTCTGGGAGTAGTCACCTGCTGATACCCTTGGGCAGAGACTGGTTGAGTGACATGGAGACACCAAACAGGCTCCAGAGAAAGAAAGAATGGAAAACTGAAAAATAAAAGGAATACCAGTAAGAGTTCTAACGATGGGTCATTGACCTAACACATTAACTCTGTTTCTCTCTCCACAGATGCCATCTGACCTGCCGAGTATTTCCAGCATTTTCTGTTTTGATACCAGTAAGAATTATCCCACTGCACTTAATCAATATTGTAATTGAATTTTTCTGAAGATAACTGCACTCGAGTAGCTCAAAATATGTTCATAAAAGACATTATATGCCAATAACTGACAAGATTTCTCCTGCACAGGTAATTGCCCACCCACTGGATGAGGAAGATGTAACAGCACAGGTTAGAACGTTGTAATGGAAACTGACACAAACAAAACCTTGCAAGACTTTTGTTACCAAACAAGACCATGTTGAAATGTTGTAAAGCATCTGGTCAAAGAGCTTTCTTTCTTGTTGACTAGACTATCTTCACAAATGATTACATAATTGTCTTATTATAGGTTTCACTGACAGCTATAATATGAATGTTAGATTCAGAAATGACTATATTGATGAAATACAACTGCAGTTCAATAATAGACTGCAGTTTTGAAAATCAGTCTGAAATAGCCTCTGTCTAGCTGTCAGAACATGAACTCACAATATGTCCACAATATCTCAACAAGACAAATGGAAGAAACATGAGTTTTATGTTAAGTGGCCAAAGAGAAATGCAAGGCTTTACTGGACTGACAGAGCGGTTAGCTGATAAATCCCAGTTAGGCAAGCAAAGTCACTGTGGAGAGAGATCTGTTGCAGCCTAAAGCCTCAGAGAGTTGCCCACTCAGTTGCTATGCTTAACGTTTATTGCAATTGTCTTCAAATGGAATTGACTCTAAAGTTAAAGCCTGTGTGGGAACATGCTATCATCCCCATCATATACGTCAAAAGTGTTGAGGGAGGGCATGACAAGACACTTAAGGATTGTAGAACTGACAGTCCAGAATCACATCAGTTTATCCATTTACAATTGAAATAGTCTTTGAAGCCACATCAGTGTCAGATCACCTCAGCTGTAGTTATCCCACAAGTGCAATGTCTTTGTGGCTAAGGTAGCAGACTGGGAAGAAAAAATCCTTTTGCCCAGAAGTCAAAGCTAATTCTCAAAGGCAACAGGACAATTTATTGTGGGCAGCCCTACTTTGCTGCATTATTTTTCCTTTTTACCACATAATCTCCAAAGACCAGAGCAGCTTTTGTACTTGAGCAACGTACGTCTTGTTTTTACAGCTTATTGATAATCCTTGTTGGACAAAATGTCTCCCTGGAGGACAAATATAGTGATCTAAGGCACTGGGCCAAACTATGCCTGTAACGGCCCCTCGTCGCCTGCACAGAATTTGAAGGATGGAGGACCCCTCCACGGGTGGATCCCTTTGGCTCGCTCCAGCTCCTGTGGGCAACGCTAACAATATTGTAATGTCAAAAAAAGGTTACATCTATATGTGCTTATGTGGCTCACTTTGGAAACATTATTCAAGAACTTAAGATTTGAGATTGGTCCCAATGGGTGGTAACAGTGAAAAAGCCCAATCTCATCTCCCCATTCCCGCTGTATGATGGTGCATAAATGGGATGGGCATGGAAATACTCTAATGATTTGTGATTCAGATTCTGGTGTTCAGACTCACATTAATAAGCAGAACACTGTATTAGTCCTGCCTCCATAACACTATGGTTAAGGTCTACAATAACTGGTAAAATCTTGTTAAAGTCAACTTGAATTTCATATAAATGGCATAATTCACATCAGCACTGGCCATCCCATTTAATAATGTAACCAGTATCAGATTTTATTTTGCAAAGGACGCATACATTTTCTACACTGCCTAACCGATTCATTCAAAATGGAAATATTTACACCTCAGGAAAGTACTAAATACTACAAAGGCTCCCAGGAATGCTACACTAAAACAAAATACTGTTGTCTTTAAAAAGACACAAGGAGCGGAGTCAGCGCAGGAATAGATCAAAGTGGCATACCTCAGGGGGAGGAAAGATCAAAATCCACAGGACAAATTGAGAATAAAACATTTCCTCATGTTGGGAAAAATAAAAGGTTCTACATTTGAAAATGGACAATCTTGAAAATGGCCAGCAAGCATCATTTCAGTTCAAGGCAGATGAAGATACTTGATGTAGTCCACTTGGGTAGCACAGTAGATATGCTGCAGGGTCCACTCTGCCTAAGTGATAGCTCATGATCCTGGTGTTGATTGATGCCCCAACCCATCAACCACATAATAGAAGCTGATGCAGCACATGTAAGCTATGCTTAATGAATAATGTAATTCCAAGCATAACTCAATGCCTCTCTTATGTAGCTACACAAAATGTCATGACTTACGTACAGGCGCAAAAATAGGCCTGTACATAAGTCGTGCCATGTTGTTGTGTAGCTGCATAAGATGGGCATTGAGTTATGCCGAGAATTAAATTATTCATTACGCAAAAATGGGCGGTCTAAGCATCCAATATGGTGGGCGGGGCGTGCGCGCTCATTCGGCACCACCCGCCATATTTGCGAAGGTAGAGAAAGAGGCATCCAGGGCCTGCACCTGAAACAGGCAATAGGCCCATTGCATATAGAGGGCCTTATGCCTGTCTGAGGCCCTCTTTGTAAAACTAGGCTGCCCTGGCCAGATATACTTCACTTGACACTGTACATCCCGGCTGCCACATGATGTGTCAGGTTAGCACCGCCCCACACCAACACCATAAAGCAACCCTACAATTCCCAAGCCATTCCTTTCATATTCATCACCATTCTCACCATTCACTACAACTCACTAAGCCACTTCCAAAGATGCACACAAATCTGTCCAAGAACGCAAAGTGTTGAAAATAAAAATTTCAATGTTTGACGGTATATTATCAGAAACTTCACAAGGACATTGGATAAAACACCCAAGTGTAATAATTTTAAACATTTTAATCCGGATCAACATTTACTTAAACTAATTTTAAATGTTTGTGGATAATTTTTTTTATTTTAAAATGTTTAATTTCACATTTATATTAACCCTTATGCTGGTGAAAGCAAGCCTTATGCCTGCTTTTACCAGGTGTAATGGTTTTGTGGGCATTTGCTGGGCAGTAGTTGGGAAAATAGCCTGACTCTGCACCAGCAGAAATGACTTTTGAGTCGGTTTGTATTATCTGTCCAGGCAAAGTCTAACAGATCACAAGTTCCAGGTTTCCACGCATGCGCATCACATGCAAAAACCCAGAATCTGTGGGGCCTTTTACAAGGCTTATGATCAGCCTTGCAAATCCAAACTGCTACAATGCTTTGTTGGGATAAGCTTCTCCTGATTGACCAGCCTTATCTTTACCACTGTAGCTCTGAACAATACCTGTCTCTTAAAGAAATTAGCCTGCTGATGATTAGTTCATGGCTGATAAGCCTTGTCTGCCTCCAGTATAAAATCATCCAGCTGCCCCATTATATCACATTAAGAGGCTCCAGGAGCAAGGATTGGGCTTGGGTGAGAAGACCAGCATTAATACAGGTGATTGTAAGAGGTCGGTAGGAGAGGAAGAAGCTACAAAGGAGGAGGAAACATCCGAGCAGGTCGAGCATCTCTACTCCAAAGGGAACGGGGCCATTTTGTTTGTTCTTAGAAATATGGCTTGAGCTTTGTAATTGGTTTAATTTGTGCTTGGTTTGATCACCTCAATGAAGAGCTTGTCACTACCTACTAGGCATCAGGGTTTGATTTATTACTGCTTATCTCAGTCTCGCCTGTTCCCAGCAGCAGTCAATGACACTCGCGAAGACCAGTATAGCTGTGCAGAACACAACTATAATGCAAGATAACTCAATATGTCAACCCTATGTGCTGTATCCAGGGACACTTGATTGTTCTGGACAATCCAGGACATAATCTATACTAAGCAGGTGTGAACAGTCCATGACGTTGATTTGTTGTGTGCATCACACAAATTTACTGCACCTGTGTGCATTGTACTTTACTTTGTTCGACACTACCACGAGATGCTTGTAAAATTAAGTCGTTAAAAAAACATAATGTCTTTCCAGGACATAAATTACAATAAATGTAGCCGAATCCTTATGATATTGAAAACTAATGTTATTAAAGTTACTCATAAGCCTCAATTAGAAACCACAGGAAGGAACATAACTGATAACTGAGTTTAGTTGATTATTTGCTCTTCTCCTTCAGCTGCCTATGTCTCTCTTCCCAGCTGATTTTTAGACCTATTTCTCTTATCATCCCTTCTTCAGGTATCCTGTCCGAAAGTGCAGTCACATATCCCACCAAATGTAGTTCATTTTCAATATAAAACTAAAAAAGCTTAATTCCTTCTACTGTATGAAAAACATCTATTGAATCCAACCGGGGCAGTGTGTGCATATACAGGTCACAGCTGACCTGCTTGTGCAGAATAAGGTCTTATCATTACAGCAATGGCTGTAAAGCACTTTGGGATGTCCTGAGGTTGTGAAAGGCGCTATACAAATGCAAGTCTTAGTGTTTTTCCTGGTAAAAGAAACAATCAGACTCCACAGGGTAGAAATTATTGTTGACAATGTTACGCAAATTCATCTCTCCACTATGTTAATCAAGACATTAACCCATTTATTCTAAACACTAACAGAGAAAGTTCACACAAATGTGTTGAGCATTTGTAACTTCTACTCTTGTGTAACTGTTGGCAATTAATGCATTCAAATGTGATCCAAAATTAGGATATTTGACAGAATAATTAAGAAAGTACTTGCATGTAAATAGTGTCTTTAAATGTAGTCTTTGTTGTTATGACAGCAAACTCAGCAGCCAATCGGTACCTTGCAAGGCCCAACAAACAGCAATGAATAAAGGAGCAGTTAATCGGTTTTGCTGGTGTTGGTCAAGGGCTGAATGTTGGCTCCAAGCTGTTCTTTGAATAGTGCCACGTGAGCAGGCAGACACGGCTTCAAGTTAACATCATCCTCATAAAACAGTATCTCCAACAAAGTTGTTTCAGTGGTGAGAGTTTATTTCTTAATTCAGTGTTTAATATGCATTGAATAATCAGAGGGAAGCTTTTAATACTGCATGGTCAATCTAGTAAGATTGCCTTCACTTTGTGAAAGCACAATGGGGCCGAAATTGTCCACCGCCCGAAACAAATCGCATCGACCATTTCCGATGTGTTCCGTCTGCCCCAATGCATGGGGTGGCCAATCGAGAGAAAATCTGCAATTCGTGCGTTTCTTTTGAAGTGAGGTGGAAATGGGGGCTGGCGGAGTGGCCTTATCATCTGGGCGGAAGTGGGGGCAGGGCGCTGTGGCCATCACTAGTGGGACGGAAGTGGGGGCGGGGCATTGTGGCCATCACTAGTGGGACGGAAGTGGGGGCGGGTCGTTATGACCATCACTAGTGGGACGGAAGTGCGGGCGGGGCGGAGTGGCCGTCACTAGTGGGACGGAAGTGGGAGCGGGGTGTTATGGCCATCACTAGTGGGACGGAAGTGGGGGCGGGGCGTTATGGCCATCACTAGTGGGACGGAAGTGGGGGCGGGGCGTTATGGCCATCACTAGTGGGACGGAAGTGGGGGCGGGGCGTTATGGCCATCACTAGTGGGACGGAAGTGGGAGCGGGGCGTTATGGCCATCACTAGTGGGACGGAAGTGCGGGCGGGGCGTTATGGCCATCACTAGTGGGACGGAAGTGGGAGCGGGGCGTTACGGCCATCACTAGTGGGATGGAAGTGGGAGTGGGGCGTTATGGCCATCACTAGTGGGACGGAAGTGGGGGCGGGGCGGAGTGGCCGTCACTAGTGGGACGGAAGTGGGGGCGGGGCGTTATGGCCATCACTAGTGGGACGGAAGTGGGAGTGGGGCGTTACGGCCATCACTAGTGGGACGGAAGTGGGAGCGGGGCGTTATGGCCATCACTAGTGGGACGGAAGTGGGAGTGGGGCGTTATGGCCATCACTAGTGGGACGGAAGTGGGGGCGGGGCGGAGTGGCCGTCACTAGTGGGACGGAAGTGGGGGCGGGGCGGAGTGGCCGTCACTAGTGGGACGGAAGTGGGGGCGGGGCGTTATGGCCATCACTAGTGGGACGGAAGTGGGAGCGGGGCGGAGTGGCCGTCACTAGTGGGATGGAAGTGGGGGCGGGGCGGAGTGGCCATCACTAGTGGGACGGAAGTGGGGGCGGGGCGTTATGGCCATCACTAGTGGGACGGAAGTGGGGGCGGGGCGGAGTGGCCATCACTAGTGGGACGGAAGTGGGGGCGGGGCGTTATGGCCATCACTAGTGGGACGGAAGTGGGGGCGGGGCGTTATGGCCATCACTAGTGGGACGGAAGTGGGAGTGGGGCGTTATGCCCATCACTAGTGGGATGGAAGTGGGGGCGGGGCGTTATGGCCGTCACTAGTGGGACGGAAGTGGGGGCGGGACGTTATGGCCATCACTAGTGGGATGGAAGTGGGGGCAGGGCATTGTGGCCATCACCAGTGGGACGGAAGTGGGAGCGGGGCGTTATGGCCGTCACTAGTGGGATGGAAGTGGGAGCGGGGCGTTATGGCCGTCACTAGTGGGACGGAAGTGGGAGCGGGGCGTTATAGCCGTCACTAGAGGGATGGAAGTGGGAGCGGGGCGTTATGGCCGTCACTAGTGGGATGGAAGTGGGAGCGGGGCGTTATGGCCGTCACTAGAGGGATGGAAGTGGGAGCGGGGCGTTATGGCCGTCACTAGTGGGATGGAAGTGGGAGCGGGGCGTTATGGCCGTCACTAGTGGGACGGAAGTGGGGGCAGGGCGTTATGGCCGTCACTAGTGGGATGGAAGTGGGAGCGGGGCGTTGTGGCCATCACTAGTGGGACGGAAGTGGGGGCGGGGCGTTATGGCCATCACTAGTGGGACGGAAGTGGGGGCGGGGCGTTATGGCCGTCACTAGTGGGACGGAAGTGGGAGCGGGGCGTTATGGCCGTCACTAGTGGGATGGAAGTGGGAGCGGGGCGTTGTGGCCATCACTAGTGGGACGGAAGTGGGGGCAGAGCGTTATGGCCATCACTAGTGGGACGGAAGTGGGGGCGGGGCGTTGTAGCCGTCACTAGTGGGACGGAAGTGGGGGCGGGGCGTTGTGGCCATCACTAGTGGGACGGAAGTGGGAGCGGGGCGTTGTGGCCGTAACTAGTGGGACAGAAGTGGGGGCGGGGCGTTATGGCCGTCACTAGTGGGATGGAAGTGGGGGCGGGGCGTTGTAGCCGTCACTAGAGGGATGGAAGTGGGGGCGGGGCGTTATGGCCGTCACTAGTGGGACGGAAGTGGGGGCGGGGCATTATGGCCGTCACTAGTGGGACAGAAGTGGGGGCGGGGCGTTGTAGCCGTCACTAGTGGGATGGAAGTGGGGGCAGAGCGTTATGGCCATCACTAGTGGGACGGAAGTGGGAGCGGGGCGTTATGGCCGTCACTAGAGGGATGGAAGTGGGGGCAGAGCGTTATGGCCGTCACTAGTGGGACGGAAGTGGGAGCGGGGCGTTATGGCCGTCACTAGAGGGATGGAAGTGGGGGCGGGGCGTTATGGCCGTCACTAGTGGGACGGAAGTGGGGGCGGGGCGTTATGGCCATCACTAGTGGGACGGAAGTGGGGGCGGGGCGTTGTAGCCGTCACTAGTGGGACGGAAGTGGGAGCGGGGCGTTATAGCCGTCACTAGAGGGATGGAAGTGGGAGCGGGGCGTTATGGCCGTCACTAGTGGGACGGAAGTGGGGGCAGGGCGTTATAGCCGTCACTAGAGGGATGGAAGTGGGAGTGGGGCGTTATGGCCGTCACTAGTGGGACGGAAGTGGGGGCGGGGCGTTATGGCCATCACTAGTGGGACGGAAGTGGGGGCGGGGCGTTATGGCCGTCACTAGTGGGACGGAAGTGGGGGCGGGGCGTTATGGCCGTCACTAGTGGGATGGAAGTGGGAGCGGGGCGTTATGGCCGTCACTAGAGGGATGGAAGTGGGGGCGGGGCGTTATGGCCGTCACTAGTGGGACGGAAGTGGGGGCGGGGCGTTATGGCCGTCACTAGTGGGATGGAAGTGGGAGCGGGGCGTTATGGCCGTCACTAGTGGGACGGAAGTGGGGGCGGGGCGTTATGGCCGTCACTAGTGGGATGGAAGTGGGAGCTGGGCGTTATGGCCGTCACTAGTGGGATGGAAGTGGGAGCGGGGCGTTATGGCCGTCACTAGTGGGACGGAAGTGGGAGCGGGGCGTTATGGCCGTCACTAGAGGGACGGAAGTGGGGGCGGGGCGTTATGGCCGTCACTAGTGGGACGGAAGTGGGGGCGGGGCGTTATGGCCGTCACTAGTGGGACGGAAGTGGGGGCGGGGCGTTATGGCCGTCACTAGTGGGATGGAAGTAGGAGTGGGGCGTTGTAGCCGTCACTAGTGGGATGGAAGTGGGGGCAGAGCGTTATGGCCATCACTAGTGGGATGGAAGTGGGGGCAGAGCGTTATGGCCATCACTAGTGGGACGGAAGTGGGGACGGGGCATTATGGCCATCACTAGTGGGACGGAAGTGCGGGCGGGGCGTTATGGCCGTCACTAGTGGGACGGAAGTGGGAGCGGGGCGGAGTGGCCATCACTAGTTGGACGGAAGTGGGGGCGGGGCGTTGTGGCCATCACTAGTGGGACGGAAGTGGGAGCGGGGCGGAGTGGCCATCACTAGTGGGACGGAAGTGGGAGCGGGGCGTTGTGGCCATCACTAGTGGGACGGAAGTGGGAGCGGGGCGGAGTGGCCATCACTAGTGGGACGGAAGTGGGGGCGGGGCGTTGTGGCCGTCACTAGTGGGACAGAAGTGGGGGCGGGGCGTTGTGGCCATCACTAGTGGGACGGAAGTGGGAGCGGGGCGTTGTGGCCGTCACTAGTGGGACAGAAGTGGGGGCGGGGCGTTGTAGCCGTCACTAGTGGGATGGAAGTGGGGGCAGAGCGTTATGGCCATCACTAGTGGGACGGAAGTGGGGGCGGGGCGTTGTCGCCATCACTAGTGGGACGGAAGTGGGAGCGAGGTGTTATGGCCGTCACTAGAGGGATGGAAGTGGGGGCAGAGCGTTATGGCCATCACTAGTGGGACGGAAGTGGGGGCGGGGCGGAGTGGCCGTCACTAGAGGGATGGAAGTGGGGGCAGAGCGTTATGGCCATCACTAGTGGGACGTAAGTGGGGGCGGGGCGTTATGGCCGTCACTAGTGGGACGGAAGTGGGAGCGAGGCGTTATGGCCGTCACTAGAGGGATGGAAGTGGGGGCGGGGCGTTATGGCCGTCACTAGTGGGATGGAAGTGGGAGCGGGGCGTTATAGCCGTCACTAGTGGGATGGAAGTGGGAGCGGGGCGTTATGGCCGTCACTAGTGGGACGGAAGTGGGGGCGGGGCGTTGTAGCCGTCACTAGTGGGATGGAAGTGGGGGCGGGGCGTTATGGCCATCACTAGTGGGATGGAAGTGGGGGCGGGGCGTTATGGCCATCACTAGTGGGACGGAAGTGGGGGCGGGGCGTTGTAGCCGTCACTAGTGGGATGGAAGTGGGGGCGGGGCGTTATGGCCATCACTAGTGGGACGGAAGTGTGGACGGGGCATTATGGCCATCACAAGTGGGACGGAAGTGCGGGCGGGGCGTTATGGCCCTCACTAGTGGGACGGAAGTGGGGGCGGGGCATTATGGCCATCACTAGTGGGACGGAAGTGCGGGCGGGGTGTTATGGCCATCACTAGTGGGACGGAAGTGCGGGCGGGGCGTTATGGCCGTCACTAGTGGGACGGAAGTGGGGGCGGGGTGTAATGGCCATCACTAGTGGGACGGAAGTGCGGGCGGGGCGTTATGGCCATCACTCGTGGGACGGAAGTGGGGGCGGGGCGTTATGGCCATCACTAGTGGGATGGAAGTGGGGGCGGGACGGAGTGGCCATCACTAGTGGGACGGAAGTGGGGACGGGGCGGAGTGGCCATTACTAGTGGGACGGAAGTGGGGGCGGGACGTTATGGCCATCACTAGTGGGACGGAAGTGGGGGCGGGGCGATGTAGCCATCACTAGTGGGACGGAAGTGCGGGCGGGACGTTATGGCCATCACTAGTGGGACGGAAGTGGGTGCGGGGCATTATGGCCATCACTAGTGGGACGGAAGTGGGTGCGGGACGTCATGGCCATCACTAGTGGGACGGAAGTGGGGGCGGGGCGTTATGGCCATCACTAGTGGGACGGAAGTGGGAGCGGGGCGTTATGGCCGTCACTAGTGGGACGGAAGTGGGGGCGGGACGGAGTGGCCATCACTAGTGGGACGGAAGTGGGGGCGGGACGTCATGGCCATCACTAGTGGGACGGAAGTGGGGGCGGGACGGAGTGGCCATCACTAGTGGGACGGAAGTGGGGGCGGGACGGAGTGGCCATCACTAGTGGGACGGAAGTGGGGGCAGGGCGTTGTGGCCATCACTAGTGGGACGGAAGTGCGGGCGGGGCGTTATGGCCATCACTAGTGGGACGGAAGTGCAGGCGGGGTGTTATGGCCATCACTAGTGGGACGGAAGTGGGAGCGGGGCGTTATGGCCATCACTAGTGGGATGGAAGTGGGGGCGGGACGTCATGGCCATCACTAGTGGGACGGAAGTGGGGGCGGGACGGAGTGGCCATCACTAGTGGGACGGAAGTGGGGGCGGGACGGAGTGGCCATCACTAGTGGGACGGAAGTGGGGGCAGGGCGTTGTGGCCATCACTAGTGGGACGGAAGTGCAGGCGGGGTGTTATGGCCATCACTAGTGGGATGGAACTGGGGGCGGGGCGTTAAGGCCGTCACTAGTGGGATGGAAGTGGGAGCGGGGCGTTATGGCCGTCACTAGTGGGACGGAAGTGGGGGCAGGGCGTTATGGCCGTCACTCGTGGGATGGAACTGGGGGCGGGGCGTTAAGGCCGTCACTAGTGGGATGGAAGTGGGAGCGGGGCGTTATGGCCGTCACTCGTGGGATGGAACTGGGGGCGGGGCGTTAAGGCCGTCACTAGTGGGATGGAAGTGGGAGCGGGGCGTTATGGCCGTCACTAGTGGGACGGAAGTGGGGGCAGGGCGTTATGGCCGTCACTCGTGGGATGGAAGTGGGAGCGGGGCGTTATGGCCATCACTAGTGGGATGGAAGTGGGGGCGGGGCGTTATGGCCGTCACTAGTGGGACGGAAGTGGGGGCGGGGCGTTATGGCCATCACTAGTGGGACGGAAGTGGGGGCGGGGCGTTATGGCCATCACTAGTGGGACAGAAGTGGGGGCGGGGCGTTATGGCCGTCACTAGTGGGACGGAAGTGGTGGCGGGGCGTTATGGCCATCACTAGTGGGATGGAAGTGGGGGCGGGGCGTTATGGCCGTCACTAGTGGGACGGAAGTGGGGGCGGGGCGTTATGGCCGTCACTAGTGGGACGGAAGTGGGGGCGGGGCGTTATGGCCGTCACTAGTGGGACGGAAGTGGGGGCGGGGCGTTGTAGCCGTCACTAGTGGGACGGAAGTGCGGGCGGGGCGTTATGGCCATCACTAGTGGGACGGAAGTGGGGGCGGGGCGTTATGGCCATCACTAGTGGGACGGAAGTGGGGGCGGGGCGTTATGGCCATCACTAGTGGGACGGAAGTGGGGGCGGGGCGGAGTGGCCATCACTAGTGGGACGGAAGTGCGGGCGGGGCGTTATGGCCGTCACTAGTGGGACGGAAGTGGGGGCGGGGCGTTATGGCCATCACTAGTGGGACGGAAGTGGGGGCGGGGCGTTGTAGCCGTCACTAGTGGGACGGAAGTGCGGGCGGGACGTTATGGCCATCACTAGTGGGACGGAAGTGGGGGCGGGGCGTTGTAGCCGTCACTAGTGGGACGGAAGTGGGAGCGGGGCGGAGTGGCCATCACTAGTGGGACGGAAGTGGGAGCGGGGCGGAGTGGCCATCACTAGTGGGACGGAAGTGGGGGCGGGGTGTAATGGCCATCACTAGTGGGACGGAAGTGGGGGCGGGGCGTTATGGCCGTCACTAGTGGGACAGAAGTGGGGGTGGGGCGTTATGGCCGTCACTAGTGGGACGGAAGTGGGGGCGGGGTGTAATGGCCATCACTAGTGGGACGGAAGTGGGGGCGGGGCGTTATGGCCATCACTCGTGGGACGGAAGTGGGGGCGGGGCGTTATGGCCATCACTAGTGGGACGGAAGTGGGGGCGGGGCGGAGTGGCCAATGCTCCAAGTCATTTGTGGTTTATTACTATTTTACTTTACATTTTGCACAACCATTTTTGAATCCTAAGGCCACTGACTGTCTACTTTGAGAGGGCACAGAAAAGATTTACCCGAATTATTCCAGGAATGAGGGGCTTCAGCTACATGGATAGACTGGAGAAGCTGGGGTTGGTCTCCTTAGAACAGAGAAGGTTGAGAAGAGATTTGATAGAGGTGTTCAAAATCACAAGGAGTCTAGACAGAGTCGAGAGAGAAATTGACGGAAGGGTCGGGAACCAGGGGACACAGATTTAAGGTGATTGGCAAAAGAACAAAAGACCACATGAGGAAAAACATTTTTACACAGCAAGTGGTTGGGATCTGGAATGCACTGCCTGGGTGGTGGAGGCAGATTCAATCGTGGCTGTCAAAAAGGAATTGGATAAGTACCTGAAGAAAACAAATTGCAGGGCTACGGGGAAAGGGTGGGGAGTGGGATTAACTGAAGTCCTCAGTCAGAGAGCTGGCAGGGGCTTGACGGGCCAAATGGCCTCCTTCTGTTCTGTAACCATTCTATGATTAGAACTCACTGTCGCATCCCACTTATTTCTCTCAAGTTGAGAAGCAAATATATAGCAACTATACAGCAAGCACATGGTGTGTGATTTGGCTATCATGCCATAATAACGGGCTGCACAGCCAAGAATTTGCAATCAAATGGAACGAACGATATATGTGACAGCTATCATCTGCTGTGTGAATTTGATAACTACACAATGCAAAGCTAAAGCACTAAAGTGAGAGCCAGTTCTCCTCATGGGCCAGCGAGCTGTGTCATATCAAGAAAAGGTGAAGAAGGCAAGAGAATGATATCTGCGGGATCTTTCAACTGACCATCTCAACCGTCATAACACGGGTGGTAATATCATGTTGGAGATAGTTCACTCATTGTGCAAGTACTAATCCAGCTGTTGTCCGGGGAGCCAATTAAAGGTGTCAAAGGACAAAAGGGATTGTGGTTCCCTGGGGCTATCTTGTCTTTTTGCCCTCTTTTTTTTTAATTTCATGGGTAGACTGTTTGTAGCAATGGACCCAGAGACAACTTCTTTGGGTTTTCTGCGAAAAGCCACAGTCTTTCTTTGTTCGAGTAAAATTTTATTCAAACTGTATTATACCACCTTTGATTTGTTAAAATTGGGCCTGAGCAGCTGTCAGTGATCTCCGCCAGTGAATCCATTTAGGATGCAGTACGGAATCAAATTATAATCTGAAAATCCATTTCTGTCAAACTAAAGGTCATATTAGAAGGAATATTAAGTATTCAGAATCAACTGCTTGAGGCTAAAATACAAAGTAATCAAACCCAATAAGAGAATACTGAGGCTTCTATGTACAAAGTTTCAGTTGGTCAGCTGGAAAATATATTTGTCTATGAATGATCATCAGTATACCTGTTCCACAATGTGACAATGTGTGAAATATTGAACTTTTAGGGAGAGGAAAAGGACCAAGGGAGAAGAGAATGAAGGGAACTGAGGAAATAGATGAGGGATGTGGGGTGGGGGACATTTTTAGCTATGGTCAGGTGGATGTTAAAGATCCTGTAGCATCATTCGAAGAAGAGTCAGGAGTTCTCCCGGTGTCCTGGCCAACGTCGCCAAAAACAAACTAACTGGTCGTTCATCTCATTGCTGTATGTGGGATCTTGCTGTGCACTATTTTGGCTGCCATCTTTGTCTCCATGACAACAGAAGTTGCACTTCAAAAGTAATTTGTGTGAAGCATTGTGGGACATTTCTCAGAGATGTAACACAGCAGCATATAAACATAAGTTGTTCTTTTTTTTCATATTATTATAAAAGATAACTTGCTTTTCCAGGGGAATCTATTAAAGTGGACACAAAATAAAGTTAATTAACTGGATACATGCCTGGAGAGAGAAAGGATAGGTTGAAAAGAAGGGTTGAAGTCTGTCAGAGAGGGATAGATTTGACGAGTCTAATGATCTCTTTAAGTCTCTAAAAGTTCTGGTTTTCCTAACGAACTGACTGGTTCATATCTCATTGTTGTAAACCACTGATAAGGTGGCCAGTCACGTTCCGACAATTTGCATATGAATTGATCTTGTGAGATTCATTTGATGAAGTCGTCAATACCATCATATGACAAGCCAATTAAAAACAATTAGCCAATTCACAAGTGCAATTCGTGAGGTGCGTCAGTTAGTTATTTTATTCAGCATGATTATCTTAACAATTCTATCAACTTGCAGGACAGCATAGTGTTTTGATTTAATTTTCTGAGGGGGAGGGATTATGTGCAGAGATTTTCTGCCCAACACAGCATATACTTGAGGCTCTCAAGTTAAAATGCAGGTGGGGAAATTATCTGACCAAAAAATTCCTTATTCTCTGCTTTGATGCTGGTGAAACTTGTTTTGTAAAATAAACATGGCCTGACCACATAGAGTTTTGAGTTCAATCTCTCTCTGTCTCTTTCCATTCTCTCTTTTTCTCTCTCTCTCTGTCTGTCTCGTTTCATTCTCTCTCCCCTCTCTCTCTCTCCCTCTCGTAACCATGGCCCCTAAACCCCTTTAACAAGTCTGCCTCGGTTGGAAATGTGACTGAAATGTCCGTGTGGTTTCATGTCCTTGGACTGCTGCTCTTTATTTGGTGGTGTTGCCTCCCAGGTCGGTTACTGAGGCCAGTTACAGCCAATGTGCCTGCGTTGAGGAGGAGGGCAGGGAAATTGCTGTGGTGCAGTGTGGCTGACAGTGCAGGCTGAAGAATAAAACAAAAATTACCGAAAAGTTTACATTTTTGAATTTGCTGCTTCATAGTCAAAGTAATCCTTTAACTTTTAGAACCTCAAATGTTCAGTGCATTTTTAAGTAGCTTTTATATAAAATATCGGTTTTGTTCTCTCACAAAGCTTTAACATTTAGCTCCGTTTCCCACAATGGCTCCATTATCGCCGATTTCCATCCGTCTCTACCACGTAAGGCAAGCTTTTAAAAAATGGTATTTAGCACTGTCCTTAAAAATATCCTTATTGGGGAAACTCGCAAAAAACAGCGTTTTCATTGGGTTTGACCCCAAGTGACGTCACAAAAACGGTTCTCAAAACAATCGGACTTTATTTTTTTTTCAAGGACGGTGTTACACCACTGGCGAAACTAGCAACATGGCCTTAAATTTATTTAGCTCTTAAAATAAACCTTTTAGCTCCAAAAAATGGAGCTAAATCGATCCTTATAGTAGCAAATTTTGGGCCCCTTATATGTTACAATTTGTGAGGATTGTCAAAGGAAGTTCAAATGAAGAAAATAGCAGCATTTTTATTAAATATCTCCAATTAAAACACTACCTCCCCTCTTTCTGCTCCTTTTATGGGTTCTATGGGAAACACCTCAACTCAGTTCCAAGTGGGCAGAGACCTATAGCGCAAAACTGCCCCAAATTTGTCACTATACTAGCAATCTCGCGCTAAGAAGCTATAAGGTGCTTCATCTGAGAAGAGGATAAATCCATTCAGGTAATTTTGTGAGTTTGAGAGTTACGTTAAATTACTGGGGCACAACAGAGGAAGCTTTCTCTCACATCTGGCCCATGTCACTCCTAATTGGGGGGTGTAGATGCTGATTACTGAATGCCCAAAGTGGCAAAGTGTTGGGTTCCTTCAAACTCAGGTATCTTACCTAGAAGAAAAAGGGAAAGCTCTCTCAGCTGAACCTATAAAGAGACTAAAATATCCAACATTTAGTTACCCTGGCTTTAAAATGCAATTTGATCTATTACTACCAATTCAAATTTAAGCTACGGCAGGGATAGAGCCCGAGAGGGGGAGGAAAGGGGAAGGCCCCTCACTGAGAATCCTAGAAACCAGATGCATTGAATGACACTGATTCATTAGCCTGTCCAAACTGATTATTGGCTCCATTCTGAAATCCTGGCTCTGTTCAAAGGCGTTGTTTCAAAGAGTTTGCCCTGTTCCTGTCAGGAAGCATGATCTTCCTGCTGCCATCGTTTAAAACAGGGTGATTTTAGAAAGATAAGTAGAAGTGATGATTAGGAATCAAAATTAGCTAAGGTTTGAAATTATTAAACACCGATCCTCAACCATTTGAAAAATTTTATATTATTATTATAGGGGAGATAATTGATAATCTAATCAAACTTAGAGGATGAAAGTGTAGGACGGTTGATGAACAGTGGTGAATGTTTAAGGCGATATTTCACAACTCTCAAGAAAATTATATTCCAGTGAAGAGGAAAGGGCGTAGGAGAAAAGATAGTCATCCGTGGCTAACTAAAGAAATAAAGGACGGTATCCAATTAAAAACAAGGGCATACAATGTGGACAAAACTAGTGGGGGGACAGAAGACTGGGAAGCGTGTAAAAGCCAACAAAGAATGACTAAAAAAATTATTAAGAAAAGGAAGATAGACTATGAAAGTAAACTAGTATGAAATATAAAAACAGATAGCAAGAGTTTCTTTAGGTATATAAAAAGGAAAACAGTGGCTAGAGTAAATGTTGGTCCCTTAGAGGACGAGACCGGGGAATTAGTAATGGGGGAACATGGAGATGGCAGAAACTCTGAACAAATATTTTGTATCAGTCTTTACGGTAGAGGACACTAACAATATTTCGATACTGGATAGTCAAGGGGCTATAGAGGGGAGGAACTTAACACAATCACAATCACTAAGGAGGTGGTACTCAGTAAGATAATGGGACTAAAGGCAGATAAATCCCCTGGACCTGATGGCTTGTATCCTCGGGTCTTAAGAGAGTAGCGACAGGGATAGTGGATGCATTGGTTGTAATTTACCAAAATTCCCTGGATTCTGGGGAGGTCCCAGCAGATTGGAAAACTGCTAATGTAACACCCCTATTTAAAAAAGGAGACAGACAAAAAGCAGAAAACTTTGACCAGTTAGCCTAACATCTGTGGTTGGGAAGATGTTGGAGTCCATTATTAAAGAAGCAGTAGCAGGACATTTGGAAAAGCATAATTCGGTCAGGCAGAGTTAGCATGGATTTATGAAGGGGAAGTCATGTTTGACAAATTTGTTAGAATTCTTTGAGGATGAAACAAACAGGGTGAATCCAGGGGAACCAGTAGATGTGGTGTATTTGGACTTCCAGAAGGCATTTGACAAGGTGCCACATAAAAGGTTACTGCACAAGATAAAAGTTCACATGGTTGGGGGTAATATATTAGCATGGATAGAGGATTGGCTAACTAAGAAAAGAGAGAGTAGGGATAAATGGTTCATTCTCGGGTTGGCAATCAGTAACCTGTGAGGTGCCACAGGGATCAGTGCTGGGACCCCAACTATTTACAATCTATATTAACAACTTGGAGGAAGGGACCGAGTATAACGTAGCCAAGTTTGCCGACGTACAAAGATGGGAGGAAAGGCAATGTGTGAGGAGGACACAAAAAATCTGCAAAAGGACACAAACAGGCTAAGTGAGTGGGCAAAAATTTGGCAGATGGAGTATAATGTTGAAAAGTGTGAGGTCATGCACTTTGGCAGAATTTTTTTTTAAAAAAGAGCAAGTTATTATTTAAATGGAGAAAGATTGCAAAGTGCTGCAGTACAGCAGGACCTGGGTGCATGAAACACAAAAGGTTAGTATGCAGGTACAGCAAGTGATCAGGAAAGCCAATGGAATCTTGCCTTTATTGCAAAGGGGATGGAGTATAGAAACATAGAAACATATAAACAGGCAGGAGCAGGCCATTCGGCCCTTCAAGCCTGCACCGCCATTCAACATGATCATGGCTGATCATGCAACCTCAGTACCCCACCCCTGCCTTCTCTCCATACCCCCTGAACTCTTTAGCCATAAGGGTCACATCTAACTCCCTTTTGAATATGTCCAACGAACTGGACTCAACAACTTTCTGTGGTAGAGAATTCCACAGGTTCACAACTCTTTGGGTGAAAAAGTTTCTCCTCATCTCGGTCCTATATGGCTTACCCCTTATCTTTAGACTGTGACTCCTGGTTCTGGACTTCCCCAACATCAGGAACATTCTACCTGCATCTAACCTGTCCAGTCCCGTCTGAATTTTATATCTTTCTATGAGATCCCCTCTCATTCTTCTAAATTCCAGTGAGTATAAGCATAGCCGATCCAGTCTTTCCTCATAAGTCAGTCCTGCCATCCTGGGAATCAGTCTGGTGAATCTTCACTGCACTCCATCAATAGCAACAATGTCCTTCCTCAGATTAGGAGACCAAAACTGCACACAATACTCAAGCTGTGGTCTCACCAAGGCCCTGTACAACTGCAGTAAGACCTCCCTGCTCCTATACTCAAATCCCCTCACTATGAAGGCTAGCATGCCATTTGCTTTCTTTACTGACTGCTGTACCTGCATGCCTACCTTCAATGACTGATGTACCATGACACCCAGGTCTCTTTGCACCTCCCCTTTTACTAATCTGTCACCATTCAGATAATAATCTGCCTTCCTGTTTTTGCCACCAAAGTGGATAACCTCACATTTATCCACATTATACTGCATCTGCCATGCATTTGCCCATTCACCTAATCTGTCCAAGTCCCCCTGCAGCCTCTTAGATTCTCCTCGCAGTTCGCACTGCCAACCAGCTTAGTGTCATCTGCAAACTTGGAGATATTACATTCAATTCCTTCGTCTAGATCATTAATGTGTATTGTAAATAGTTGGGGTCCCAGCACTGAACCCTGTGGCACCCCACTAGTCATTGCCTGCCATTCTGAAAAGGACCCGTTTATTCCCACTCTTTGCTTCCTGTCTGCCAACCAGTTCTCTATCCACGTCAATACATTACCCCCAATACCATGTGCCTTAATTTTGCACACCGATCTCTTGCGTGGGACCTTGTCAAAAACCTTTTGAAAGTCCAAATACACCACATCCACTGGTTCTCCCTTATCCACTCTATTATTTACATCCTCAAAAAACTATAGAAGATTTGTCAAGCATGATTTCCCTTTCATAAATCCATGCTGACTTAGACCGATCCTGTCACTGCTTTCCAGATGCGCTGCTATTACATCTTTAAAAATTGATTCCAACATTTTCCCCACTACCGATGTCAGGCTAACTGGTCTACAATTCCATGTTTTTTCTTTCTCCCTCCTTTTTACATTAGCTACCCTCCAATCCATAGGAACTGATCCAGAGTCCATGGAATGTTGGAAAATGACCACCAATGCATCTACTATTTCTAGGGCCACTTCCTTAAGTACTCTGGGATGCAGACTATCAGACCCTGGGGATTAATCGGCCTTCAGTCCTTTCAATTTCCCTAAACCATTATCTGACTGATAAGGATTTCCCTCAGTTCCCCCTTCTCGCTAGATCCTCGGCCCCCTAGTATTTTCGGGAGGTTATTCGTGTCTTCCTTCGTGAAGACAGAACCAAAGTATTTGTTAAATTTGTCTGCCATTTCCTTGTTCCCCATTATGAATTCACCTGAATCTGACTGCAAGGGACCTACATTAGTCTTCACTAATCTTTTTCTCTTCATATATCTATAGAAGCTTTTGCAGTCAGTTTTTATGTTCCCTGCAAGCTTACTCTCATATTCTATTTTCCCCTTCCTAATTAAACCCTTAGTCCTCCTCTGCTGAATTCTAAATTTCTCCCAGTCCTCAGGTTTGTTGCTTTTTCTGGCCAATTTATATGCCTCTTCCTTGGATTTAACACTTTCCCTAATTTCCCTTGTTAGCCACGGTTGAGCCACCTTCCCTTTTTTATTCTTATGCGACACAGCGATGTGCAATTGTTGTAGTTCATCCATGTGATCTTTAAATGTCTGCCATTGCTTATCCACCTTCAACCCTTTAAGTATCATTCTCTAGTCTATCCTAGCCAATTCACGTCTCATACCATCGAAGTTTCCTTTCTTTAAGTTCAGGACCCTAGTCTCTGAATTAATTGTGTCACTGTCCATCTTAACGAAGAATTCTACCATATTATGGTCACTCTTCCCCAAGGGGCTCTGCATGACTAGATTGCTAATTAATCCTCTCTTGTTACACAAGACCCAGTCTAGGATGGCTTGCTCTCTAGCTGGTTCCTCGACATATTGGTTTATAAAACCATCCCTTATAAACTCCAGGAAATCCTCCTCCACAGTATTGCTACCAGTTTGGTTAGCCCAATCAATATGTAGATTAAAGTCACCCATGATAACTGCTGTACCCTTATTGCACGCGTCCCTAATTTCCTGTTTGATGCCATCCCCAACCTTCCTACTACTGTTTGGTGGTCTGTACACAACTCCCACTAACGTTTTCTGCCCTTTGGTGTTTTGTAGCTCTACCCATATAGATTCTACATCATCCCCGCTAATGTTTCTATTATATTCAAAAAGGAGTTAGATGAGGTCCTTACTACTAGGGGGATCAAGGGGTATGGCGAGAAAGCAGGAATGGGGTACTGAAGTTGAATGGCCTACTCCTGCACCTATTTTCTATGTTTCTATGTCCTTCCTTACTATTGCGTTAATCTCCTCTTTAACCAGTAACGCTACCCCACCTCCTTTTCCTTCCTGTCTGTCCTTCCTGACTATTGAATACCCCTGGATGTTGAGTTCCCAGCCTTGGTTACTCTGGAGCCATGTCTCCGTAATCCCAATTACATCATACCCATTAACAGCTATCTGCGCAATCAATTCATCCACCTTATTACGAATGCTCCTTGCATTGATACTCAGAACCTTCAGGCTTGTTTTTTTAAAAAGCAGGGAAGTCTTGCTACAGTTGTACAGGGTATTGGTGAGGCCACACCTGAAATGCTGCATGCAGTTTTGGTTTCCATATTTATGAAAGGATATACTTGCTTTAGAGGCAGTTCAGAGAAGGTTCACAAGGTTGATACCAGAGATGAGGGGGGGTTGACTTATGAGGAAAGGTTGAGTAGGTTGGGCTTCTACTCATTGGAATTCAGAAG
The DNA here is from genome assembly GCF_044704955.1 of Pristiophorus japonicus. NCBI lineage: Eukaryota > Metazoa > Chordata > Chondrichthyes > Pristiophoridae > Pristiophorus > Pristiophorus japonicus. The sequence continues at coordinate 201,463,492 of NC_091984.1, read as the reverse complement.
AATGTGAGGTGATCTTATCAAAACACATAATATATTATGAGGGGGCTTGACAAGGTGGATGCAGAGAGGATGTTTCCACTGATAGGGGAGACTAAAACTAGAGAGCATAATCTTAAAATAAGGGGCCGCCCATTTAAAACTGAGATGAGGAGAAATTTCTTCTCTCAGAGGGTTGTGGATCTGTGGAATTCGCCGCCTCAGAGAACTGTGGAAGCCGGGACATTGAATAAATTTAAGACAGAAATAGACAGTTTCTTAAACGATAAGGGAATAAGGGGTTATAGAGAGCGGGCAGGGAAGTGGACCTGGACCTGATCGTATTAAATGGTGGAGCAGGCTCGAGGGGATAAAAAAATCATTATAAATGGGAATAGTGCCAGAGAACTGGCGGACAACGAATGTTATTCCTATATTTAGAAAGGGAATTAAAACAAGTCCAAGGAACTATAAACCAATTGCTTAACGTCTGTGGTAAGAAAGATTATTACTCAAATCATTACTCAAAGAGGTAACAGAAAAAAATCCAGAAACCAAAAATATAACAAAGAGTAATCATTATGGATTTCAAAAGGGAAGGTCATGCTCTACCAGCCTTATTGAATTCTTTGAAGAAGTAACAGAAAGAGTAGATAAGGGTAATGCAGTAGATGTAATATATGTATTTTCAAAATGCCTTCGATAAGTTACTACATAGTAGACTCATAATTAAGGTCAGAGTATGTGGAGTCAGAAGCCAACAAACAGAATGGATAGAAAGTTGGCTACAATTCTTTTGTTGTAATCAATTAAATCAAGTGCCCCCTGATATGGGGGCCACTCCAAACACTTTCAAACAAGTGCCCCCATGTTTTTTTTGAGGGCACTTAAAACACAAATTATAGAAGTGTCCTCGGGCTAAAAGTGGAGGGAGGGGGGGGGGGCACGAAAACCGGCACAATAAACAAATTAAACTATAGACAAAACATCAAATTAAAATTTGGTTGCTGGGGGTGATGATGCACTCCAGTCCCTCTGGCACCCAAACTCTAGAAAGTTGGCTACAAAACAGAAAGCAGAGAGCAGGTGTTAAGGATAGTTACTCAGATTGGTACAAGGTGGGAAGTGATGTTCTACAAGGAGTTGTGCTGGGACCACTGTTGATCACCGTTTACAATAATGATTCAGACTCAGGAATCGGAAGTACAATTTCAAAATTCATCACCAAATAGGGGGGTATAGTTAATACTGAGGGGGACTGTGACAAACTACAAGACAACATTAATAAACTTGCAGAATGGGTGTGTAATTGGCAAATCAATTTCAATAAAGATGAGTGTGAGGTGTTGGTAGAGTGTATGGAGGCTACATACCCCTTGGAAAATAAAAGTCTAAATGGGGCAGAGGAGCAAAGGATCGAGGGGACAGATATATAAATCTCAAAAGTAGCGACACGGGTTAATAAGTCCATTAAAAAACAAAGCACTGGGGGTTATTTCTAAAGAGAAAGAATTGAAAAGCAGAGAAGTTATGTTAAACTTGTATTGGACATCAGTTAGACTACACTTGGAGTACTATACACCGTTCTGGTCTCCATTTTATAAAAAAGATAAAGAAACACTGGAGAAGGTGCAAAATAGACTGACAAGGAAGATACCAGAACTGAGAAGTTGTACTTATCAGAAAGGTTGAACAGGCTGGGGTTATTTTCTATAGAAAAGAGAAGGCTGAGGGAGTGACCAAATAGAGGTCTTTAAGATTTGAAAGGGTTTGATGTAGAGAAGATATTTCCACTTGTTGGGGAGGTCAAAACTAGGGGCCTTAAAAAAAAAAGGTGGTCACAAATAAATCCAATCGGGAATTCAGGAGATACTTCGATACCCAGAGTGGTTGAAGTGTGGAACTCGCTGCCACAAGAAAGAGTTGAGGCAACTAGCATAGATGCATTCAAGGGAAAACTAGATAAACACATGATGGAGAAAGGAATAGAAGGTATGCTGATAGGGTTAGATGAACAGGAGTGAGAAGAGGCTTGTGTGGAGCATAAACGCCAGCATGGACCTGTTGGGCTGAATGGCCCATTTCTGTGCTGTACATTCTAAGTAATTCAATGCAATTCTAAAGACAGTGTTTCAATCTCCACTCTGTTTCTCGTATTAAAAAAACACAATTTAAATATTTTATAAAACCAACTTGCTCCACCAACGAGATGTATTAGCAACGACTTTGTTTAACATTTAATCTTTCTCTATCTGTCTCATTTTCTAGTCAAGGTGCAGAAATATATGAATGAGGTATTGAATAATGTAGGCCCCATGCTCAGGAAATGCTACCTCCTGAGCAAGTAAAGAATTACTCCAGGGTATTATTAAAGCAGAAAGAAGGTAAGGCCAGGTTAGCAAGCCAGGTCTTGGGCACACCATTAGCGGCAGACAAATCAATAATAGATAAATTGGTCATCTGTACAGACAGGAGACTAGCATAAAAACAACTCCCAGATATATGACTCACATTAGTAATGCAAGATAAGGACTAAAAGATTTGAATTCTAAAATAGGTGTTGGCATCAATCATGGGATCTCTGCCATCTTAAAGAGATAAAGTGTTATCGAGTGTTTCAATACTGAGAGATAAATCATTAATTTGTCGACACATTTGAACTAAATTCTATAAAATATTTATATTATAGTCCTGCAATAGTGACTGCACAACTTTCTAAACTGACCTGCATTTTGTAGAATCACATTAATATCATTTATTTATATTTCTTTGCAAGCAGTCCTATGGGCTGCATTTTTGTTATGTTGCTGCTTCTGTTCGTGCCCCAGAGGGGCAATAATGGCAGAGGAAAAGCTTTCCGGGCGGGCGACCAGTTTCCAGTCCCCAGGAGCGTCGAGTCGGCATGCAAAGCTGCTGGTTTCAACTGCACATTGAAACTTGTTGTGCGCTGAACTTATAGCGCCCCGTAGTGGGACCACCTGGGAAAACCAGGCGGTCAGAGCTATCGCGCCGGTGGTGAGCGATGGAATTGGTGAATGAGGTAAGTTTGGTTGTTTTGTTTAGTTTTATTACTGTGATGTAACTTATTGTGGGGTGTTTAAGGCATTTGGAAAGTTTGTTGTGTTTTTAGTTATGATTTTGTTTTCGCCACAGAAGCCTCTCTTGGGGCACTCCGAGGCCGGCTCTTTAGCAACGGATTTTCAGTTGCTCAGCCAGCCTTGCGCCCTAAAAGAGATGTGTAACGCCTCCCTTAGCGCTCCGCTCCACACTCAGGGCCCAGCTGATGAATTTTGCTGACTGAGGTGCAAACTTTTCTTGCGCTATAATTACCGCCCCGCCATGAATAACGCCGTGAAATGGGCGGTAACGAAAATCTAGCCCATCACTTTCAACACTACAAAACATTTTAAGCAAAGGAAACTGGTAGACCACGTTCTGCAATTTTCTTTTAAACAACGTTTCCTCAATGTTAGTTATTTGGTGCTATTTACTTAGGTTCCTTCTATATGATACCATTCCTGACCCGAGTCTGCTTCTGCTCCTCATTCTGGAGTTAAATTCTAGATGTAGTAAAGTACAGCAAATGAATCAAACCCTCCACACCTATCCTCCTTTGAGTACCTGGCTGAAATCAGGAGAATTTTGATAGTCATGCTTCTGCCTATCACCTGGTGGAGCAGCGCATTAGCACATCAGCATCATGTGATACCAGGCCAACATATATTCATTCATCTTCTCATTAATTTTTCTTTACATGTTTCTTCAGTCTAATGCGAAATGCATTGACTCTTTTACGGGATATGATTCCACAGCATTAGTTGACCTCCACTATCTCATGTATGGCATATTGAGGCCATATAGACTCCTTCGGACTTAAATAACTGACTATTGCAGAACATAGCAATCAACCTATTAGAGGTCTTTAAAATTCTGAAGGGTTTTGATGAGTTAGACGTAGAGATGTTTCCATTTGTGGTGGTGGTGGGGAGGATGGGGGGGAAGAGAGACCAAAGCTAGGGTCCATAAATATAAGATAGTCACTAATAAATCCAATAGGGAATTCAGGGAACTGTTTTACTCAAAGAGTGGTAAGAATGCGGAATTGCTACCATAAGGAGTAGTTGAGGTGAATAGCATAGATGCATTTAAGGGGAAGCTAGATAACCACACAAGGAAGAAAGGAATAGGAGAATATACTGATAGGGTTAGATGAGGGGTGGCTGGGAGGGAAGGAGGCTCGTGTGGAACATAAATGCTGGCATAAACCAGTTGAGCCAAATGGCCTGCAACTACGCAGTAGACTGTATGTAATTCTATGTATGTGGCCTGTGGGAGGAAGTTCATGGAGCGTGAACACCAGCATGGACCTGTTGGGCTGAATGGCATGTTTCTGTGTTGTAAATACTTTGTAATACTTTGTATTTGTGAAACGAGACCATGAATGTTGGCAGACTATGAGACCACAGTGGGCAAAATATGCTCGCCCAGTCCTGTTCTTGCTCACTCCCTTTCACTGACCCAGTCATTCCTACTGCCCAAAATCAGCTACACTCAAACTCAGCATAGAGTGCAACTCAAATCTGGAACCTTCCCGATCTGAATGGTTCAACTACTTGCTGTGTGAACCCACTGCACCATTGAGGAGCAGACTTAGGTACAATTTAATTTCACTTAAACTGTATTATTCCTATTTCCTGAATTATCATAGATTATCCTTGACACAAGCAAGATCCTTGTGATTTAGGAGAAACATTTTTAAGAAATGGATTACTGGAATCAGATGTTACTTTGGACGTTATTTGTAGCTTACAAGATGGACTTTCGATGCGTTCCTGCTCACAGCTGTCTCTATGGAGCTGTTGTCCAACACACATCACAGATACTGGAGACATCAGAATCACTCCAGACGCTCCTGTGCATTTCCCAGCAGATAGCCCAACTCTACCACAGGCAGAGACCTGAAAAAGATCCCGTAGCTGCATTCCTGGTCAGAGTATGATATGGGAGGAAGAATAAAAGTTAAAAGTTGGATAAAAAACACAAAAGATCATGGCAGGTACTTTGTATATTTAATACGATCCAGACTTGATTTATTGTGCCAAAAAATCTTATAATCTCGCTCCTATAAATAATGCTGATCTTCCAAATCTACATAAGTAATTCAGTATTTATACCAAATCGGATAGTCCATGCTTGGTTCAGAAATCCTTTCCCTCTTTAAACAGCAGCTGCTTCCACATTTGCAAGATTAACTAATCTTCCACATCTGAAATCAGCCACATTAGCACACTGAATTGATACCCATTGCAATAGATTAGGCCAATTTCAACAGGTAGCATGGAGTTTAATGGGGCAATTATCGCTTTCCTGATTCTATTACAGACCAATTTTGATCATCGACCATAATTCAAAGTAAAAAAACTGCTCAACCCCTCACTTCAACTCCAGCACACATTTCACCACTTGCTTTACCTGTGCCTTTTCTAGGCACTGAACTTTATTAAGAAAGGAGGCTACTTTTTAAAAAAAACGTGCGTTTCAAAAGCCAACTGGATAAAAGAGGAGTATCTTGCATTGTGGGTGAGGCTACACACTGTCCACAAATGGTGTGGACCTGTAACGTAAGCTGCTGCTCTCTGCCAGTGATAGACTCAGGAGGTGGACAGGATGGGGCAATGTGTGTCCCCCTCCCCCCGGAAATACTTCAACAAAATGAGCAAAAAACTTACTTTCACCTCTCCTACAAATGAATAAATTTGCCTTGCACACCATTTTCTTTTGAAACAACAACAATGTGTATCCTTTCCTTAAGCTTGTTCTTCTCACCTGGTCTCAGGCCCCTCCTCCACCATGTTCCAGTCAAAAAGAGGGTTGCCAAATGATCTGCGCCCAGGCTCCGATAATACTACCTGTAATAACTTTCCACAAGCAGCTCAAGGCAAGACCTGCCTCTCTCCCTCTAGCAATGCAGCCACCCTCTGCTTGTTGGCTTCCCCGTGCCATGCGTGTAGAAACATAGAAACATAGAAACATAGAAAATAGGTGCAGGAGCAGGCCATTCAGCCCTTCTAGCCTGCACCGCCATTCAATGAGTTCATGGCTGAACATGAAACTTCAGTACCCCCTTCCTGCTTTCTCGCCATAACCCTTGATCCCCCGAGTAGTAAGGACTTCATCTAACTCCCTTTTGAATATATTTAGTGAATTGGCCTCAACTACTTTCTGTGGTAGAGAATTCCACAGGTTCACCACTCTCTGGGTGAAGAAGTTTCTCCTCATCTCGGTCCTAAATGGCTTACCCCTTATCCTCAGACTGTGACCCCTGGTTCTGGACTTCCCCAACATTGGGAACATTCTTTCTGCATCTAACCTGTCTAAACCCGTCAGAATTTTAAACGTTTCTATGAGGTCCCCTCTCATTCTTCTGAACTCCAGTGAATACAAGCCCAATTGATCCAATCTTTCTTGATAGGTCAGTCCCGCCATCCCGGGAATCAGTCTGGTGAACCTTCGCTGCACTCCCTCAATAGCAAGAATGTCCTTCCTCAAGTTAGGAGACCAAAACTGTACACAATACTCCAGGTGTGGCCTCACCAAGGCCCTGTACAACTGTAGCAACACCTCCCTGCCCCTGTATTCAAATCCCCTCGCTATGAAGGCCAACATGCCATTTGCTTTCTTAACCGCCTGCTGTACCTGCATGCCAACCTTCAATGACTGATGTACCATGACACCCAGGTCTCGTTGCACCTTCCCTTTTCCTAATCTGTCACCATTCAGATAACGACGGACACAGATCTCACTGCTTATTTCTAGGGCCCTTAAGTAGGGAATCGTGAGCACAATCCCATGTTTTACCACTCACATCAATATTTAATCAGTTTCCTTTTTTAATAATTACTCAATTGTTGACAACATGTCTGTGTGCTGCTGCACTTTCCCGCTTGGTCACTCTGTTATTGACAAGCTCATGTCCATATTGTACTGGGTGCACACTGCTCGATGGCTATTTGACAGAGCAGAAAGAAACTGACTAAAAACTGATGGGCAGCCATTAGAAAATGAAAATGATGAACCTTGGCAGGGGACTGGTAGAATCCTTGGGGAAACGTTGTCTGTGCAATTTCACCTGGAACTTACCGATCCCCCGCCAAAGCTACAGCAGGTGATTTGGACAATCCCCATGGAAATTCAGGGCTTATAACTGTGAACATTTCTGTGCAGCTTCCGGGTCCTCCGGGTCGTTGGCAGCAGTCACTCTGTATAACTTCAGCCAGATCCAATGCACCACACTTCCTGCTGTACCTAGGAGCTGCCATTCAGAATTTACAGGGCTTGACTTTCTGTTGTGAGGCATCAACATCTCATGTACTTAAAAAAGTAATATTAGAGACTGACAAATCCTTGCGCATTACACTTTCATTTTCTTGCTGGCTACAAAATCTCCATCTTATGTCCTATTGTGCTGGCTTGTGAAAGGCAATTACTGCCTGGCGACAGACAACTGATGCGGTTCATATATTGAAGTATAGCTTTACAACATCTTAAAAAACAAACCTTTTTTAAGCATCTATTTCAAATGCAGTGAAATAGCATCCATCACGGACTGTCCTAATTTTTCAATTACTGTACAAATAGCATTGCTGTTGAGGACAATTGTGGTAGAATATTGCTCTGGGGATTTCGTACTGACTGATAGTGCGCCTGAAGGCAATTGCACATCTGAGGTCACTTGTTAAGCTCATGGGAAATTCTTCGACTGCCAGTGAAAAAGCAATCACTATTTGTTTTATTAAACATGTTGTTTAGAATCACCAATCAGCAATTATGCTATTGCTTGTTCATTTTCTCCTCCCTTTTTCTGCTGAAGGAGACAATAATAACAACACCAGCATGAATTTTACATAGCGCCTTTAATGCAGAGAAACAAGCCAAGGCACTTTACAGAATCATCAGGAAAATGGATACCCAGCCATAGAAGAAAAAGTTAGGAGGCATGATCAAATGCTTGGTGGAAAAAATACAAGTTTTAAGTAATGCCTTCAGGGAAAAGAGGGAGATGGAGAGGCAGAGATGCTTAGAGCAAGAATCCCAGAGCGTGGGACCTGGGTGGCCGAAGGAACAGCCCTTAATGGTGACATGGGAAATGCACAGGATAGTGTAGTCTAACAACAGAGAATGCAGGGTTGTAGGTTGCAGGGCTTGAGGAGAGCTAGGGATGGATAAGGCTATGGAGGGATTTAAACACACAGATATGAATTTTAAATTGTGAGCCATTGCACGATAGGTGTGATGGGCAAGTGTGACGGTGTGGAATTAGACATGGGCAGGAGATTCTTGCATCTGTAATTGGTGTGACTGGACTCTGGAGCAGACAAAGGCACGAATGAGGGTTTCATTGGTAGATGAGCTGTCTAATGCTGGGATACAATTTCCAAAGGTTTAAGTGAAATCATTAGTGGCACCTGATCCTGTCTTTGTGATATCCTTCACTATGAAATTTGAGCCTTCAACTATATTACTCTCTTCCTTCATCCTCCTCCATGACCTCAAACCCGGCACCAAGCTCATGGTCTACACAGCAGCAGTGATAGCCGCCCTCATATATGCCTCAGAGACATGAGCTATATACAGAAGGCACCGCAAAGCACTGGAGAATGGCTCACAATTTAAAATTCATATCTGTGTGTTTAAATCCCTCCATAGCCTCATCCATCCCTAGCTCTCCTCAAGCCCTGCAACCTACAACCCTGCATTCTCTGTTCCTCAGCCTCCACTATTCTGTGCATCTCCCATGGCACCAGTGAGGACTGTGCCTTCGGCCACCCAGGTCCCATGCTCTGGAATTCTTGTTCTAAACATCTCTGCCTCTCCATCACCCTCTTTTCCCTGAAGGCATTACTTAAACTTGTATTTTTTCCACCAAGCTTTTGATCATTCCTCCTAACTTTTTCTTCTATGGCTGGGTATCCATTTTCCTGATGACTCTGTAAAGTGCCTTGGCTTGTTTCTCTACATTAAAGGCACTTTGTAAATTCACCAATGCTGCCTTCACCAAAGATCGTGCAAAACCATTGGCAGGATAGGCACATCAACGTCAGCGTTCTCGCTCAGGCCAACATCCCCAGCATCGAAGCATTGATCACGCTTGATCAACTCCATTGGGCAGGCCATATTGTCCGCATGCCCATCACGAGACTCCCAAAACAAGCACTCTACTCGGAGCTCCAACACGGCATGTGAGGCCCAGGTGGGCAGAGGAAACACTTCAAAAATGCTTGAAAAAGTGCAACATCCCCACCGACACCTGGGAACCCCTGGCTCAAGATCGCACAAAGTGGAGGAAAAGCATCCAGGAAGGCGCTAAACACCTCGGGTCTCTATGCTGAGAGCAAGCTGAAGCCAAGCGTAAACAGCGGAAGGAGTGCACGGCAACCCAAGCACCCCACCCACCCGTTCCTTCCACCACTGTCTGCCCCATTGGCAGAGACTGTAAGTCCCACATAGGACTCATCAGCCGGACTCAATAGCCACATGAGAACTCATTTTTAGTGTGAAAGCAAGTCATTCTCGATTCCAAGGGACTGCATAAGAAGAAGATCATCACTCAATTAGAAAAAGGGACTATTCCACCATAACTGAATTCAATGGTCCACTAGTGACCACTGCTAATTTCTATTTTCTTATGGCTCCAATAATATTGAAACTATACAGGTGACCATCTGTAAGTTTTATAGGTGGTCTTTGGATGAATTCATGTCCTTCAAAGTTATGTGCACTCAGATGGAATCCAGCATCCTCATTTCTGCTGTAAGATGCGCTTAAATCTCATCAAAGAAGCAACTGATAAATAAGTGATTCTTTGCTGGCTAAGGGCATGATTAATGTCCTGCACACACAAAAGTTTGTAAGCTGCACATCATGCACGAGGTGGAGCTATTGTGATGTTTTTGCAAAGTACGTCATATCATTTTGAAGTGTTTTTTTTTCTGGGCTTCAAATTTTAAAAATCTACCTTTTTTAAATCAAGTTAAAGTTTTGCTCAGTTTAGAAACACAGCGGTAGTGCCAGAATATCAAAGTCAGCTGGCTAATTTTAGTCGCACAACATGAAAGAGCCTTTGCTTTCTGGTTATTTCTAAAGGGCATATAATAGACCAATTACTCTCAGCGATGAAACTAGGCTGATCATTACTCATTGACACTGGACTGACTACAAAATGGCTGTAGCCGAATGGTGCATTACAACCGGCTGATATTTGATCATAAAGCTGTTAAGGGTTGTCCAGCAACTGCACATTTCGATCACTGAACTTCCAATTAACAAGCTCCAAGTGTGAAAGCCATTTCCATCATCTCAAAGGACAGACACACGAACGCTTCCTTGAAAGACCATATTTTTCCACTCTCGACCATGTCTACAGGAGATGGCGGAGTAGAAGATGCTCCCTACATCTGGAAGCAAGCTATTCAAAGAGCAGCATTGATAATGTCCATGGAAATGCCTCAGGTTTGAAATGCCCCAACCGGCTAGATCTAAGAGTTTAGTTCTTATTTAGGTGTAACTGGACAGGAGGGCAAGGACAATGATGATAGTGTTCATGTCCATTGGCTGCAGTAGTATTGCAGGAACTTATTAGTCAATATTAGATTTGACAGGTGCTTGAGTCAGTTCACCAGTTTCCTCTCATAATGTACTAACTGGCAATTGATCCACATTAAACTAATAAAGTACAGTGAAGTGGATGCTGTGTGACTGACAGTTTTGAGGGGAATTTTCCTGTTTGCTCATTGACCCTTTAACTAGCTAGTTTTAATTAAGCAGACACTTGCAGGATGGCTCTGTGTTCTCCTTTGGGCCAATTTACCTCTGAATTCTTTTTGCCATTAATTATTAATAATTATTCTATGTTGGTTTCCTAAAGTTCTAAAATGTTCAATAATTTAGTTCCTAAATTAGTGAAAACTGAATTGTTGCTGTTTAAACAACAGAAAAAAAGAGAAATGAGTACAAACCCAAATCAAGATTAATGTATGGGATGGAGTTTGTTTGAATTTAAACTGAAGGCCATATTTGATTTTTTAAATGTGCTGAAATCCACCTTGAGACATTAGCTATTTCAGTACATTGCAGCATAGCTAGACCTATTTATTTAGTGTCTTGAGGTGCCATTTCATGTCACTGCACAAACAATTATGAATTATATTTATTGGTGTGCGAATGCATCATTGCACCAAAATTCTGTCAGAGTGGAAATGGGGTCATTTTTTTTGTTCGCTGCACTGTGCAGGACAATTAGACACCTTATTGACAGCATCTTGATGCTGTGTGAACACTGCAGCTATCCCTTGTTTATTGCAAATCAATTCATTGAGGCGTATAGGAGCAAGGCCGTCACCTAAACATACATTGCAATAGGGAGAGTTGGATAAACCAAGTAATTACAGAGCAGATTGTCGAACATCAGCTGTGGGCAAACTCTGGATCCCTGTTTTTGACCTGGCAGGAATGGAATGGGTTCGGGTCAAGTGCCCGTTTCACACCGTGCCCTGATTTTACTCTCCATTAAATTCAAATGCAATGCAAAGCTGGTTTACAGTGCCTGATCTTGGCAGAGGGTTAGCCAAAAAAATGTTTTCTAGTCCCATAAAAATGAGTTCTTCAAATCCTCTGCATAAGAGAAAAGTACTCCCAGGCAGAAAAGTGCAGTGATCATTCCGTGGAAAATCTGGGCTAAAATATTCTTTCATTGTGTGTGCAAATCAGCTTGGATTGAGATCAGAGAAACAAAATCCTCTTTAAATATAAACTTTGTTGATGGAAAATCAATATCAATAATAGTCAAGAGTTTACACAATATCTGCAACTCAAGTGCTCACTTTAGATTATTAAAGAAAAAAATCACTTTGCACATCTACCATGAATTTAGGAATAAAGATTAGTGGGGATTTACTAAGTCTAACCGATATAAACAGAAGAAGAAGGTGTACTTAAAACTCTATTTCATCCCTTGGAAGCCACAGCTGAGCCTGTGCCCACTCTTCGCACTTAATTATGAACGTGTTTACTTGCAACACCTAAAGTTCTGATTGGTCCCCTTAGAGGACAAGTTCTGATTGCTGATTGGTCCCCATGGAGGACAAGACACACCCAGTAGTTTCTCTGGAATGTGTAATTAAATCCTCCCTGCATCGGTAATCCTGACTTTGCCATGTGTAATTCAAGCCATTCTGGCTGTTGACTCCAGACAGAACAGAGCTCACTTGGAATAGACAGGGCTCACTCTCACCCCAAAGCAAGTTCCTGCCCCACAGCCCAAGTTCCTGACTTCCTCCTCCTCCCCACGCAAGTTTCTGACATACTCCCCCCGCCCAAGTTCCTGACATCCCCCTCCCCCCAAACCTGACCCAAGTTCCTGATCTCTGCCACCTGAGTTTCTGACCTCTTTCCAATCACCACCACCTCCCCCCCACCCCCCCCCCCCCACCCCAACAATCCAAGTTCCTGATCTTCTATCCGGCCCAAGTATTTGACCTTCTCCATCCTACCCCGGCATCCCAATCTTCTCCCCTTCCCAAGTTCCTGACCTTCTCCCGCACCCCCCCCCCCCCACGCCCCCCCACAGTTCCTGACTACCTCCTACTGTCCAAGTTCCTCCTCCATGGATTCATGACCTGTCCCCCCAACAAGTTCCTGACCTTAAACTCCACCCCCCCCGCCCCCGCCATAGATGAGGCATTGTGTGTGGGTCGTGAGCTTTCCAAGAAATCAACCAGGTGTAGGGGTAGGAGAGGGAGAATGTGGTGCAGGTGCAAAGGGGTGGGGTTGGAAGAACATGATCAGTCTTACCATCTGAATCACGTACTCACTCTCAACCTCCCCCCATCCCCACTTTAGACCTGGATCACGTTATTCTGCCATCCCCACCGTGCTCTGTGTATTCTTTAGCCTCAGCCCCCACCGAATTCCTGACCTCTTCCCGAGTTCCTGACCTCCTCTCCCATACGGTCCCCTCTCTCCCCGCCCTGTCCCCTCGCTCTGCCTCCACCCCCCCCTCTCTGAACTCCTCCCAGTCTCTCTCTCTCTCTCTGCCACTCTCCCTCTCTGCCCCAGTCTCTCTCCCTCTCCCAGCCCCACACACTCTCTCTCTCTCTCTCTCACTGCCCCACTCTCTCTCTCCCTCTCTGCCCCACTCTCTCCCACCGCTGATTTCCTCACTCTCTCAGAAGCCCACAAAAATATTCATGTAGATAATCACACTGATATTCTGGCAAAAGTGCTGGAGGCTCCTTTACTTTAGTCATTGATTTTCAAAAGGTAACCCAAAAGGCCTAGTAGAAGGCTCAGGCTCAAGCAGCAGAAGGCAGGCAGCTCCAAGCTTGGCAACGTGGTGCGGCCTCACTTCCGGCTTCCTTATACATCATAATACCCATGCGCGACCGGATCGAGTGCGCATGCGAAATACAAGTCAAAAAACGCTGTGCAAGAAATCACTTTGCTTAATTATATAGAATATACAGCACAGAAACAGACCATTTGGCCCAAATAGTCAGTGCTGCTTTTTATACTTCTCCCATTCCATTTACGTCATCTCAGCCCTTCAGCATATCTTTCTGTTTCTTTTTTCTCATGTACTCGTCTAGTTTCCATTTAAAAGTATGTAAGCTATTTGCCTCAACCACTTCCTGTGGTAGCGAGTTCCACATTCTAACCACTAACCAAGTAAATACATTTCTCCTTATTTCCCTATTGGATTCATTAGTAACTATCTTGTATTTATGGCCCCTAATTTTGGATTCTCCCACAAGTGGAAACATTCTCTTCACATCTACCCTGTCCAACCCAGTCATAATTGTAAGGACCTCCATTAGATCATCTCGAAGTCTTCTCTTTTCTAAAGAAGAAATCCTCATCCTGTTCAATCTTTACCGATAGCTATAATCTCTCAGTTCTGGTGCCACCTGTATAAATCTTCTTGAATTGCTTTGTTGCCCTGCAATGCTGCTTTTAATAATTTGTTCACCTGTAGCCTGTGATCCCTTTACACTTCACTTTCTTATTTCCTAAGGTGGATGCCTGCCCAAGTGCATCACCTCACATGTATCTATGTTAAAGTCCATTTGCCATTTAACTGCCCAGTCTGCAAATTTTCTAATGTATTATGTTGCATTATTCCTCAGTGTTAGTTATACCCCCAGTTTGGTATCATCTCCAAATTTTGACATGGAGTTATTTGTTGCTAAGTCCAAATCATTAATGTAAGTTATGAATAACAGTGGTCCCAGCACTGATCCTTGCGGAACACCACTTGCTACCTTCCTCCAATCTGATAACTGCCCTTTACCCGAACTCTCTGCTTTCAATTTTGTAGCCAATTTGCTGTTTGTCCCCAGACTCCACATGCCCGAACCTTTGTCATGAGCCGACTATGTGGCACCTTATTGAAGGCCTTTTGAAAATAGGCCTTCACATGTCATCGTCTCTCCTGCTGGACAATAAATATTTCATGGCACTAGTTGTAATAAGTATCCTGAGATAATCTCACAATAAGATTCTATCTATACCTTGCTTCCTGCCACACCTCCACTGTATGACGCTGACCAAATGGTCTCCAACTGGAATTCAGCCTGACACTCAAACCCACCAACCACAAGGTAGAACTCCATCGGTTCTTAGCCTAACCATCACACAGAAGTAAAATGCCTGATTTTAATCGGGGGGGAGGAAGCCTACCAAACTCTGCAGCAGTAAAGGTTTCTACAGGAGAACCACGGGAGATGTACCAGCATCAGCAATTGTGTGACAGACGACAATCCTCAACCCACATGTTGCCCGTTCAGCTGATGTACGAATAGAAGCTGAAGGAAACTTGGGGGAGAAAATCCAGGAAAGATGCAAATATGAGAAAAAAAATACATTTGTGCATCAGTTGTTTATACAAATGCTGTGGATAAAATATACATCAAGTTAAAAGAATCCAAGATTTAGTAATCCAGCCTAGGGTTTAAATTTCACTGATACCCTTTATTCTAGAATAAACCGACAGATGACAAACATGTTGGTTTGAAGAAATGTGTAGGACATGAAGGCCCCAGACAGATATTCTTCCAATTATTGTACAGTATGCCTTTCCTCTCTAAGGTCCCCGAGCATTTCCCAGCACCATGCTCTCCTCTCCTACAATTCCCCCTTCAAATCCCTTTAGTCTGGTTTCAGTCTTGCTCACAGCACTGAGACCAGCCTGGCCCTGACACAAGTCATCAAAGATATTCTTTGTGATTGAGACCATGGCTCTCTGCACAGGATCTTCACAGTTGATATGGCCAGAATTTCTTCCAATTAAATATCAGAAAGACCAAAGCCATTGTTTTCAACCCCTGCCAAAAACTCTGCATCCTTTCCCCTAACTCCACCCCTCCAGGCTCTTTACAATCTCAACATTCTCTTCCACCCATATCCAACTCATCACTATGTCAGCTTTCTTTCAGCTTTGCACCATTACCTGCCTCTATCGCTACCCACACTATGTCACCTCTAGATTCAATGTACTCCTTGCCAGACTCCCTCTGCTACCTACATCTTAAACTTGTCTAATCCACACTTAGCAAAGTTCTTCGAAGAGTTTTCCTCCTTTGAGCGAGACCTTTTTCTGCTAATTTTTGAATTCTATCTCAGATACATCGAAATAAGAGAAATGCTGCTGCCTCAACCACTCTGTTCTGACGAAAGGTCATCGACCGGAAACGTTAATTCTGTTTCTCTCTCCACAGATGCTGCCTGACCTGCTGAGTAGTTCTGGCATTTTTCTGTTTTTATTTCAGATTTCCGGCAGCATTTTGCTTTTATATTCACTCCCTTGTTGCGGCACTGTACTACACAAGGCCACTCTTCATGATAGTGAAATCTCGCAGACTATTCTACTGTTAGAAGCCGTGCAGAAGAGCAACATCATGTTCCCAAAGTATGGGGGAGACTTTCACCTTCATTTTCAGTGGTTTTCTCAGCAGTACAGCTGTTTTTGGGAGAGAAACTGCCTGGCGAAAGTTTCCGCCTTACTTTTTGAATGGCACCGCCGACATCTCGAAACACCTGCCGGGAGCAAACCGCCGGCATGAGAGAGTCGCCAGGGCGTCAGCCAGATCGCCGAGGGAACCGCCCTGTGAAAGCTGCTTAAACAAGGCGGTAGGTGAGTACTCTGCAAAAAAAGGTAAGTTAAAGGTTCTTCATTTATTTAAAATAAATAAATAAATACACAAATAAATAAATAAATAAATAAATAAATAAATAAATAAATAGAGAACAGCTCCGCAGGTCGGGCCATAAAAGAGCTGGAGCGGCATACCACTTCAACCTCCAGCGCGAGCTGCTCCAAGTGTGCCTTAATTTTGAGATGGGCGACTGGGCGACGTCATCAAAACCCTGGTCACCGTTTTGGAGCATGGGCAGGAATATCGGCGGGGCCCAGGTACAGAGGAGTGGGAAGGTCGGGGCGGATGAGCGGGGAGTTTTTGTGGCGAGATGCGGTGAATGTTTATGGCGGAGGAGCGGTGAGAGATCGTGGCGGAGGTGCGACAGATGAGGGTACGGGGCCCAGAAGAGCCAAGGGCCCAGGGGCAGCACGGGCCAGCCCACACTGCGATATGTGTTCGCACTGGGTCCGTGCAGCAGAGCAGGTCTCCAGTCGTCTTGGTTAATCCTTGCCACTGGACCAAGCCCGTGTGATGGCTGGTGTGCAACTGTCACCACACATTAAAAAAAATTCATGCACAGGCATCTTCCACCCCCTCAATTGGAGTTCAGGACTGGAACATCGGGTCCTTCATCGAAACACCTGTGAACTCGTGGAAGCAAGTTATCCTGGTTCGAGGGCCCGCCTATGATGATGATGATGATGATTTATTTTAAATTGTAAAACGGGATTAACTAAAACTATCTTGGGAATGTTTTTTTAACTTTTTATTTTATTTTTTTAAGTTTTCCCCCCCTCCCTAGGCCCAACCGCAGCCTCGGAGTAAATTTTTAAAAACATTTTAAGAACCGCCCATTTCACCTAGTTTTGCCTTTAACCGCCGAGAAACTGCCAAGAACACTGGTGCTAGATCCATTTTCTCACCGGGCGATTATTTTTACCTTAATTATGGAAATTCTTGCCAGCATTAGTTGCAAAACGTTGGCAGTTATTCTGGGTGGGCAATCGGGCAATGAGGGGCTCTCGGGAAAGTCTAGCCCATGTGATTACCAGCAAGGGGTCACTGGATAGCAATCTAGAAAAGGAACGCTGGATGATTTCCTGCTCCCCCCCCACACACACCCCACGACTAGGGTACAAAGGCACACCGAATTTCATCCTAGATATGTGTCAAATTAGCACAGACCAGCAATGAAAGTCAGGCCCTTAGGATCTTTTATGGCTTTGTTACATTGGCTCCCGGTTAAGCAATGCCTCGATTTCAAAATTCTCATCCTTGTTTTCAAATCCCTCCATGGCCTCACCCCTCGCTATCTCTGTAATCTCCTCCAGCCCCACAACCCCCCCCCTCCCCGCCCGCCCGATGTCTGCGCTCCTCTAATTCTGCCCTCTTGAGCTTCCCTGATTATAATCGCTCAACCATTGGTGGCCATGCCTTCTGTTGCCTCGGCCCTAAGCTTTGGAATTCGCTCCCTAAATCTCTCTGCCTTGCTACCTCAACCTCTCTTTCCTCCTTCAAGATGCTCCTTAAAACCTACCTCTTTGACCAAGCTCTTGGTCGTCTGTCCTAATTTCTACTTATGTGGCTTGGTGTCAAATTTTTAATCTCTTTATACTCCTGCGAAGCGCCTTGGGACATCTCACTACGTTAAAGACGCTATATAAATACAAGTTGCTGCTATTGTAGTTTTCCCAGTGGAACCATCAGAGAAGTAGATATCACTCTTGCTTTTTGTGTTTTGAAATCAAATGCAACATTTAATTTTTTCTTACAAATAGGAAATAAATGAAGAGAAAACGGTTTGCAAATTATACGACAGAGTCTTAAAGATATCAGTGATAAAATACAGATTATAAAAGTGTTGTTTTACTGTAGCCTTCATGTGTTACCGGTTTTCAGTGACATGGGGCTGAACTTTCGCCACCATTCTGTGGCGTTGTTTTGGCCCATGCTGTTTTTTTTGGAGCAGACTAAATTCTGCAAGTTTCGTCAGAGTTTCTGCGCCATTCTAAACTGCTTGCGTCCGATTTTTTTATTTCCTGATTTTTTTTTTTACGTCACTGGGGGCGGAACCTGCCGGGTGTGCCATTTCTGGCCATTTTGGTGAGTTTGGCCAAGTAGGATTTTTTCAAAAATGGCACAGTGCACCGTTCTTAAAAACCTTACCTGAAGTTAAGAGAATCTGCGCAGAGAAGACGTCACTGTTTTAGTGGAGCTGAAGACATGGCAGCAGGGGCAGGGCGCTGTTTGGCCCAGGATAGCAGTGGCACTGGCAAGGGGGTCTTTCAGCCTGGGACAGCAGCAGCAACTGCACTGGGGGGGGGGGGGGCGGGATAGCAGCTGCACGGGGGGGGGGGGTGGGGCCATTCGGCACGGGATAGCAGCTGCACCAGGGGTGGGGGGCGGGAGGCCATTCGGCACGGGATAGCAGCTGCACCAGGGGTGGGGGGCGGGAGGCCATTCGGCACGGGATAGCAGCTGCACCGGGGGCGCGGGGCCATTCGGCGCCGGATAGCAGCTGCACCGGGGGCGCGGGGCCATTCGGCGCCGGATAGCAGCTGCACCGGGGGCGCGGGGCCATTCGGCGCCGGATAGCAGCTGCACCGGGGGCGCGGGGCCATTCGGCGCCGGATAGCAGCTGCACCGGGGGCGCGGGGCCATTCGGCGCCGGATAGCAGCTGCACCGGGGGCGCGGGGCCATTCGGCGCCGGATAGCAGCTGCACCGGGGACGCGGGGCCATTCGGCGCCGGATAGCAGCTGCACCGGGGGCGCGGGGCCATTCGGCGCGGGATAGCAGCAACACCCGGGGCGGCGGGGGGCCATTTGGCGCGGGATAGCAGCTGCACCGGGGCTCTACAAAAAGGCAGTAACCTAATGTGCGATTGTGTGTGGAATTAATTTCATTTTATTAGGCCTGTTTCATCTAAAATTAAATAAATATTGCAGAGTATGATAGTTTGTCACTCCAATTTTCCAATAAACAGAAGTGAAGAGATCTTGGCAATGGTAATATGTACCTGCATCTGTCTTGCTGCACCTTGTATGTTTCACTTTGCAGCCTCAGCCTTTCAGTGTGTCCCTCGTTACCCTGGCAACCTCAGTTTTTCGGCGCAGACCATAAGTGTTGTGTCCTTAGATGCTCTAACAATGACTCCACGAGGCATTATGTTGTACTTGAACTGTAGTGACCTTAGTCCTTTATTAGTTAACTCCAGAGTGAGGATCACACCTGGTGGCCTGCCTTCTATACTAGGCCAGGCACACCTGTACAGGTAACCTACAAGTCTCCCACTGCGGTGCCCTCTGGTGGCACATCTTAATATAGTACCAACAGTGGCCATGTAAGATACATGACATCATTCCCCCCCCCCCAAACCCTCAGTGCAAATCGCCTCTGTATTGACTATGCTCTGGGCTTAGCTCTATATGGATTCTGTCTGATAGACCTCCAGCGGGCCGGCTCAAAGTTGGGTGGGTCGTTGGTGCAATAGTGTGCTGGTGGTTGCTGTTTGTGTGTGTGTGTGCCTGACCACTCCATTCTCCCCCCTTCCCACGTTGGTGTGGCGGAGGCTCCTAGTATTCATGTACCTACAATTTCGGGTGAGTGGGTTTTGCGTTTCTTTTTTGTTGTGGTTCCGTATGGTGACCAGTGCGTAAGGACGGCTAGTTCCGGAGCTGCTGGGTGGTGTCCCTGCAGTCTGGTGGTGGTTCAGTGCCCGGTGCTGGCAGTGGGAAGCCAGTTGGCTCGCATAGCCTGCTCTCGGGGCTGTTGCCATGGTCCCTAATGGCAGGCAGGTTCACGGATGTCTGTGACCCCCCCCCCACCCCCATCCTTTCGTTACGCCCTGGGTCCCAGCTGCTCCGTGAGGAGTTGCCATCTAACAGTGCACAGGGAACTGCTGACTCGCTGGCCTGAGCGTCGCTTGGTTCGTAATCCTGGCTGGTGCTTGTTTCCTCTGGGGAAACACTGGTGGGTGACCCTAATCTAGGGGTATGGCCTTAGTGCAGTCTACTCCTTTAGGCTCGTGGCTGTTGGTGCCATCGGTTGCCTGAAAGATGGTGCCGACCCAGAGCATGGTATCACTGCCAGTGAGGTTGCTTGCCTCGCAGCTCGTGTGTGTTGGCTGCTTGTGGATACACTCCATGGTGTCTGACTCTGGTCCCTGGGACGCAGGCTACAGCGTTGGGTAGCCTGCTGACCTGTGTGCACCCGATGGGTGTCTGCCCGCTGCATTGGCTGCGTGCAGTGGGAATCCTGCATTGCACAGCTTTTCCTTGCTTATGATGGACACTCTAGCGGTCTGCACAGGATCGCGTGACTTTTCCTCGCTGATTACATATGTACAGTTCAAATTATCAATTACACATTGTACATAATCGTGCGACTTTTCCTCACATGTCTACGATTCCGATCATCAGTTACACCTTTTCCATGGTCAGTTACACTTTTACTCTCTAACTTACAATGCTTGTTACATTGCTCAATTATGTGGAACTGTCCCTTTAATTGTAGTGGGTTGCCGGCCTCCTTTAAGAGAGCCTTGTTTGCTTTACCCCAATCCGCTTCTCCGTTTGGTGGCACGTATTGCTCCATTAGCGTTGCACCTCATGGTCTGGTTGCGGTCATCTTTGTCTGCAGCGCATCGCCTCGTGGTTCGGGTGCCATCTTTTCTTCGTCCACGATGTCGACTGTGGTGATCCTCTTCTTCCCGGGTTCTGCCTCCGCAGTTGGGAAGTCGTTGCTGGACCCATTTTTCTCCCTCCTGAGTCCTGCCACTGGAGTCTGGAAGATGCGTTCGGATCGTCTCAGCTGGATCATCTCCACGCAGTCGTGCTGAGCGGTCTGTGTCTCGGATGCCATGCTGGACTGCTCTCCGGTGTCGGGTCCACCCTCAGGTGAGAGCTTGCTTTGCCTCAGAGCGCAGAGGGCTTCGATCGCTGGTGGGGTGAAATCTTCCCACTTCTACTGGATCTTCTCCATCCACCTGCTGCCGAGCAGCGTTGGTCCATCACCTGCAACAATCCACAGGGGTAACTTATGCACCGCTCTATCATGGAGTACCTTTACATTCAAACTACCAACGACTGGGATGATTTCATTGGTGTAGGTGCGCAGTTTTGCCTGAACTGGGGCCAACTTGGGTCGTTCAGCCGGATTGTCCCATAGCCTCTCAAAGGCTCCTTGATTCATTACTGACTGGCTTGCCCCCGTGTCCACTTCCATGAAAACTGGAACGCCATTTATCTCGACTTCCATCCTCAACGGAGAACATTCGGTGGTGCAGGTAAACATGCTATATACCTCATCGTGGGGCTGAGCTGCCTCTCTGTCTAATGATTCGTAATCCACGTTGGATTCATGGCCATCTGCAGACTCTTCATCAATGCAGTGAGTCCTATTTCCCTTACACATTCGCTGCAGGTGGCCCTTTGTGCCGCAGCCTTTGCAAGTATAGTCTTTAAAACGGCACTGGTGAGCCCTGTGATTCCCAGCATGGTGGTACTCGGTTAGCCCCCCTCGGCGGACTCTGAGTTAAGGGACTCGGGGGCCTGTTCTCTCTCCCCTAAGAGGGTTCATGCTCTATAGTCCAGCTCCTGAACGGCGCCACTCTGTGCACAGTACCTGCCGGGTTTGAGTCCTGAGGGTGAGACATCTGCCTGGAGCCACAGATTGAGGTCATGAATGACTGGCTCACAGAGATGGCCTTCTGCAGTGTGACTGTGGTATCCGCTGACAGTAGCTTATGAAGAAGGCCCTCATGGCCAATTCCAATGACAAAAATGTCCCGCAGCGCTTCGGTGAGGCGGGTGCCGAACTCGCACGGTGCCGCCAGCCTCCTGAGGTCTGCGGCTTCCTGGCCTTCGGGCCGTCGGTGGGTATAGAACCGGTGTCTGGCTGTGAGGATGCTCTCCTTGGGCTTGAGTTGCTCCTGGATCAGGGTTACGAGCTCCTTGTACGACTTGGTCATTGTCTTTGCTGGTGCCAGCAAGTCCCTGACGAGGCCATAGACGTTGGGCCCACAACTGGTCAGTAGGATAGCGCAGTTGTAAAAATGTGTTCTAGCCTCTCCACAAAGGTGTCCCAATCATCACCATCGGCCAACTGCTGCAACGTACCAAGGGTAGCCATTTTCGCATGAAAATTTGTATTCTCATCGCCAATTGTTGTGTCCTTAGATGCTCTAACAATGATTCCATGAGGCAGTATGTTGTACTTGAACTGTAGTAACTTTAGTCCTTTATTCGTTAACTCCAGAGTGAGGATCACACCTGGTGGCCTCCCTTTTATACTAGGCCAGGCACACATGTACAGGTAACCTACGAGTCTCCCACTGCTGTACCCTCTGGTGGCACACCTTAATATAGTATCAACAGTGCCCATGTAAGTTACATGACAATAAGCTTTACCCACAGAGCTTGAGGACAA
Organism: Pristiophorus japonicus; assembly: GCF_044704955.1. Taxonomy (NCBI): domain Eukaryota; kingdom Metazoa; phylum Chordata; class Chondrichthyes; family Pristiophoridae; genus Pristiophorus; species Pristiophorus japonicus. The sequence goes on along the minus strand of NC_091984.1, from coordinate 201,440,898 downwards.
TCTGCGCTGCTCCAAATTCAAAGTTTATTCCGGCGAAACTGTGTGTGCGCGCGTTGTACCTCAGCCAGCAGTCACTTACTGGCCTTCAAATACTTGTTACATTTTAACATTTGCAGAAAGCCAACAGTCCCATTGATTGCCTGACTGCCTGCAAATGTTTTAAACTTTGATTTATATTTATCACTGTGGGTGTGACTGAAGTTAGGGCGAGACAAACCTCTGTTCAATTGTGCTTCAGGTAATTTCACACGCTAATTACACTGTGGATTCCAGAAGGCATTGCGTCACAGTCCGTGGGGGAACTGATATCATATCTGCCGCAGTCCAATCTTTCTCAGAAGCCAATGCGGTTTTTATAACAAACCGCACCAGCCATTCCATTTCAGATTAAGACTTAGCAACATCTGTCACTAATAAATATAACACTGGCCACCTGAGCTGCCTGTGGTAAACACTGGAAACACACAACGTATTAATCACACGCTTACAACTTTGAAACAATGTCTATGAAATAATGTCTATGAAATAATGAATTGAGTGGCATTCTACAGATACATGTTCGCTGTATGCTTTTGATTAGATTTTGTGACCTTTGGAACCCAGCACTTTTATCTTGTACTTCCTACAAATGAGATAAGTTGGGCTTTATCCTACTCCACTCAATTCAAACCATTTCCAGTTCTGGTAAGAAGCCAAAGATCGCCTTGGGAGAAAGAGCTATGCTGCATGCTCGGAGCAACTTTATCCCAGCATTGCTTTATTCTCTTTGGACCATGTACAAAGAGCATTTGTGAAGGAATAAGATCTGTCAAATAGAGATGACATTCCCTTTCAGGTGATGTTAAAGCTCGCAGAGCATTGCACGAACCATATACCATGACATCATAGTAACAACATTCGTATTTATACAACTCCTTCGACAGACATTTGTGATGCATGATTCATATTATACTGAAGGGAGATAGTTTTCCTCGTCTCTAACATATTGGGCCATATTTTGCGGAAAAATCTGAATGTGTAAATCGGCCAGAAACTTGTAGCGAGGAAGAGAAACCTCGTGAATTGCGAAACGGCGCGTTATCTTCATAAAAATAGCATTTCATGCGGAGCCGGATTTTCGGCTTTTGGGGTTTTTCGGCGAAAATGGTTCTGTTAGGTGAAACTTACCGTTTTTGCTACGCTACCGTTTTTAGCTTGAACTTTCAGCCTTTACATTGGTAAGGGAGGCGTTGCACAATCATTTGCCGCGCAAAATGCGAGTTTCAGCAACTTTAGACCGGGGTCGTTTGTGCTGCGAGAGGGGCCTTGGGAGGGGGGAGGAATAAACATTCCGAAAAACATTCCAGAAACATTTACAAGACCCTTAACTAAGTAAAATAAAAACTTTAACTTACATTTTTTGCAGGTTTTCGTACTTACCGCTGCTGGCAGGGCTGCTTCGACAAGTTTGACGTGTCGCTATTCTGGGCGCGGCGTACGTGTCAGGAGAGTGCCGAAAGTCGATCGCAAACGCAGTCCACATTGTTGCACGTTGGCGCCCCTCTCCCCGGTGGTACTTGGAAGCGCCGCCGCAAACAGGTACCCGAGGATCCCGCTCGGGCTTATGTCGCGGAGGGTCAAATCACGGCGAAAACACGGTCGCAAAGCTCTCGAAAATCCACCCCCTGGTGATCTTCCCACTATTTTCATGACATTGTTGCATTTGCACATTAATTGCACATTAAACTCATCACAGAAAGATAAGTCTAGTAATTAATAGCGTAAGTACCCTTTTAACAACATGATCGTTGTTAGTGACTGTCAAGCAAGTGTGGAGGTTGTGAATAGTTTTAGGATATTTAAAAAATGCAATTATTTTGTCCTTACCTTTTCTTTCTATCTCTTAATCCAGTCTTTCTTTCCCCCTCTCTATTTTTTTTTCGGAACCTGTTTTGATATTGAATTCACCCTCTCTAATTCACCCTCCTTCTCTGTCCTTCCTCTGTTTATTTCTCAATCCTTCAATCTCATTGGTTAAGGAGATACTCTGTCTGTCCCGTCGCTCACCAAGGTCTCAGAAGCCCCATTGCCATCGCGTGCCGTTATTAGCTCGCACTTCCAGCAACTTTGTGGGGGACTTTAAAAAAAAAATCTAAACGTGCACAAACAAGTCTAACTAACGGGGCACATCACGAGATGCCTCGCTCCAGCTCAATCTGGCCCATCGTGTACTCTGTAACAGTTCAGACATGCCTTTCTTAGTGTTGAACTATTCACATCCCATGAAGATAATAATGACTGACCAATAATGGGAATTTCTTCTTTCCTTCCTCTAATGTGCTTAGTGTATTTATTATAGTCCCTAACACAAACAGCTCTCTCGGATCATCAGCAATAAGCTCTTCTTCCAGACCACATCAGTATCTGCAAAAGACTTTCTCCATAATGGATATCTTCTGCTGAATCTTTCTACCATTGAGTGATATTGGTTTCCTGAAGAAGTGGGTCCAAGCAGCACAGTGTAATGTAACAGTTCATGGAGTCAGTTTTCAAACTAATTTGATCTGAGACAGGGTCTTTGTTGCTCCTTTTATTACAGACTATTTCAACTATTTATCACTGCAGTTTTCATTCTGTATTTGGCCGTAATTTGCGGCCGCTCTAGTTCCAGGGTTAGGCGTGTACTGCGCATGCGCAAAAACCCGGCACTTGCGATCTGTCAATTTTCTTGACAGATCCAACGCATCCCCAAATAAAGGGCAACCACGGGCAGAGAGCTCGGCCATTTGCCCAAATTCTGCCCGTGACATTTTTACTTTTACCAGCTTAAAAGTTTTAAAGAACAGAAAAATAAAATTATAGCAATAATTTATACCTTTAAAAACCTGCAAGTTTGTTTTTAGCCCCATTAAAACAAGTTTAAAATAATTACGTTTGTTTTAAATATTTAAGTAAATGCCATTTTAATTAATTTTAAATATGTGATGGTTTAAAAATGTTTTATTTGATGTCTAGATGTATTTTTTTGCATATTCCCATTCATGCTTACAGGGATTCCATACATATGGAATCCCCATAAGCATGAATGGAAATCCCCTTCTGTCATTCGTTGGGCCAGCCCACATGATCCCAGGGGCGCTTGTAAACTACCTACGCCCCTGAGATACGTGGGCCTCTTCCCGCGGGTACCCAGAGAGCCCCCGTACCTCCGGGACCACTAAGTACGCGGGGTTTTTATTTGCGGATCGGAGACATTTCCCAGCGGGAAGCCACCTACTGCAAATCATAGGTCTTTGAATCCACTATAATTGAGGGGAGAGAGGTATTAAAATATAACTATATGGACATCTGCATCACACCTCTACCTCCATTTAGTTTATCCATATCACAAAAGTAGAAATAAAACTTTCTTCCTTTTGAAGTTTGAATTTTGCAACATTGGCTCGAAGGGAAACATTTTTAGCTTATTTTATGCTAATTTTGCGAAAATTCCCTGTCTGCTTTATTTAACCAGTTTTCTTAGTCATTTGATTAATTTGCTGCACAGTCACCTATTTTGTAGGAGTTGTATGTTGGGAACTTCTACACATTTAAAGCAAAAGATACGCAGCATTATTTCCTCGAATACTATGCTAAAAGTTTTGAGTGAAGACAATTAATAATTGATTCTTTGCAGATATATATGGCCCCAAGTTTCCACATGATTTGCTCCTGATTTTTAGGAGCAACTGGTGGAGAACGGAGTATCTTAGAAATCGGAATTCTCCACATTTAAGTTTTCTGCAGTTCTAATCAGGTAGAACAGTTTCACTTTTGAACAGAATTTTTTTTCAAAAGGGGGTGTGTCCGGCCACTGACGCCTGATTTGAAAGTTTCCACAGTGAAAACGTACTCCAAACTAACTTAGAATGGAGCAAGTGAAGATTGTTGTAGGCTTGAAAAAATCTTGTCTACATATTAAAAAATCAGGCGCAGGTTACAAATTAGGCGTCAGGAACGAGGTGGGGGGGGGGGGGGGAAGTCATTACATTCTACAATAACTCCTTAGTTATACTTATACAAATATTATACAAATAAATCCAACCTGAATAAAAATTTATAAGCAAAGAAAAGATTAAATAAACCATGTTCCTACCTGTGTGAAAGTGCTTCAGGCAGGCCTTTCAGGCAGCGGTTTGCCATCGAGACCGACCGACGGCAGGGGGAGGGAGGCAGGGAGAAGGCTGCAGGAAGCCTCATCACTTGAGGCAGCCGTTTGCCGTCGGCAGGGGGGGGAGGCAGGGAGAAGGCTGCAGGAAACCTCATTACTTGAGGCAGCCGTTTGCCGTCAGGCCCGACGGACGGCAGGGGGAGAAAGCTGCAAGAAGCCTCAGTGCTGATCATGGAAGGGCAATGTGGTTTTATTAAAAAATTTTAAAAATTGAACAGCTACAAAGAATTTGAATAGTCTCAAACAAGTGCATGTGTCCCGTTTATCACAGTCTATCTTTAATTACAGAATGCACTCCCTTACACACAGAAATATCAAGAAAATTAAAATGCAAGCCTTTGCAAGGGTTCAATAAACAAATGTTCACTTTTTCTGCAGCACTTTTTAAAATGGCCGAGTGCCAATGTTTCCTTCAGACTGCGCGTGCGTGAACGCTCCAACGCGCACGCGCAGCGTTGCCGGCACGAAAAAAACTCATTTAAATAGTACCCGCCCCCTCCTACTTACAAAATCGGCGCGAGTGGTAGGCTCCGCCCCCTGGGCACCGCGCCAAGCAGACATCGCGCTGCAAAGCGCTCGAGAATAGCGCATTTTGTTTCAGGCGCCGTTTTCGGCGCGAAAAACGGGCGCCCAGCTCGGAGGGGCGCCTGTTTTGCCGCGTGTGGAAACTTGGGGCCATAGTATGTGGCCTGCACTTCCCATGAGCAATGTTTCTCACCTACCAGAGACAACTAAGCAGAGCAAGAGATTACGGGGTCAAGTTTCGGCTGCCTGCTACAACGGCGCACATCGGAGAGGCCCGCCGAATTTATCGAACAAAAATTGCGCCGAATACTTACCTCGCGATTCTCAGATATCTGTCGGCCCAATTCCACCTCGGTGCTGCGCAGCAGGAGCTGCTGGGGGCGGAGCTACAGCCCTGCGCTGAAAACAGTGCGCAGTAGCTGTTGGCGTTGTGTCTCCAGGGCGACGACCCTATCCCAGGCTGAAGGAACGTCGCCCCTATCCCTGGCTTAGTGGCCTGCGCATCTTACCTCGGCGGCGGGGCCCGGCCTCTCGCTGAGGGCGGGCCCCGCCTGAAAAGTCGGTGACGGCGGCATAGGAACATAGGAATTAGGAATTAGGAACAGGAGTAGGCCATCTAGCCCCTCGAGCCTGCTCCGCCATTCAATAAGATCATGGCTGATCTGGCCGTGGACTCAGCTCCACTTACCCGCCCGCTCCCCGTAACCCTTAATTCCCTTATTGCTTAAAAATCTATCTATCTTTGACTTGAAAACATTCAATGAGCCAGCCTCAACTGCTTCCTTGGGCAGAGAATTCCACAGATTCACAACCCTCTGGGAGAAGAAATTCTTTCTCAACTCGGTTTTAAATTGGCTCCTCTGTATTTTGAGGCTGTGCCCCCTAGTTCTAGTCTCCCCCACCAATGGAAATAACCTCTCTGCCTCTATCTTGTCTATCCCTTTCATGATTTTAAATGTTTCTATAAGATCACCCCTCATCCTTCTGAACTCCAAGGAGTAAACACCCAGTCTACTCAATCTATCATCATAAGGTAACCCCCTCATTTCTGGAATCAGCCTAGTGAATCGTCTCTGTACCCAATCCAAAGCTAGTATATCCTTCCTTAAGTAAGGTGACCAAAACTGCACGCAGTATTCCAGGTGCGGCCTTACCAATACCTTATACAGTTGCAGCAACACCTCCCTGCTTTTGTACTCCATCCCTCTCGCAATGAAGGCCAACATTCCATTCGCCTTCCTGATTACCTGCTGAACCTTTTGGGATTCATGCACAAGGACCCCCAGGTCCCTCTGCACCGCAGCATGTTGTAATTTCTCCCCATTCAAATAATATTCCCTTTTACTGTTTTTTTTCCCCAAGGTGGATGACCTCACACTTTCCGACATTGTATTCCATCTGCCAAACCTTAGCCCATTCGCTTAACCTATCCAAATCTCCTTGCAGCCTCTGAGTCCTCTACACAACCCGCTTTCCCACTAATCTTAGTGTCATCTGCAAATTTTGTTGCACTACACTCTGTCCCCTCTTCTAGGTCATCTATGTATATTGTAAACAGTTGTGGTCCCAGCACTGATCCCTGTGGCACACCACTAACCACTGATTTCCAACCGGAAAAGGACCCATTTATCCCGACTCTCTGCTTTCTGTTAGCCAGCCAATTCTCTATCCATGCTAATACATTTCCTCTGACTCCGCGTACCTTTATCTTCTGAAGTCCTCGGCGGGGCCTGGCTTCTTCTTCGTCGCCTTCTCTCTCCGCCCCCCCCCCCCATCTTCCTCTCTCCCCCCCCACCCCCATCTTCCTCTCTTCTCCCCCCCTCCATCTTCCTCTCTTCTCCTCCCCCCCATCTACTTCTCTTCTCCCCCCCCATCTACTTCTCTTCTCCCCGCCCCCATCTACTTCTCTTCTCCCCACCCCCATCTACTTCTCTTCTCCTCCTCCCCATCTACTTCTCTTCTCCTCCCCCCATCTACTTCTCTTCTCCTCCCCCCCATCTACTTCTCTTCTCCTCCCCCCCATCTACTTCTCTTCTCCTCCCCCCCATCTACTTCTCTTCCCTCCCCATCTACTTCTCTTCTCCTCCCCCCATCTACTTCTCTTCTCCTCCCCCCCATCTACTTCTCTTCTCCTCCCCCCCATCTACTTCTCTTCTCCTCCCCCCCATCTACTTCTCTTCTCCTCCCCCCCATCTACTTCTCTTCTCCTCCCCCCCATCTACTTCTCTTCTCCTCCCCCCCATCTACTTCTCTTCCCCCCCCATCTACTTCTCTTCTCCTCCCCCCCATCTACTTCTCTTCTCCTCCCCCCCATCTACTTCTCTTCTCCCCACCCCCATCTACTTCTCTTCTCCTCCCCCCCATCTACTTCTCTTCCCCCCCCATCTACTTCTCTTCTCCTCCCCCCCATCTACTTCTCTTCTCCTCCCCCCCATCTACTTCTCTTCTCCTCCCCCCCATCTACTTCTCTTCTCCTCCCCCCCATCTACTTCTCTTCTCCCCACCCCCATCTACTTCTCTTCTCCTCCCCCCCATTTACTTCTCTTCTCCCCACCCCCATCTACTTCTCTTCTCCCCACCCCCATCTACTTCTCTTCTCCTCCCCCCCATCTACTTCTCTTCTCCTCCCCCCCATCTACTTCTCTTCTCCTCCCCCCATCTTCTTCTCGTCCCCCCATCTTCTTCTCTTCCCCCCCCATCTACTTCTCTTCTCCTCCCCCCATCTTCTTCTCGTCCCCCCCCATCTTCTTCTCTTCCCCCCCCCATCTACTTCTCTTCTCCTCCCCCCATCTTCTCTTCCCCCCCCCATCTACTTCTCTTCTCCTCCCCCCATCTTCTCTTCCCCCCCCCATCTATTTCTCTTCTCCTCCCCCCATCTTCTTCTTGCCTCCCCCCCATCGTCTTCTCTTCTCCCCCCATCTTCTTCTCTTCCCCCCCCCACCCCCATCATCTTCTCTCACCCCACCTCTTCTCCCTGGTGCTGCAGTAGGTGAGTAGAAATAATTTTTATTTATTGAGTGATTTTTAATTTTTTTTTATTTTTTAATTTTTTAATTTATTTAGATTGATTTATTGGTTTATTTATTGATTTATTTTTCATTTATTTTTGATGATGGCTCTTTATTTGTAAAAGTGAAGTATTTAATGTTTGTAAACCCCCCTCCCCCCAATCTCTCGTTCCCTACGCCTGATTTACAAGTGTAGGCAAGGTTTTTCTGAGCGTACAAAAATCTACACTTATTCCATTCCAAGTTAGTTTGGAGTAAGTTTTTACTGCCTAAACTTGCAAAACAGGTGTATGTGGCCGGACACGCCCCCTTTTGAAAAAAAAAATCTGTTCGAAAATGAAACTGTTCTAACTGACTAGAACTGGAGCAAACTAAAGGCCGAGAATTGCAATTTCTAAGATACTCCATTCTAAACTAGTTGCTCCAAAAAAATAGGAGCAATTCAGGCCGAAACTTGACCCCATTATCAGGTGAGCCAGTTGAAAGTGGTGAGTGGGACGATGCTTCAGCAGCCCAGGCCTCTCACCTTTAACTCCTAATGATTGGTTCCACAATGGCATTTGCATAGGCTATTATCATATCACCTGCTGCGGTTTCACTCGCCTGGTTCCATTCTTATCTATCTAATCGCAGCCAGAAAATCTCCTGCAACAACTTCTCTTCCCACTCCCACATCATTATCTCTGGTGTCCCCCAAGGATCTATCCTTGGCCCCCTCCTATTTCTCATCTACAAACTGCCCCTTAGCGACATCATCTGAAAACACGGCATCAGTTTCCACATATATGCTGACGACACCCAGCTCTGCCTCTCCACCACTTCTCTCAACCCCTCCTTAGTCTGTAAATTGTCAGACTGCTTGTCTGACATCCAGTACTGGATGAGCAGAAATTTTCTCCAATTAAATATTGGGAAAACCGATGCCATTGTCTTTGGTCCCCGCCACAAACTGCGTTCCCTAACCACCGACTACATCTCTCTCCTGAGCATCTGTCTGAGGGTGAACAAGACTGTTCGCAACCGAAGTGTCATATTTGAACCTGAACTGAGTTTCCGGCCACATAACCGTAGCATAACTATAACTGCCTATTTCCACCTCCGTAACATTGCCCGCCTCTGCCAATGTCTCAGCTCATCTGCTACTGAAACCCTTATCCATGCCTTTGTTATCTCTAGACTCGACTACTCCAACTCACTCCTGGCTGGCCTCCCACATTCTGCACTATGTCAACTTGAGGGCATCCAAAGCTCGGCAGCCCGTGTCCTAACTCGCACCAAGTCCCGCTCACCCATCATCCCTGTGCTCGTAGACCTACATTGGCAACTGGTTAAACAAAGCCTCAATTTCAAAATTCTCATCCTTGTTTACAAATCCCTCCATAGCCTTGCCCCTCCCTATCTCTGTAATCTATTTCAGCCTCACAACACAACCCCACAAGATGTCTGCGCTCCTCAAGTTCTGCCCTCTTGAGCATCCCTGATTATAACTGCTTAACCATTAGTGGCCGAGCCTTCAGCTGCTTGGGCCTTAAGTTCTGGAACTCCCTCCCTTAACCTCTCTATCTCTCTTTCTTCCTTTAAGATGCTCCTTAAAACCTACCTCTTTAGCCAAGGTTTTGGTCATCTGTTGTAATTTCTTCTTATGTGGCTCGGTGTCAAATCTATCTGTTTTGACTTATAACACTGCTGTGAAGTACCTTGGGACATTTTACTATGTAAAAGGCGCGATATAAATAAAAGTTGTTGTTGCTGTTGTTGTCTTAATGAGGGCCTGGCTTGTGTTGAGAGAGAAGAGAGAAAAAATACTACAATTAGAAAAAGAGGGCAAAGAAGGAAAAAACAAAACTGTTTAAGGTTTATTTTGTTTTTTTAAAGAAATGATGGCATTATATTGGACCTTGTCACGCCAGTTTTATGGGCATAAAATGGGCTCAATGAGGGCCAACTTCAGGGACAACGTCCCATTCCCAAAGGACGGCTGAATGACTAACAAACCAATATTAGGTTGGGCCATTTTTCAGGCATTCCTGGTGGCCACCTTAGACAGGCGTTCGACTCCTTGTGGATGTAGGTGAGAGGCCTAGTGCCTGTTTTAGGTCCCCTTGTCGTGACTGGAGCATGATGAGCAGAGCAGGAGCCAGGCCTGCTCCGCTCAGGAGTCTACAGCAGTTGCTGCCCACTAAAGATAAATTTCAAAAGTAGATCCTGTGGGACCAGGAGGGATAGGAGTGCTTCCACAGTAATCTCAACCCCGCCCCCAAACCCCACACCAGTTGTCACTCCCCCCATGATTTATCTTTGGACCACTGCCGGCAAGGCAAGCAGCCCAACAATCATGAGTCAGAAGGTTGTGGGTTCAAGTCCCATTCCAGACACTTGAGCACAAATATCTAGTGCAGTACTGAGGGAGTGCTGCACTGTCGGAGGTGCCGTCTTCCGGATGAGACATTAGACTGAGGCCCCATCTGTTGTCTCAGGTGGATGTAAAAGATCCCATGAACACTATTTTGAAGAAGAGCAGGGGCATTCTCCCCGGTGTCCTGAACATTTAACCCGTAATCAAAATCACAAAAATAAACATTGCTGTTTGTGGGAGCTTGCTGTACACAAATTGGCTGCCGCATTTCCTACATTACAAAGTGACTACACTTCCAAAAGTTCTTCATTGGCTGTAAAGCGTTTTGGGACGTCAGGTGGTTGTGAAAGTCGCTATATAAATCCAAGTCTTCCTTGCTTTTCCTTTTAAAATGGGTGAGCTGCCTGTGGAGGTGTGACAGGCATCAGCAGCTCACCCAACTAATGTTAGCGAGGCACCATCTCGGGTCAGCCTCAAGCCCCTCAGGTTGAGGCGCACGCTCCCAGGGGTGTCTGGGCCCATTTCAGGCCTGAAACCAGGCGTGGAGTTATTTCCGCCCCCAATACTGCTGCCCCGATGTGAATCCTTTAATGATAGATTGCTGCAAGCAGGTAAAATGGCAAATGATCAAGTACTATCCTTCCTGCCCTCAACACACTTCCTCTGAAATTAGTGATAATGAAAGCGGGCTTAATGATTATTTGTAAGAACTGGGACAGCAGGGCGGAAGCTGGTGTCATGCTGCCCGCTATCACTATCGCAGCAGGTTTATTGGCTCAATTGATGATTATTTGCTTTAGACCCACCAACTGTTCAAACACTGGGGTCTGGCAACCAACACAGACGATCCCTGCAGGTGGCTCCCAAATGCAGGACGCTCTCTGCACAATGCTTTTTGTTTCTGAGTCATTTTCAGGTTATCCCACAGCGGGGCTAGGAATCTGCATGATGAAGCTATGCTCAAAAAGTCAAGCGGTCACATTTTCTCCATTAAACAGCCACGTTGGAAATAGCATGTGCTCTCAAGTGCTGCGGTCACCTATGTATGGCATAATTGGCATTCTGGTGTCTACCAATGTTTTATTGATTATACTGCACAATGTTCTGAATATGTTTCAGAAGGGACTAAAATCCTCTGCAAATAAATTGAGTGTTAGGCAGCTACAATGTATTTGTTTCAAAGACATTTTGACAAGAAAGCTACAGTAACACTAATAGAAGCAGCTCATTTTTGAAGAAGGATTCACAGGACAGACATTGTATAATCAATAACCTTCCTTCTGTGCTAAAGTCATGGTCAGAATTTCTAATTAAGGAGTTATCCCCACCCTCACCCGCCCCCCCGACTAACCCAGCAACTACTTCAATTTGCAGTTTAGTTTCAGAAGGGTTTATTACATGCTGCTTTCAATTGGACTTTGAACATTGTCACCCCCTTCGTAAAATAATTGTATTCTGGTGAAAAGCTGGAAATAGGCCATAATAAAAAGAATGAAATCTACCTGCCTTTGGAGCCTCCACAGTACAATGCTGACATCTGGCAAAACCACTTAAGGCTTTATTAAGTGACTTTTTAAACCAGGTTAAAGTTCCTGTAATTTGAAGTGAATTAAAGCAGCATCTCCCATCGACAGTATAGGTTTTGACAGCTGTTCTTTTTGACTACTGCCCAGTTAGGATTTCGCCGCAGGACCACGACAGCATTTTCTTTGCTCCATTTCCCGCCCAGCCCGGAGACCGGTCAGATTGACCCGGCCGGCTGACGGGCGGGAACGCCAACGGTCGAAGGCCATAACCGGGAAACATCGTGGGTTGGGGGTGGCGGGCGTCGGCCGATCGCGGCAGGAAGATTTGCTTGAGTGGCCGGGGAAGTGGTCCTGCTCCTGGCCCACAAGCAGTGCTATAAAAAGCACTGGCCTACTGGATCCATCTGCTCCTGCCTTCCTTTGGCTGCCGGATTTCCCGAGCCCTGGGAAACTCAACCAGCCAGGGTTAAATACAAACAGTTGCCACAATCTGAGGAAGGGGGCCTCATTAACATATTATAATATCATACCTGCCTCTCCAGAGCAGGATACTTGGACACCTCCATACTCACTTTGGTTTTTTGAACGATAAAGGTGTTGAGGGTTTTGTGGAGTTGAGGCCAAGATCAGATCAGCCATGATCTTATTGAATGGCGGAGCAGGCTCGAGGGGCCAAATGGTCTACTCCTGCTCCTATTTATGTTCTTATGGTTAAAGCAGAAGTCAGTGCATCCACGGCAGTTTTCACATATCTGCCAACTTGCATCGAGTCAACAGCACAGAAACAGGCCATTCGTCCCAAATGGCCCATGCTGGCATTTATGCTCCACACAAACCTCCTTGCAACCTTCTTCATCTAACCCCATCAACATATCCTTCTATTTCTTTCTCCCTCATGTACTCATCTAGCTTCCCCTTGAATGCATCTATGCTATTCACTTCAAGCACTCCTTATGGTAGTGAATTCCACATTCTAACCACTCTGAGTAAAGGTTGTTCTCCTGAATTCCCTTGTGGATTTATTAGTGACTATCTTATATTAATTACTTCTAGTTTGGGACTCCCCCATATGTAGAAACATTTTCTCTACATCTGCCCAATAAAACTCTTTCAAAATTTTAAAGATGTCTACTTGGTCACCCCTCATCCTTCTCTTTTTTTTTAAAGAGAAATGAGACCCAGCTTGTTCAATCTTTCCTGATAAGTTTAACCCCTCAGTTCAAAATCTTTCCTGATAAGTTTAACCCCTCAGTTCTGGTATCATCCTTGTGAATCTTTTTTTGCACCTTCGCCAATACCTCTGTATCTTTTTTTAGAACATGGAGACCAAAACTGTTCACAGTATTCCAAGTGTGGTCTAACCAAGGATCGATAGAAGTTGATTTTTGGATAGTAAGGGACTCAAAGGCTATGGGGACAGTGCAGGAAATTGGAGTTGAGGTAGAAGATCAGCCATGATCTTACTGAATGGCAGAGCAGGCTCGAAGGACCTAATGGCCTACTCCTGCTCCTATTTCTTATGTTCTTGTGTTGAACATTACTTCTCTGCTTTGCAATGATATCTCTTGAGAAGTGATCCCCAGTGCTTGGTTTGCTTTTTTTAATGGACTTATTAACCTGCGTTGCTACTTTTGTGATTGTGAATGTATACCCGTAAATCTCTTTGCTCTTCCACTCCATTTTGACTTATTCTCCAAGCACTGCGTGGTCTCTTTATTCTTTCTCCCTTCTCCCAAAATACATCACCTCACACTGATCTATATTGAAATTCATTTTCCAATTACACTCCCATTCTGTAAGTGTATTAATATATGTATTAATGTAGTGCCTAAAATCCGGAGCGCTCGGGACCAAGGCCGTTCCAGGTGCCGGGCTTTTCTGGACTATCGATTGCTTTATGATGTCACGAATCTGGAAACACCTGAGCCCAGGTTCGGGTATTTCCGGATTTCGGCATGTCAAAAGGGGGGGGGGGGGGGGGGAGGGAGGGAGGGGAAGGTACTTACCGAGGAGCTGTTCGGGTGGGCGGGCCCCGCCGAGGAGCTGTTCGGGTGGGCAGGCCCCGCCGAGGATGTTGTTCGGGTGGGCGGGCCCCGCCGAGGATGTTGTTCGGGTAGGCGGGCCCCACCGAGGAGCTGTTCGGGTGGGCGGGCCCCGCCGAGGAGCTGTTCGGGTGGGCGGGCCCCGCCGAGGATGTTGTTCGGGTGGGCCCCGCCGAGGAGCTGTTCGGGTGGGCGGGCCCCACCGAGGAGCTGTTCGGGTGGGCGGGCCCCGCCGAGGATGTTGTTCGGGTGGGCCCCGCCGAGGAGCTGTTCGGGTGGGCGGGCCCCACCGAGGAGCTGTTCGGGTGGGCGGGCCCCGCCGAGGATGTTGTTCGGGTGGGCCCCGCCGAGGAGCTGTTCGGGTGGGCGGGCCCCGCCGAGGAGCTGTTCGGGTGGGCGGGCCCCGCCGAGGATGTTGTTCGGGTGGGTGGGCCCCGCCGAGGATGTTGTTCGGGTGGGCGGGCCCCGCCGAGGAGCTGTTCGGGTGGGCGGGCCCCGCCGAGGAGCTGTTCGGGTGGGCGGGCCCCGCCGAGGAGCTGTTCGGGTGGGCGGGCCCCGCCGAGGATGTTGTTCGGGTGGGTGGGCCCCGCCGAGGATGTTGTTCGGGTGGGCGGGCCCCGCCGAGGATGTTGTTCGGGTGGGCGGGCCCCGCCGAGGATGTTGTTCGGGTGGGCCCCGCCGAGGAGCTGTTCGGGTGGGCGGGCCCCGCCGAGGATGTTGTTCGGGTGGGCCCCGCCGAGGAGCTGTTCGGGTGGGCGGGCCCCACCGAGGAGCTGTTCGGGTGGGCGGGCCCCGCCGAGGATGTTGTTCGGGTGGGCCCCGCCGAGGAGCTGTTCGGGTGGGCGGGCCCCGCCGAGGAGCTGTTCGGGTGGGCGGGCCCCGCCGAGGATGTTGTTCGGGTGGGTGGGCCCCGCCGAGGATGTTGTTCGGGTGGGCGGGCCCCGCCGAGGAGCTGTTCGGGTGGGCGGGCCCCGCCGAGGAGCTGTTCGGGTGGGCGGGCCCCGCCGAGGAGCTGTTCGGGTGGGCGGGCCCCGCCGAGGATGTTGTTCGGGTGGGTGGGCCCCGCCGAGGATGTTGTTCGGGTGGGCGGGCCCCGCCGAGGATGTTGTTCGGGTGGGCGGGCCCCGCCGAGGATGTTGTTCGGGTGGGCGGGCCCCGCCGAGGATGTTGTTCGGGTGGGTGGGCCCCGCCGAGGAGCTGTTCGGGTGGGCGGGCCCCGCCGAGGATGTTGTTCGGGTGGGCGGGCCCCGCCGAGGATGTTGTTCGGGTGGGCGGGCCCCGCCGAGGATGTTGTTCAGGCAGGCTGGCGAGGAGGCCTCGAGGTAAGGGCAGTGGCAGAGAGTCGAGCGGGGCGATGTGAGTGGCGGCAAGTTGAGGCCTGAGGTTGGCAGGGTCGTCTGGTCCGGATTCCGGAACATTTTACGGATTCCGGACGACCCTGCCTCCGATCGGTCCGGAGTCCGGATTCTGGAACATTCCTGATTCCAGAACTCCAGATTCGCGACGCTGCATCTGCACTGCAATTATCAATGTACTGTTCCCCGATCTTGTCCTGCCTGTAATATTCCCCCCTACGATTCTGTGAAGCATCTTAGAATGTTTTTCTATGTTAAAGGAGCTACATAATTGCAAGTTATATTTGTTTTCCATTGGGCTAAGACCAGTGCATTTTGTGTACAACAGCATATTGGGGACTTAGTACTTTTGGTGAATCAAATCATAACTGTAAAAGTGAGTGAAAAAGACTTTCCTCCAGCACTCCTTGCGACTGGCACCCGGAGTGAAACATAGGAACAGGAGTAGGCCCTCGAGCCTGTTCCGCCATTCTATTAGACCATGGTTGATCTGCATCTTAACTCCATCCACCCGCCTTGGTTCCAAAACCCTTTACACCCTCGCCTAACAAAAATCTTTCAATCTCAGTATGGGGGCAGGGAGGGACGTCCAGCTACACCAGTGCTGGTGCTGCCCATGTTTCTGGCGTCAGCCTACTTTGAATATTCTCGGCGGGCTCCTGTATTGTCAGTGCTTCTGCTCGAGAGCTTGCCCGTTTGGGGTGAGAAATGCCGTCCTGCTGCAGGAGTTAAATGCACGCAGCAGCTTAAAGGGACAGACAATATCACTGAACATTCTTATTAAAAGCAAGATTGAAAATCGTTGGACAATCAGAAATCTGCTGCAGGGCAAAGAGCCTCCATGCACAGCAGCTCAGTGCTGCAAGTAGTCAAAGGACATGACCATCTTAGGCCACACTTTCTGGCAATGCACTGCTCTAACCCTTATGACCACCTCCCCTGAACTATGTTGACATTTTCAAAACCTTATCATTAATGACTAGGAGGTAGTCGGGGTTCCTTAACCTCTCCCGCACCAACCTTCATCAGTAAGTGTTTCTTCACTCAGCCCGACGTGCAGCCCAATGAAAGCGTCACATGGGATGCGTTGTTCGTGCAGCTGCCATCACACCATTGTGGTCTGCCTGACGGCATCTGGCTTTACCGCATATCATGGCAACCAAAAGACATGCCCGCATTTTGTACTTCTGTTTAAAAGGAGAAGACTACCCATAACATGAGAAAGAGATTGGCTAAGGTGCTGAACCCCATCCCCCACCACTAATACCTCCCATGAGGAGGAAGTGTTGGAGCTTCTGGGCAGGCAGTCAGCAGGCAGAGTCGGAGGTGGGGAAGTTGGAGGGAAGGTGCCAGCAGCTACATTATTTAGACATTCTGCTTTTATTCTTTCTCATTCGAATGTTACCCAATACAGGTCGTGGGCTGCCCCGACCGGTGAGAGAACACCACCGCAGGTTGGGGCTATAAAAAGAGCTGGAGCGCTGGGCCCTGGAACATCATGGGCGAAGGTGCGGCGAATGAGGGTACGGGGCCCAGAAGAGCTGAGGGCCCAGGGGCAGCACGGACCAGCCCACACTGCGATATGTGTGCGCACTCGGTCCGTGCAGCAGAGCAGGTCTCCAGTCGTCCTGGTTCAACTCTTGCCACTGGATAAAGGCCTAACTTTGTCGAGTCTGTGTGGTGGCTGGTGTGCAACGGTCACCCCACGTTAAAAAAAATCCACGCACAGGCATCTTCCACCCCCTCAATTGGAGTTCAGGACTGGAACATCGGGTCCTTCATTGAAACATCTGTGAACTCATGTGGAAGCAAGTTATCCTGGTTCGAGGGACCACCTATGAATGAATACCTGTCACCAATGATATTAAACCTCATGTCACTCCTTCTACTGAAAGTCACATGTGAACTCTGTTATTCAGGAAACTACTGTAACTTCTCACCTCTTTCTCCTCATCTAGATGGTGCAGATCAAGAAGGAACCCGGCCATCACTTCATAAGGCGTACTGTCAAAACTTCCCCTTGTAAAGCACGAGTGCAGGGACATCTCCCGACGGTGATACACAGTGAGCCAGGTGGGAGTGCAGTGGGTGATGCACAAAGTGCAAGTAAGTATGAGGAGCAGAATGTGGAGAATGAGAAGGAAGATATTATCCCATCGGAGGGCCAGGAGATGTCAGCCATCAGGAGAACAGACCTCTCAGGGTCCTGCTTTCAAAGGAAGGCTACTTTCAGGGTATCAATTGTACATAAAGGCACTGAAGACAATCTCCAATACTGTACAGAAAAGGGCAAATCAATGGAGGCCATCAGCACCATGATGAATGGTTTGCAGGACTACCGCCCACTCTGGAGCACGTATCAGAGGTCCCATGACAGGGGCCCAAGGACAGTCCTAGTTTCTCCCATGGATGCTCAGACCATTGCCATTGAGGTCTTTAGTGTCAGAATCGATGAGGCTGTTTCTCATGGTCTCCAAGTCACTGGGGCTGGGATACCAATACGTATCGGAGGGCTTTACAAATCTGATTCATATCATTAGGTCTGCTTTCCCACATATCAATGGACATGCGGGACCAGCATCCAGCACCTGTGGCACAGAAGGAGTACACTCATGTGATGCTGCTATCTGTCTGGATTGCAGGATATGCATGCCCTCTGGCCAGCCACCTTAGATTCTGTATGTGTGGCAAGGAGGCGGCAGGGTCAGCCTGCAGAATTGGGCGTGGACCCTGTCGCCAGTCTATCTCAGGACTTAGCTGCGAGGAAACATGGGCCACTTGAGTCCTGTATGAATGCTGTGGCCATTCATATCATGCACTTCTTCCATTCAAGTAGCACCCAGGAGAAGCACTAGATTAAGTTTAACAGCTCACACATCGCACACTTGCACGAAGGGGAGTATGATGGAAGGAAGCAATTTTCTCCCCTTCCCTTCTATCGTGAAGGTGTTGTCTCCTTTATAGTTTCACAGACACCAGATGCCCTGCAAAACCTCATCCAAATGGCCATTTGTTATGTGTGAACCCAGACAGTGAGCGCCATTCAATCTTCCTCTCCCTAACTCATAGTTACAGAGGTTAATTGTACCATCTGAATTTTTATCTCCACCCACCATCCCCGCCTCACCCATACGCACAACACACACACACCCACCCACCCATCCACACCCCCTCCCTACCCATCCACAAACCCCCCACCCCACCCACACCCCCTCCCCAACACAGCAGAGCACAGCTTGGGGATCAAACGTAGATGTCCTGGTCTTTATAGATCAGCTACTCACGACGCAAACCTGCCAAGCCATCAGAGAAACCTCAATTCTTAATTTTTTTCCAATACATAGACTTTTTCCCTGTCTGAATATTAGTATTAGGGTTCATAACTTCCATTCCCAACACTAACTATCACCATTCAACACTTTAGCATGA
The DNA here is from genome assembly GCF_044704955.1 of Pristiophorus japonicus. Taxonomy (NCBI): domain Eukaryota; kingdom Metazoa; phylum Chordata; class Chondrichthyes; family Pristiophoridae; genus Pristiophorus; species Pristiophorus japonicus. The sequence continues at coordinate 201,422,468 of NC_091984.1, read as the reverse complement.
CAGGAAGATGCTTTTAATTAACAGGATTGCAATGCCAGTCAATGGCTATATTGGCATTAGCTGCCCGACCTGTGTTAGAAAATGCCACTGCTTGTTCTGTCTGTTCAGAATGCTTCAATCGTCCAGGTGGGCTGTTTAACAATCTGTGATTAATTCCAGAATATCGCAAGTAGCTTTGATCTGGTAGATTAATCTGCACCTGATTGTTTAAATAACAGGGATTTTGCTGCTTAGCTCATTTTCCTACCATGTTGTATGAGGTCAGGGTCTATGGAAAACAGTGGCAACATCCAGCTTTGGTGCACTCTTCCACATGCTTCCTCATTTCCGCAGAGACACTAAATTGCAGATGTGATGGATGAGACATCCTCAGCATTAATCTGACCCAGTTTTACCATGCAGCTATGAAGAATTATCGAATTTCTGCTCCAACACAGATACTGTATAATAATCACGGTCTTGAAAGGAAAATGCCCTGCTAGGCATTGAGGAAAAAGGCACTATAATCATACAAATAATTTAAGATCTCTTAAATGATCTACATGATTAATGGACAACAGTGGGTCTGGTATATTGAGGTCATTACCCCTCAAACATTCAACAGAAAATTGCACCATTTTTTTTCTAACCTTAAAACAGGAGCAACAAATTTAATCTGGAAAGAAATAGAAGTCTTAATTTGAAATTGACAATTATAATGCAGTATGGTTTCAGTATATTTAAATTATTATTCAAATTATTCTCATACACTTGCCTTCACTTAATTATTGTGAATATTTCTTATTTCTTGATTATTACTTGTTTAGGACACCGTTATTATGACATTTCTCCACCAGAATTATAGGTAAATGATGTAATCAAGGGCCGCTGGCTCCTAAGTAGAGTCCAACCAACTATCTCAGTTTCAGTCCTTTAATAAGAATGACGGTTTGGCCTCGACACAGACTCTCAGACTCCACTGCAAAATAATTTGCTGATAATTAGCTGGGAGCATTTTCCAATGAGCGGGCTTGGGTAAATAGGAAACCACAGAATGACCTGACCAGAGGAATAAGAAACAACAAATGTAATAGCGGGAAGGATGACTAAGAAAGAAAGAAAGAAAGAAAGATTTGCATTTATATAGCGCCTTTCACGACCACCGGATGTCTCAAAGCGCTTTACCGCCAATGAAGTACTTTTGGAGTGTAGTCACTGTTGTAATGTAGGAAGCGCGGCGGCAAATTTGCGCACAGCAAGCTCCCACAAACAGCAATGTAATAATGACCAGATAATCTGATTTTTTGTGATGTTGATTGAGAGATAAATATTGGACAGGACACCGGGGATAACTCCCCCGCTCTTTTTCGAAATAGTGCCATGGTACCATAAGAGAGCGCAGACGGGGCCTCGGTTTAACTTCTCATTTGAAAGACGGCATCTCTGACAGTGCAGTGCTCCCCCAGCATGGCATTTGAGTGTCAGCGTCGATGTTTGTGTGCTCAAGTCCCTGGAGCACAAAAGTGGAGCCCTGAAGTCATAAGGTAACCAGTAAGAAATAACTTGATAAATTTGAGCTCCTCAGCCTTGGAAAGAGATGTCTTGGAATGGATCTTATAGATGTCTACAAGATATTTAACAAGATAGAGAAAATAAACCCAAAACTATACTCTCAGACACGTCAGGGCTGCAGGATGAAAGGGCACAGGTTCAGGGCTGTGAGCAAATTAGGGCAGTCATCAGGAAGTAGTTATTTTCTCAAAGGGTGATCAATAACTTAAAGGACTGGCAGGCCAGGACATTGGGTTCCTTTAAGAAATCACTGCACTGTTAGGATTGGCATCCTGTAAGAATGAGATCAAATGGACTGGAGGGCTTTCTTTGTTCGAACTTACCATGTGTAGGAATAGCCAGACAATTCTTCTTTAATACAGCATAGAATTACTTAGATCACAGATCTATTTAATAAAACTTTGACAAATCAACACCTTTTTAAGAACCCAATTTGTTGGTCATTACAAAATCCCAACAAACCTTAGTGGATAATGGGCAAATTTTGGGATACAACTCAAAAGCAGGTGCTACCTCTAATAAGTCCATATTGTGCTCTATCAATTCTCTCTCTCTCCACTCCTTTCTTTGCTTCAGCCTTTCCATCATGCTTGACAAATCTTCTGGAATTTTTTGAGGATGTTTCCAGTAAAGTGGACAAAGGAGAACCAGTTGATGTGGTATATTTGGACTTTCAGAAGGCTTTCGACAAGGTCCCACACAAGAGATTAATGTGCAACGTTAAAGCACATGGGATTGGGGGTAGTGTGCTGACGTGGATTGAGAACTGGTTGTCAGACAGGAAGCAAAGAGTAGGAGTAAATGGGTAATTTTCAGAATGGCATGCAGTGACTAGTGGGGTACCACAAGATTCTGTGCTGGGGCCCCAGCTGTTTACACTGTACATTAATGATTTAGACGAGGGGATTAAATGCAGTATCTCCAAATTTGCAGATGACACTAAGTTGGGTGGCAGTGTGAGCTGCGAGGAGGATGCTATTAGGCTGCAGAGTGAGTTGGATAGGTTAGGTGAGTGGGCAAATGCATGGCAGATGAAGTATAATGTGGATAAATGTGAGGTTATCCACTTTGATGGTAAAAACAGAGAGACAGACTATTATCTGAATGGTGACAGATTAGGAAAAGGGAAGGTGCAACGAGACCTGGGTGTCATGGTACATCAGTCATTGAAGGTTGGCATGCAGATACAGCAGGCGGTTAAGAAAGCAAATGGCATGTTGGCCTTCATAGCGAGGGGATTTGAGTACAGGGGCAGGGAGGTGTTGCTACAGTTGTACAGGGCCTTGGTGAGGCCACACCTGGAGTATTGTGTACAGTTTTGGTCTCCTAACTTGAGGAAGGACGTTCTTGCTATTGAGGGAGTGCAGCGAAGATTCACCAGACTGATTCCCGTGATAGTGGGACTGACCTATCAAGAAAGACTGGATCAACTGGGCTTGTATTCACTGGAGTTCAGAAGAATGAGAGGGGACCTCATGGAAACGTTTAAAATTCTGACGGGTTTTGACAGGTTAGATGCAGGAAGAATGTTCCCAATGTTGGGGAAGTCCAGAACCAGGGGTCACAGTCTGAGGATAAGGGCTAAGCCATTTAGGACCGAGATGAGGAGAAACTTCTTCACCCAGAGAGTGGTGAACCTGTGGAATTCTCTACCACAGAAAGTAGTTGAGGCCAATTCACTAAATATATTCAAAAGGGAGTTAGATGAAGTCCTTACTACTCGGGGGATCAAGGGTTATGGCAAGAAAGCAGGAAGTGGGTACTGAAGTTTCATGTTCAGCCATGAACTCATTGAATGGCGGTGCAGGCTAGAAGGGCTGAATGGCCTGCTCCTGCACCTATTTTCTATGTCTATGTTTCTATTCACAGACTTTCCCTCTGGGCACTTATAATGTCGGGCACACATTCCGTCCTTCCCTACCTCTGACACATCGAGTACAGATGCAGAGCAGCAGGTCCACTATGAAATTAGATATCAAGCTTTGGAGGTGAGCAGTTTGTACTCATTGGGATAAATCCAGGCAAAACGGAATATGCTGGTGGAAAATCAACCGCAATTACCCAGCATCGTAACAAACAGCAGCAATTAGCAGATTTGAAGTTATTGAACATAACATCCCTGCACAAAGTAATTGCTTTTGCCACCTCAATGGCAACGTGGATAGCAAAACGTTAAAAACAAACAAAGCCACAGTGACAGCCAAGGCGTGAATCAAAACCTAAAAATGTGTTGCACAACAGATGTAAAACAGAAACGCAGTTCCTTATGTAAATTCGTCTGGAAAACATGTGCTTGTTAATTAAGGATGTGCAAGTAATGACAGTACTTCATCGGTACATTGCACATGCCATTAGTCACGGTACATCTGCATGTTAGTTCCAGTGTTTGATGCATATATTGTCGCAACCCTCAAGGGAGCAGTTCACAAAGCAACATATATTCTGTCAGTGAGGGGATGCAACTCTTCCAAACTCCTGTAATTAACTGATTGCTATAATTAAGTAGTGATTAATGAGTAGGGAGCAATTGTTGCACTTCTTTAGCCAGTCTCTATTGTAACTTTCATGCTTCCTGTTGCTACAAGTCAGTGTATTGTACAGTTTACAAGATTTTAAATATGGTGTATTCGGCATGAAAACCTGGAAATTCACCAAATATTACTGTATAACATATCTAAAGTACAAGAACAATAATCGTGTAATAGCCCGCTGCCGATCATATGATATGTATTGTGCACGTGCTTGAGTTACAAATGCAGTTAATCCCGAGAGGTCAACATCAGACAAATCATGGGAGAATTTGAGGCATGGGCAGCCACACCCCAGAACATAAACATGGTTCAAAGTAGCACATGGGCCACAGAAGGCAGCCAAGTGTTACTAATGTGTACACCTTCCTTCTCTCATCACTTGCACCCTTTCCTTGTGTTTCTCATTTCTTTATCTTTTCCTCTGTTTGCAGACTGTCAGGCTGTTGTTCGACTTATCGAATTCGAGGGATATGATCCTTTCTACGATTTAGTCTTAAGTGACTTGAGTTCGAGAATCTGAAATGGAACACTCCACGACACCAAGCTTTTTTATAAGCTTTATCCATGGACAAAACAGATCCTACTTTACCGATCCGCTAGGTACCAACTATTGTAACCTGGGCCTTGCTGTTTCCCAGTAATAGTACATTCACTCGGCACAAGATTATGTCAAGAAGAGAAAAACAATTCCATATAAGACAAACTGATGAGCAAAGCTTGGAACTAAGCATTACTAATCCTTCATAGCTAGTAACAGAAATTACGAGCGTGGGTTATTTTGGTTTTGTGGTTAGCTTGCCCTTGGCCTAAACAAGGTAATGAAGTTATATTCCTATCCAGACATTGTGGTTTGACCTGCCTGGCTTTGCAAAATTTCCAAGAATTTTAATGTTGAAAGTTCCACCGTTCTTTATTGTGGTATTTGCGAGTGTTTTCCAGCCTGAGAGTGAGAGACAGAATGCTATGGAGACGGACCTATCCCAGCATCTCTAGTCACAGAAAGCTGTCAGAAGCGAGAGTGCATGCGGCCTCGAGATGATGACTCAGAGGGCGGAGATTGCATCCCGTACGTGAGGAAAACCAAATGCAGGGGTGTTGGTAGACCTGTCATAATCAGTTTCTCAGCACAAGTAACTGAGCGAGATCTGAGATCAGTTGCGTAACCGGAAATGTGAAACACAGCTAGCTCGGAGGGAGCCAAAAGCAACAACACCATCTCCAAGTTGTGAAGTTATCGGAATTCCTCAGGACTGTTACTTCCGAAGAAATTCCGAAACCAACTGTGATGCGGTTTCTTTGAATGAGATTCAGTCACACTGCAACAATAAAGCGGGTCTTCGTTCACACAGAGAAACTCACTCCCCATCCTTGCAGCTATATGTCTGCTCTGCTCTTTAGGAAGCACCCCTCTTATTTTCTGGGGCACCTACCCCATGACTTTGTAACCTGGATAACCCCATAGATAGTCAGTATACTGCTCTCCATTGTTATAAACCAATGACTGTTTAATAAAATGTTAGTTTCTCTAACTTAACAAAACACAGAAATGGATATTCCAGTATTGCTTATCCCAGCATTGAATATAGTTCCGTGAAATTACGTGTAATAAAGATACACTCCAGTGTTTGAACGTTCTGTTTAAGTAGATTGACGACAATCCACGACAAAGATTTCTGCTACTATCTTCAAACTATAAGGAATACTTCACAAGTTATCGAAACCTGTTTTGACATACAGCGCAGCACTTTCACCTCCTTCACAGAAACGTGGGAGTATCTTTTTCAACAAGCCAGAGTTCATGCATATTTCAGCTAATTAAAAATGGGACTGTCAGCAAGTTGATTAATATGAATAGCCATATAAATTCACATGGGGGCTATATACTCCTACTTCTCACACAGGTCACAGGTTTGCAGATGATCCAGAGGAACTTTAAAATTCATTGGTCAAAGTAAAATCATTTTGCTGAAGCATGATAATGAGCTCATCAAAATGGGCCTACAGTGAATTCATAGCACACAATGCTGCTAGGACTGATCGTCAATCCTTAATAAGCAGCCACATAGACTAGCCTCAGCACTCCATTTCACCAAAGCCAAGACACTGCTATCCACAGCATACTTCATCCTGAGTCACCCCGTGCACTGAGCAATTACTGCCCCATCTCAAAAATGACCTCCACATCACAAATGAATAGTTCCTGAGTTTTTATAATCTATCCAACAATCTAAGGAACTAGGACCATCGGAAGTACTCTCTTTCTCAGCTGTGGCTCTGTGGGTAGCATTCTCGCCTCTGAGCCAGGCGGTTGTGGGTTCAAGTCCCACTCCAGAGACTTGAGCAGAAAAATCTAGGCCGACATTCCAGTGCAGTGCTGGGGGAGTGCTGCACTGTCAGGGGTGCCGTCTTTCAGATGAGATGTTAAACCGAGACCCTGTCTGCCCCCTCAGGTGGACATAAAATACCCAAGGCATTATTTTGAAGAAGAACAGAGCAGTTATCCCTGACGTCCTGACCAGTATTTATCCCTCAAGCAAGATCTAAAACGGATTATCTAGTTATTATCTCATGTATGTAAATTGGTTGCCACATTTGCTACATTACATCAGTGACTACACTCCAAAAAGTACTTCAACGGCTGTAAAGTGCCTTAGGACATCCGGTAGTTGTGAAAGGCAATATATAAATACAAGTCTTTTTATTTTCCTATGCCGTAGCATAATTGTAACCAGAATTAAGATCCAATAAATTAATAGCGTTGTTCATAAGAAAAGTTTTCTTTTGAGTTGGTTAGGAACAAATATCATTATATAATGTGCTCCATGGAGGAGATTGGGATAATTTTATGAAATCTCGCTCCCAACAGGAAGCTTCACTTACTGAGTATCTGGGCATTCACCAAGATTTTCCATTAATTTTAATGGATAGAAAATAGCAGGGAGCATGCACCCAATTACACCCTTAGTGGGCAAGGCAGGATAATAAAACTGTTCTTTATATGTCTAAAAGTGTCTAGGATGAAATATTACCTGAAGATGAAAAGTAATGGGGTAGGGGAGCAGAGATAGTGGCCTATGTTGTAGCGACATGTGACGGTGATATAACAACGGTTCTACCTCACTGCTGGGATAGACCGATGCTTACCTCACTCCTGCTATCATTCCACCTCCACTGACTGCAGGGTGCTGTCGTTGCAGATATGATACAACAAAATTCAATTTTTGTGTCAGTCAGCAAGGATGGTGCCAAAACAGGGTGGGTGAAGTAACACAGAGGAGCAATGTACTGTGGTTTCTTATTGAGAACTGCGAAAATGGTGCTCAGGTGCGATAGAACTGGCATTAAGCAGCTTGGCTGAAATTATTAGGGCTGAAATTGCCCCTTCCAATAAGGACTCTAGCCGCCTCAAAGCGGCGCCTATGGGACGGTGCGGAATGGCTGCTGAGTCACCACGGAGGGGCAGTAATTTTGGAAATTGACCTCATTTACATTTGGTGCAGTGCCCAGGACCGCTCCGCCGATTTTGCCGTGCAGCATGCATGTCCGACCCCTTACCGACTGGCGGGGACCCCCTCGGGAAATTGCCCCTTTCCTGCTTTACCCCGCGGGAACGGCCCTGCCGCCGATCAGTGCTTCCGACAGTTTTTGCTGTGGCATGGCGTTGTAGCCGCCCTTAAAGGGAGGCGCTCTGCCGCGGCCGCCATGTTATTTTTTCTTGTCGGCCGACTGCCAGGTTGGGTGCCAAGTCACTGGCCCGGCCGAAACCCTCCACTAAAGCGGCTGCAGAGCTCTCAGCAGCCCTCCCCTTTAAGTGAAGGGCCACATTGGAGCAAAATTCTAAAGGGGCAAAGTGTGTTAAAAAGACAAGCCTGAAGGCTCTGTGCCTCAATGCGAGGAGTATTCGTAATAAAGTGGACGAATTAACTGCATAGGCAGCAATTAATGAATATGATCTAATTGGCATCACAGAGACATGGCTCCAGGGTAACCAAGGCTGGGAACTCAACATCCAGGGGTATTCAACATTCAGGAAGGATAGACAGAAAGGAAAAGGAAGTGGGGTAGTGTTGTTGGTTAAAGACGTTTAAGACGTCCCCTTTAAGACATTGTGACACACAAGCACTGATGACTGACAGCCTCGGCAACTCCGTCCCACCCTTGACGGTCACTCCGCCCGTCCCCACTTCCACCCCCATGATGAGGCCACCTCTGCCCTGCTCGAAAAAACTCCTCGAAGTACTGAATTTCGACAGTTAGGCCGCCCCAATGCATGGGCCAGCCAGACACATCGAAACCAGTAGGTGCACCTCGTTTCAGGCGGTGGGCAATTTTGGGCCCATAAGGTCTAGAATTTCCAAATAAGAGAGAGCTCGTCGGACAGAGATGGAGTACGACTTGTATTTTGACAGTATTGATATTGCTAGAGTCCGTTTGGTAAAACTCAAAGAAGCAGATTAACAATAGGGAACTACGAGCGGATTCTCACTCCACACTGAAAGCAAGGTCCACAGGCTGACATAAGATTGCTCAACCACATAAATTAAAGTTGCTAAGAACACGAGGACGAATTCAATTATTTGGTAATTATGTGGATAGAGTAAAGGGTAACTCAAGGGAAGAAAATGTGGAAGCCAATTTACCAGCTAATCAGGGACTGCTTCAGGTCACAATATATAAATGCGACCACTAGACCTAGCAGATTGGATGCGAGTTCGGCGATAACCGGACAATGATAAGTAATCTAAGAGTAGGAGAGCTTTTAGACTTTCGGAATTACAGTGTGTAAGGTTGATATTATTAGAGCACTAAATAAGAATGCCAGACTTACTAGAACAAACAGTCGGAGAGCACAACTGAGGGGAATTATTCTGGAAATTACAATGAACAAAAAAACAGCAGAAGAGAAACTGATTTCTTTTTTTGAAAAAATGCAACGGCAAAATACATTCCGAAGAGAAATAAGAGATGAAACATATGGTTGAACTGTTGGCTCCAGTTTACGAAGTCGACGAGCATTTTACACAGAACTGAACAGGCACAAGAACAAAGGGTGAATAGATTAGGATTATAAAAATGAAAAGTGGGAAGGCAGGCAGCAAAGCAGAAAAAAATAGCAGGAAAACCGTCAGGGAAATAAAAAACAAACTATTCAGTTATATTGGCAAAATGGAGAAAATTGAAGAGCTAGTCAGTTCTCTAAAGGATAAGAATGATGAGAGCCAGGAACTGATTGAATTATTACATAAATTTTTCACATTGGTTTTCTTAAGGGAAGAGACTGTGGGAGGATTGCAGACAATGTGAAGATGGTGTGGGAGCTGGCTGACGCTAGGATGATTGGAGGTTATTGTAGCTTCTCTTTTGTTTGAAAAAAGAAGATATTTTCAGCCCTGTCAAGATGCAGAATCCCACCAATGGCACTGAGGTATAACTAATGCAGAACCGTGGCAATCAGGAGGTACTTTCATTGTCATCCTTTGTCAGTGGGCTCTTCAAACTTGTGATATTTCAAGTGAATCACAAGTGCTAAAAAGTTTGCAAGTATTAGCAACGCTGCATTGGCCCTAAACTTCTCAGATTATCCCTCACTTTCCTTAAGCCATTGGCAAGCTCTGCCACTCCTTTCCTGAACCAGCATTCAGGATACATGGGAGAATTGCATCGAGACAACTCTGTTGATTACCCCTCAACCCCCAGCTGCCATTCCTCTAATTGGGAAAGTGCAACTGACCAATCAGTGCAAGTGAAAGCAGAAATATAATTGTGTGGCGGTGGTGGTGGGGGAATGGCAGCTCCGAGCCCTCTCTCCAGCACTTCATGGTACCGTGCTGTAATGACTCAAGGGTCTGGTTACTGTAAACACACTCAGGTGCAACCTGAACCATCTTTATTCCAGCCCAAGAGTGCCAGCTTGACAAAGACACCCAGCTTATATACAGGTGACCAAGCACACATGCCACATGCGGACAGCCTGATGACCTCCGACCGCAGCTCCCTCTGGTGTCTGGTGACCTCCAAGCATTAATACAAAACAAATCTCCCATTTAAAATCTTAACAACAGTCTTTTTACAAATTAAGACGGTCTGGGGCTTTCCTCTCACGAGTTGATCGTCTCAGTTTAACTTTGGCTCTGGGCGACCGTTCTGAGTCCGTTGAGACTGAGGGCTGAGTAGCCGATCTGATGGGAGTGGTCATGACCACATCAGGGACTGAAGGTTCAGAGTCAGTAATGTCAACAGAGTCCTCTGTTGAGTGAACAATGGTTAGTTGGTCACTGACTGAATCTTCCTCACTCGGTTCCAGTTCATCCGTGTGCCGCAGTTTAAGCTGGTCAAGGTGTTTTCTGCATGTTTGCCCATTCTTGAGCACGACAATAAACACTCTGTTACCCTTCTTGGCTGTAACAGTGCCGGCGATCCACTTTTGACCTTGACCATAGTTCAGTACATAAACCAATCGTTGACCGAGATGTCACGTGACACGACAACACGATCATGACACCATTGCTGACTTTGACGTCTGTTTTCAACATGATCATTCAAATCAAGATGAACAAGAGAAAGCCTGGTCTTGAGATTTCTCTTCATCAGTACTTCAGCAGGAGAAACCCCAGTAAGTGTATGAGGTCTTGACCTGTAACTGAGCAATATACATGACAACCGTCTCTGCAGTGAGCCCTGAGTTACAAGTTTCATACTTTGCTTGATCGTTTGAACGGCACGCTCTGCTTGACCATTAGAAGCAGGCTTGAATGGAACTGATCTCACATGTCTGATGCCATTGAGTTTCATGAACTCCTGGAACCCAAGACTTGTGAAGCAAGATCCGTTGTTGCTCACAAGAATGTCAGGCAAACCATGAGTAGCAAACATGATACGAAGGCTCTCCATGGTAGCTGTAGAAATGCTGGATGATAAATAATAACACACTCTATCCATTTAGAATATACATCCACCACGACAACAAATATCTTTCCTAGGAACGGGCCCGCAAAATCAATGTGGATTCTCGACCATGGTTTGGATGGCCACGACCACAGACTCAGCGGAGATTCTGCTGGTACTTTACTTAGCTGCATGTAAGTATTGCACTGATGCACACATGATTCCAGATCAGAATCAATTCCAGACCACCAAACATGAGAACTAGTAATGGACTTCAACATGACAATGCCAGGATGAGTGCTATAGAAACATAGAAAATAGGTGCAGGAGCAGGCCATTCAGCCCTTCTAGCCTGCACCGCCATTCAATGAGTTCATGGCTGAACATGAAACTTCAGTACCCCCTTCCTGCTTTCTCGCCATAACCCTTGATCCCCCGAGTAGTAAGGACTTCATCTAACTCCCTTTTGAATATATTTAGTGAATTGGCCTCAACTACTTTCTGTGGTAGAGAATTCCACAGGTTCACCACTCTCTGGGTGAAGAAGTTTCTCCTCATCTCGGTCCTAAATGGCTTACCCCTTATCCTCAGACTGTGACCCCTGGTTCTGGACTTCCCCAACATTGGGAACATTCTTCCTGCATCTAACCTGTCTAAACCCGTCAGAATTTTAAACGTTTCTATGAGGTCCCCTCTCATTCTTCTGAACTCCAGTGAATACAAGCCCAGTTGATCCAGTCTTTCTTGATAGGTCAGTCCCGCCATCCCGGGAATCAGTCTGGTGAATCTTCGCTGCACTCCCTCAATAGCAAGAATGTCCTTCCTCAAGTTAGGAGACCAAAACTGTACACAATACTCCAGGTGTGGCCTCACCAAGGCCCTGTACAACTGTAGCAACACCTCCCTGCCCCTGTATTCAAATCCCCTCGCTATGAAGGCCAACATGCCATTTGCTTTCTTAACCGCCTGCTGTACCTGCATGCTAACCTTCAATGACTGATGTACCATGACACCCAGGTCTCGTTGCACCTTCCCTTTTCCTAATCTGTCACCATTCAGATAATAGTCTGTCTCTCTGTTTTTACCACCAAAGTGGATAACCTCACATTTATCCACATTATACTTCATCTGCCATGCATTTGCCCACTCACCTAACCTATCCAACTCACTCTGCAGCCTAATAGCATCCTCCTCGCAGCTCACACTGCCACCCAACTTAGTGTCATCCGCAAATTTGGAGATACTGCATTTAATCCCCTCGTCTAAATCATTAATGTACAATGTAAACAGCTGGGGCCCCAGCACAGAACCTTGCGGCACCCCACTAGTCACTGCCTGCCATTCTGAAAAGTACCCGTTTACTCCTACTCTTTGCTTCCTGTCTGACAACCAGTTCTCAATCCACGTCAGCACACTACCCCCAATCCCATGTGCTTTAACTTTGCACATTAATCTCTTGTGTGGGACCTTGTCGAAAGCTTTCTGAAAGTCCAAATATACCACATCAACTGGTTCTCCTTTGTCCACTTTACTGGAAACATCCTCAAAAAATTCCAGAAGATTTGTCAAGCATGATTTCCCTTTCACAAATCCATGCTGACTTGGACCAATCATGTCACCATTTTCCAGATGCACTGCTATGACATCCTTAATAATTGATTCCATCATTTTACCCACTACTGAGGTCAGGCTGACCGGTCTATAATTCCCTGTTTTCTCTCTCCCTCCTTTTTTAAAAAGTGGGGTTACATTGGCTACCCTCCACTCCATAGGAACTGATCCAGAGTCAATGGAATGTTGGAAAATGACTGTCAATGCATCCGCTATTTCCAAGGCCACCTCCTTAAGTACTCTGGGATGCAGTCCATCAGGCCCTGGGGATTTATCGGCCTTCAATCCCATCAATTTCCCCAACACAATTTCCCGACTAATAAAGATTTCCCTCAGTTCCCCCTGCTTACTAGACCCTCTGACCCCTTTTATATCCGGAAGGTTGTTTGTATCCTCCTTAGTGAATACCGAACCAAAGTACTTGTTCAATTGGTCTGCCATTTCTTTGTTCCCCGTTATGACTTCCCCTGATTCTGACTGCAGGGGACCTACGTTTGTCTTTACTAACCTTTTTCTCTTTACATACCTATAGAAACTTTTGCAATCCACCTTAATGTTCCCTGCAAGCTTCTTCTCGTACTCCATTTTCCCTGCCCTAATCAAACCCTTTGTCCTCCTCTGCTGAGTTGTAAATTTCTCCCAGTCCCCAGGTTCGCTGCTATTTCTGGCCAATTTGTATGCCACTTCCTTGGCTTTAATACTATCCCTGATTTCCCTTGATAGCCACGGTTGAGCCACCTTCCCTTTTTTATTTTTACGCCAGACAGGAATGTACAATTGTTGTAATTCATCCATGCGGTCTCTAAATGTCTGCCATTGCCCATCCACAGTCAACCCCCTAAGTATCATTCGCCAATCTATCCTAGCCAATTCACGCCTCATACCTTCAAAGTTACCCTTCTTTAAGTTCTGGACCATGGTCTCTGAATTTACTGTTTCATTCTCCATCCTAATGCAGAATTCCACCATATTATGGTCACTCTTCCCCAAGGGGTCTCGCACAATGAGATTGCTAATTAATCCTCTCTCATTACACAACACCCAGTCTAAGATGGCCTCCCCCCTAGTTGGTTCCTCAACATATTGGTCTAGAAAACCATCCCTTATGCACTCCAGGAAATCCTCCTCCACCGTATTGCTTCCAGTTTGGCTAGCCCAATCTATGTGCATATTAAAGTCACCCATTATAACTGCTGCACCTTTATTGCATGCACCCCTAATTTCCTGTTTGATGCCCTCCCCAACATCCCTATTACTGTTTGGAGGTCTGTACACAACTCCTACTAACGTTTTTTGCCCTTTGGTGTTCTGCAGCTCTACCCATATAGATTCCACATCATCCAAGCTAATGTCTTTCCTAACTATTGCATTAATCTCCTCTTTAACCAACAATGCTATCCCACCTCCTTTTCCTTTTATTCTATCCTTCCTGAATGTTGAATACCCCTGAATGTTGAGTTCCCAGCCCTGATCATCCTGGAGCCACGTCTCCGTAATCCCAATCACATCATATTTATTAACATCTATTTGCACAATTAATTCATCCACCTTATTGCGGATACTCCTTGCATTAAGACACAAAGCCTTCAGGCTTGTTTTTTTAACACCCTTTGTCCTTTTAGAATTTTGCTGTACAGTGGCCCTTTTTGTTCTTTGCCTTGGGTTTCTCTGCCCTCCACTTTTCCTCATCTCCTTTCTGTCTTTTGCTTTTGCCTCCTTTTTGTTTCCCTCTGTCTCCCTGCATTGGTTCCCATCCCCCTGCCATATCAGTTTAAATCCTCCCCAACAGCACTAGCAAACACTCCCCCTAGGACATTGGTTCCGGTCCTGCCCAGGTGCAGACCGTCCGGTTTGTACTGGTCCCACCTCCCCCAGAACCGGTCCCAATGCCCCAGGAATTTGAATCCCTCCCTGCTGCACCACTGCTCAAGCCACGTATTCATCTGCGCTATCCTGCGATTCCTACTCTGACTATCACGTGGCACTGATAGCAATCCCGAGATTACTACTTTTGAGGTCCTACTTTTTAATTTAGCTCCTAGCTCCTTAAATTCGTTTCGTAGGACCTCATCCCTTTTTTTACCTATGTCGTTGGTACCAATGTGCACCACGACAACTGGCTGTTCTCCCTCCCATTTCAGAATGTCCTGCACCCGTTCACGTACAAATTTTTCTCTATCTTTCTTAGGCATGATTACCCCACAGTAAACAATCTGACTGAATGGACAGCTCATCCTTGGTTGTAAGGTTTGGTCTCCTCACGCATCTCAATAGGTATGGCAGACCAATCACCACTGAGTACACACCGTTTCACAACCGATAAAATAGGGTCATGGCTGGTCCAGTTCCTAACTTGTTCAGCAGTGACATGGGTTCTGTCACTCTCAAAAGCATCCATTACGAACAGTAGATCTGCAAGTTGAGACATCTCCATCTCAGTTGTGGGTAAGGCCAGACGACTCAGTGCATCGGCACAATTCTCAGTACCAGGTCTATGACGGGTGTCGTAATCATAGGCAGACAATGTCAGCACCCATGTTTGAATACGGGACGATGCATTGGTATTAATACCTTTGTTTTCCGCAAAGAATGAAATGAGTGCCTTGTGATCCGTTTCTAGTTCAAAACGAAGACCAAACAGGTACTGGTGCATTTTTTTTACCTCATACACACAGGCCAAAGCTTCTTTCTCTACCATACTGTAAGCTCTTTTCGCTTTAGACAGACTTCTCGAAGCATACGCAACAGGTTGTAGCTTGCCCGATTCATTTGCTTGTTGGAGTACGCAGCCAACCCCATATGATGAAACATCACAGGCCAATACAAGACGTTTACATGGATCATAATGAACAAGCAACTTGTTCGAACATAGCAGATTCTTGGCTTTCTCAAAGGCTCCATCTTGAGACACACCCCAGATCCAGTTGTCGCCTTTTCTTAGTAACACATGCAGTGGCTCTAGTAAAGTGCTCAATCTGGGTAAGAAATTTCCAAAGTAGGTGAGTAGCCCAAGGAACAAATGCAGCTCCGTCACATTCTGAGGCCTGGGTGCATTTTTGATGGCCTCAGTTTTCGAATCAGTGGGCCTGATGCCATCAGCAGCAATCTTCCTCCTGAGGAATTTGACTTCAGGTGCCATGAATACACACTTCGAGCATTTCAGACTGAGTCCCACTTTGTCCAGACGCTGTAGGACTTCGTCAAGATTGTTCAGATGTTCAGCAGTGTTGTGACCTGTGACCAGAATGTCATCTTGAAAGACGACAGTTCTAGGAACGGACTTCAGTAAACTCTCCATATTCCTCTGCAGCCGAACGAATCCGAAAAGGACACCTGTTGTAGACGAACAGACCTTTATAGGTGTTGATGCAGATGAGTTTCTTCGAAGTGTCAACAAGCTCCTGTGTCATATAGGCCGACATCAGATCCAGTTTCGTGAACGACTTTGCACCAGCTAGCATGGCGATCAGGTCATCAGCCCTCGGTAATGGATTCTGATCCGGTTTCAAAAATCGGTTAATCATAACCTTGTAGTCTCCACAAATCCTGACAGTGCCATCATTCTTCAACACAGGAACAATGGGACAACCCACTCGTTAAACTCGACTGGCGTTATGATCCCTTCAAGCTGGAGTCTGTCAAGCTCAATTTCAACCTTCTCCCTCATCATGTACGGAACAGACAGAGCTTCGTGATAGACAGGCCTTGCATTGGAGTTCAGGTGAATCTGCACCTTGGCTCCTGTAAAATTGCCAATGCCCGGTTCAAACAAAGAAGGAAACTTTTTCAATACTTGAGCACATGAAGTTTCATCCTCCGAGGACAACATCTTGACACCATTCCAGTTCAGCTTGATTTTCTCGCACCAATTCCTGCCGAACAGCGTTGGACCATTACCTGGGACGATCCATAATGTAGCTCGTGAACCACACCGGCATATGACACCTCGATTGCTGCACTGCCGAGCACTGGTATGAGTTCCTTAGTGTAAGTACGCAACCTGACATTGACTGGACTCAGCTTCAGTTTCGCAGCCTTAGTGTCCCACAGCTTGTCAAATGACCTTTGGCTCATTATCGACTGGCTCGCACCCGTGTCCAGCTCCATTGATACAGGCACGCCATTCAGCTTCACATTAACGACTATCGGCTGGCTCTTGCTCAGGAACGAATACAGTCCATTCACTTCCTCCTCGGGTTGTGTATCCGGGCCATCACTGAACTGGTCCTCATCAACCACGTGGTGAGCCGTACCATGCTTGCTCCGGTGTGGACACATCCTGTGAAGATGCCCCACTTTCGAACATCCATTGCATGAGTATTGTCTAAACCGACACTGCTGAGGCCGATGATTGCCCCCACAACACCAACAGAATGAAAGGTGGTTTGAACCAGTTGGCGAGCTCTGAGCAGCGGCAGGTTTCACCTAAGCAGCTCTGCCCGAATGCAGCGCCATCTTGTTTACAGTACTTGCCGTGGAACTCCGACTCGTCGATGATATCTGCCTCAAATTATCATCCGTCGTCATGCATGCCTGGGCAGTCACGATGGCCTTTTTCAAATCCAGCGTCTCTGCAGCCAACAGCTTCCTGAGGATCGCATCATGGTTGATGCCGATCACGAAGACATCACGCAGCATGTCTTCCAGCATGTTCCCGAACTTACATGGCTCAGCAAGACGTCGCAGGTTGGCGACAAATCCCGACACGTCCTGGCTCTCAGCACGAACATGCGTGTAGAAACGGTAGCGTGATATGATGATCCCCTCTTTTGGCTTCAGATGGTTATCCACCAACGTACACAATTCTGCCGGATGTACAGGCGAGAAAAGATTCTTCATGAGGCCGTAAATTTTCGGACCACAAACGGTGAGGAGAACTGCCCTGTGCTTAACTTTGACGGCCTCTGCCTCCATGCCGTTGGCCACAAAATACTGATGCAGACGGTCGACAAAATCCACCCAATCCTTACCATCCACGAATTTCTCCAGGATTCCAACAGTGCCCATTGTGCATGCAAAGGTTCTTAAATTACCTTGTCGCCAATTGTAATGACTCAAGAGTCTGGTTACTGTAAACTCACTCAAGTGCAACCTGACCCATCTTTATTCCAGCCCAAGAGTGCCAGCTTGACAAAGTCACACAGCTTATATACAGGTGACCATGCACACATGCCACATGTGGACAGCCCAATGACCTCCGACCACAGCGCCCTCTGGTGTTTGGTGACCCCCAAGCATTAGTACATAACACGCACATCTGTGCTCCCTGCTGCATCACGGACGGCAAGATTAATAGAAAAAGACCATTCAGAAAGAGCCTCGAGATACAGAAACCCAGTGAGGGGCCTGGGGACAATTGGATGGACAAATCGGCCAAGAGATGAACAGAGAAATCCTGCCATCCGTCACAGTCCAGCTTGTATCTGCAAATAGGAGGGGGCTTGATAATATTCCGATTATCAATAAAAGGCACTGACATGGCATTCAGTAAGCCAGGTTCTGTGACACTCGCTGCAGTCCAGCTTCAGCAATTCTATAGGTGTGAACCACAATAGCCCGACGGATGGTAAACATTCTGAAAACAAACTAACATGACCCTAACGTTATTCACACAACCATAAATAAAATCTAAACATGTTTTTTTTCACCCATGTACCATTTTCTTTTGAACCTTAAATGTTGATGTCTTAATCAAGAAAACTGATTTGATTGGATGGCATCCTTCAGAGAGACTTGAAACCGTTCTTGCCTGTTCAGGTGGACATAAAAGATCCAATGACACTATTCAAAGTAGAGCTCGGGAGTTCTACAGGTCTGCTGACCAATGTTTATCCCTCAATCAATAAACAGATTAGCTGGTCGTTTGGTTCATTAGTGTCAGCCAGTGGCTCAGTGGGTAGCACTCTCACCTCAGAGTCAGAAGGTTGTGGGTTCAAGTTCTACTCCAGAGACTTGAGCACAAAAATCTAGGCTGACACTCCAGTGCAGTGCTGAGGGAGTGCTGCACTATGGGAGGTGCCGTTTTTGGGATTAGATGTTAAACTGAGGCCCCTTCTGCTCTCTCCAGTGGACGTAAAAGATCCCATGGCACTATTTCGAAGAAGAGTAGGGGAGTTATCCCTCATGTCCTGGCCAATATTTATCCTTCAATCAACGTAACCCTTGGGAGCACTGTACATAAGCCGGCCACTAAGGCCTATTACTCACTATGGAGTGTCTTGATAAAGACTGAGGTCACTGTTACTTTAAGACTTACTGTGTGCAGTCTTCACCTGTGTTAGGAACACAACTGGCGATGAGTACATGAATCCAACACAAAGATGCAGCAAACTGTGGGCATCCTGGAGAAGTTCTTGGAGGGTGAGGACTGGGAAGCCTATGTCAAACGGTTAGACCAGTACTTTGTAGCCAACGAGCTGGACGGAGAAGGAAGCGCTGCAAAAAGGAAGGTCGGCAGGGCACTGACCTACAGCCTCATGAAGAATCTTCTGGCTCTGGTGAAACCCACAGATAAGTCATATAAGGAGCTGTGTACACTGGTTCGGGAGCATCTTAACCCGAGGGAGAGCGTGCTGATGGCTAGGTATCAGTTCGATACGTAGCAGCGATCTGAAGGTCAGGAAGTGGCGAGCTACGTTGCCCAGCTAAGGCGACTTGCAGGACAATGTGAGTTTGATGGCTACCTGGAGCAAATGCTCAGAGACTTTTCTGTACTGGGCATTAGCCACAAGACCATTCTACAAAAACTTTTGACTGTAGAGACACCGATAGCACAGGCGTTTATGTTCACCAGTGATAACACCAAACAAATCTCTCAGCACAAAAGTGCTAGCAATGTTCATAAATTAACTGGAACTGTGTTTGCGAGCAGAAACGTACAGGGCAGAAACCACAAGTCTGCAACTGCCAGCAAGCCTCAGGTGACCCAGATGACTCAGAGTCCCCAACAAAGGATGAATGCAAGGCAATTCACGCCTTGTTGGCGTTGTGGAGGCTTCCATTCAGCCCATTCATGCTGCTTCAAAGGGTATGTTTGCAAGAGCTGTGGAACAATGGGGCACTTCCAACGAGCTTGCAGATGAGCTGCAAGCTCTGCTAAACCTGCGAACCACCTCGTGGCAAAGGAAGATCGGTCCATGGTAGACCAAAGCAATTTCGAGCCTCAGAGAGAGGAGGCAGATGCTGAAGTACACGGGGTGCACACATTTTCGACAAAATGTCCACCTATAATACTAAACGTAAAACTGAATGGCTTACCCGTAGCCATGGAACTGGACACTGGCGCTAGCCAATCCATCATGAGTAAAAAGATGTTTGAGAGACTGTGGTGCAACAAGGCACTCAGACCAGCCCTGAGCCCCATCCACGCGAAACTGAGAACGCACACCAAAGAACTTATCACTGTCCTGGGCAGCGCCATGGTCAAATTAATCTACAAGGGCACGGTGCACAAACTGCCATTCTGGATTGTCCCGGGCGATGGTCCCACACTGCTTGGAAGGAGCTGGCTGGGCAAAATCCGCTGGAACCGGGATGACATCTGAGCGCTATTACATGTCGATGAGGCCTCATGTACCCAGGTTCTTAACAAATTTCCTTCCCTTTTTGAGCCAGGCATTGGAAACTTTTCCGGGATGAAGGTGCAGATCCACTTGGTCCCAGAGGCACGACCCATTCACCACAAGGTGCGAGCAGTACTTCACATGATGAGGGAGAGAGTGGAAATCGAGCTGAACAGATTGCAACGCGAGGGCATCATCTCCCCAGTGGAATTCAGCGAGTGGGCCAGCCAGATTGTTCCAGTATTCAAATGTGATGGCACGGTCAGGATTTGCGGCGATTATAAAGTAACTATTAATCATTTCTCGCTACAGGACCAATACCCGCTACCTAAGGCAGACGACCTATTTGCGACGCTGGCAGGAGGCAAGACATTCACCAAGCTCGACCTGACTTCGGCCTACATGAGGCAGGAGCTGGAGGAATCTTCGAAGAGCCTCACCTGCATCAAAACGCACAAGGGACTGTTCATCTACAACAGATGCCCATTTGGAATTCGGTCGGCTGCAGCGATCTTCCAAAGAAGCATGGAGAGCCTACTCAAGTTGGTACCATGCACGGTGGTTTTTCAGGACGACATATTGGTCACGGGTCGCGACACCGTCGAGCACCTACAAAACCTGGAGGAGGTCCTCCAGCGACTGGATCACGTCGGGCTGCGGCTGAAGAGGTCGAAATGCGTCTTCATGGCAACAGAAGTGGAGTTTTTGGGGAGAAAGATTGTGGCGGACGGCATTCGGCCCACAGACACGAAGACAGAGGCTATCAGGAACGCGCCCAGGCCACAGAACATCACGGGGCTGCGGTCGTTCCTGGGACTCCTCAACTATTTTGGTAACTTCCTACCGGGGTTAAGTACCCTTTTAGAGCCCCTACATGTGTTATTGCACAAAGGTGAGAACTGGGTATGGCGAAAAAAACAAGTAATTGCTTTTGAGAAAGCCAGAAACATTTTATGCTCCAACAAGCTGCTTGTATTGTATAACCCATGTAAAAGACTCGTGTCAGCATGTGATGCGTCGTCGTACGGAGTCCGGTGTGTATTGCAACAAGCTAACGTTGCGGGGAAGTTGCAACCTGTCGCCTATGCTTCCAGGAACTTGTCTAAGGCTGAGAGGGTCTACAGCATGATTGAGAAAGAGGCATTAGCATGTGCGTTCGGGGTAAAGTACCTGTTTGGCCTCAAATTCAAGCTGGAAACCGATAACAAGCCCCTCATATGCCTGTTCGCTGAAAACAAGGGGATAAATACTAATGCCTCAGCCCGTATACAAAGGTGGGCACTCGCGCTATCAGCGTATAACTATACCATCCGCCACAGGCCAGGCACCGAGAACTGTGCGGATGCTCTCAGTCGGCTACCATTGCCCACCACGGGGGTGGAAATGGCGCAGCCTGCAAACTTGTTGATGGTGGCGCAGCCCGCAGACTTGTTGATGGTCATGGAAGCATTTGAAAATGATAAATCACCTGTCACGGCCCACCAGATTAGGACTTGGACCAGCCAACATCCTCTGCTGTCCCTAGTAAAAAACTGCATGGGAGCTGGGCCAGCATCCCCGTTGAAATGCAAGAGTTAATCAAGCCGTTCCAGCGGCGAAAGGACGAGTTGTCCATTCAGGCAGACTGCCTGTTCTGGGGTAACTGTGTAGTGCTACCCAAAAAGGGCAGGGAGATGTTCATCTCGGATCTGCACAGCACACACTCAGGTATAGTAATGATGAAAGCAATAGCCAGATCCCATGTGTGGTGGCCCGTTATCAACTCTGACTTAGAGTCCTGTGTACGGCAATGCAGCGTGTGTGCTCAGTTGAGCAACGCGCCCAGAGAGGCACCACTAATTTTGTGGTCCTGGCCCTCCAGACCATGGTCGAGGATCCATGTCAACTATGCGGGCCGGTTTCTCGGTAAAATGTTCCTGGTGGTAGTGGATGCTTTTTCAAAATGGATTGAATGTGAAATAATGTCGGGAAGCAGTGCCACCGCCACCATTGAAAACCAGAGGGCCATGTTTGCCACCCACGGCCTGCCTGACATACTGGTCAGTGACAATGGGCCATGTTTCACCAGTGCCAAATTTAAAGAATTCATGACCCGCAATGGGATCAAACATGTCACCTCGGCCCCGTTTAAACCAGCCCTCCAATGGGCAGGCAGAGCGGGCAGTATAAACCATCAAACAGAGCCTCAAATGAATCACAGAAGGATCACTCCAAACCTGCTCAGCTACCGCACGAGACCCCACTTGCTCACAGGGGTGCCCCCGGCTGAGCTACTCATGAAAAGGACACTTAAAACCAGACTCTCGCTGGTTCACCCCAACCTGCATGATCAGGTAGAGAGCAGGCGGCAGCAACAAAATGTAAATGATGGTCGCGCCACTGTGTCACAGGAAATTGAACTAAATGACCCTGTGTATGTGCTAAACTATGGACATGGTCCCAAGTGAATCGCGGGTACGGTGATAGCTAAAGAAGGGAGTAGGGTATTTGTAGTCAAACTAGACAATGGACAAATTTGCAGAAAGCACCTGGACCAAACGAGAATGCGGTTCACAGACTGCCCTGAACAACCCACAGCAGACACCACTCTTTTCGAGCCCACAACACACACCCAAAGGATCAATGACACCATGCCGGACCAGGAAATCGAACCCATCACGCCCAAAAGCGCAGCAAGGCCAGGCTCACCCAGCAGCCCTGCAGGGCCAACAACACGCCAGCCCAGCGAGGGCACAGCCAACACACCAGAACAGACCTTTGTACCAAGGCGGTGCACCAGGGAAAGAAAGGCTCCCGACCGCCTCACCGTGTAAATAGTTTTCACTTTGACTTGGGGGAGGGGGGAGTGATGTTGTATATCTGTAAAGCATGCACTCCCATGTTCCGCCATCAGGAAGCGCATCCCCTGAAGTTCCAAGGGATCCCAGCATCCCTTGGGAGCACTGTACATAAGCCAACCCCTAAGGCCTGTTACTCACTCTGGAGTGCCTTGATAACGACTGTGGTCACTGTTACTTTAACCTCCCTGTGTGCAGTCTCATCTGTGTTAGGAACACAACAGAAATAATGACTGATGAGTTAATGGCCACGCCTACAAAATGTAAATTCAGTTTCCTCATGCCTTAGGGAAACGGTAATTTCATTAGCACTTACTGCTTAAACGCGAATCCTAAGAATATTTTAAAAAGAAACAATACCAAATCGGCACCTTGTGGTGATTTTATTTATTTTGCTCGACAGGTGAGGGAACTTGGTGAGCAGCTTTACGATACTTACTGCACTGTATTTTGGAGAATGTCACCAGTTCACTTTAAAAGTGCTGTGTAATTGGGCTATTGCTTTCTTCCAAGCCGTACAAAAGCAACAACAAAAAAGCTCAGAAATGGTCATAAACAAGGTAAGGAGATGTTGTCATGTATTGGAATATTTTCCACTTCGCCAGGTATCAACATCAAAGACTAGAATAACAGGCATTAGACATACCTTCTACAGCTCCGAGGAACATCCTACAACCCCAACAGTGAAGATGTTTCTATTTCCCATTCCTGTCGCCCTTGTGGCCTCTCTGTGTGAGTTTGCCAGTTTAATGCTACCTTGCATCAAGTTGGGGGCAATTTCGTATCATGAACCAGCACCCAATAGGAAAAGCTGTGAGTTTTCTCGAGACTCATTTCATGCAAGTCCTTTACAACTAGCATGAAGAGGTTATTAAGGGATTATGGAACCAGGCGGGTAAATGGAGTTAGGATGCATTCAATCATGATCTAATTGAATGGTGGAACAGCCTCGAGGGGCCGAATGGCCGATTCCTGTTCCAATGTTCTTGGGAGCTTTTCAATGCTTTCAAATTGGGCTGCATTCAAATATGAATACTAAAGCTGAAACAATCAAGTCTTCATTCATTGGTCCACTCAAACACCACTGAGGACGAGTTATATATAAAATACAATAAATAAAGGTTCAGTAGAATTGTAACTTAAAACCCACATGGTAACTTAATCCAAAATGAAACTCAGTGCTTGTTCTCCTTACTTTATATTCTGAAAATCCCCCACTACCCCAGGTCACTACTGGCTCCCGCTCACCTCCTCTCCCATCTCCTCTCTCTCCCTCTCCCCCCACCCTTTACACTGACTGGAGTCATACCTAGCACAAAGAAAGATGGGTGTGGTTGTTGCAGGTCAATCATCTCAGCCCCAGGACATCGCTGCAGGAGTTCCTCAGGGCAGTCCTGGGCCCAATCATCTTCGGCTGCTTAATCAATGACTTTCCCTCCAACATAAGGTCAAAAGTGAGGATGTTCGCTGATAATTGCACAGTGGTCAGTGTTCCATTCGCAACTCCTCAGATAATGAAGCAGTCTATGCCTGCATGCAGCAAGACCTGGACGACATTTGGGCCTGGGCTGATAAATGGCAAGTAACATTCGCACCACACAAGTGCCAAGCAATGACTATCTCCAACAAAAACGAGAGTCTAACCACCTTCCCTTGACATTCAATGGCATTACCATCGCCGAATTCCCCACCATCAACATCCTGGGGGCCACCATTCTGAAGAAACTTAACTGGAGAAGCCACAAAAATACTGTTATGTAATGATGTGTGTATCGTCCCAGTACCTTAAATGTAATGTAAGCACTATGCCACACCACAGAGGACGCTGTGGTGGGAAACCCTGGTAGTATCTGCAACAGGTGCTATATAAGGCTGACCACCAGACCTGAGAGGCACTCTGGAGCTGAACAATAAAGGACGAAGGTCACAGCAGTTAGATTTACACCAGACCGTGTGGAGTCAGTGATTTGTGTGCTACATACACCACATTGGCGACAAGGAAGCGGATGAACTCCACGCAACCATGGCTACTCTGGGCTCGCTAAAGGATTTTACCATGGGCAATGATTGGGAGGCCTTTACGGAAAGGCTCGAGTACTACTTCACAGCAAACGACCTGACAGAGGACACGGACGCAATGAGAGATAAGCGTAAGGCGATATTGCTCTCCAGTTGTGGCGATGAGGTTTACTGTCTCGTCAGGGATTTGCTGGCACCCGGGAGCGCCAGGGACAAGTCATACGAGGAGCTGACTGAACTCATTCGTGACCAGTTGAAACCGAAGGAGAGCATCCTCACGGCCAGATACAAATTTTACCATCACTGCAGATCTGAGGGCCAGGATATCACCAAATATGCTGCGGACCTCAGGAGACTCGCGGCGCCGTGTGATTTTGGCGCACACCTTGACGAGGCGTTACGGGACGTTTTCGTTATGGGGATTGGCCACGAGGGCCTCCTTCACAAGCTGCTGGCCACTGAACCCACAGTCACTCTGACAAAGGCCATCACCATCAGCCGGGCACATATGACCTCGACTTTCAGCACCAAGCAAATAATTCACACAGTCTCGAACCTGGCAGGCACTGTCCACAGGATAGCGCCCACCACGGACAAAACTGCAGAACGTGGCTCTGCCCGGGGCAGAGAGCACGGACCTCGGGGTCCTGGAACTCAGAGTCCGCTGAGGGGGGCCAATCAAGCAGCACCATGCTGGCGTTGTGGAGGAAGCCATGGGGCTCACCGGTGCAGGCTTGCGGAGTATACGTGCAATACCTGCCATGTTAAAGGCCACCTTCAGCGTATGTGTAAAAGAAAGCAGACTCACCATGTGGCTGAGGAGATGGGGGATGATCCACCATCTAGCGAGGAGCAGGTAGAAGATGATGAGGTGTTGGGACTGTACACGTGTACCGACGATTCGCCCCCAGTGATAAGGGAAGTAAAAATCAACGGAGTCCCTATGAGTATGGAAGTGGACACGGGCTCGGGTCCGTCGTTGATGAGTCAGAGAACTTTTGATAAATTGTGAATTAACCCAGCTGCACGACCCAAGCTGGTCCCGGTCACGGCGAAGCTGCGTACCTACACCAGGGAACTAATACCTGTTCTCGGCAGAGCGATGGTGCAGGTATCCCACGGGGATGAGACCGACACTCCTCGGCCGGAGTTGGATGGGGACGGTCCGTGGGAGCTGGGAAGACTTCATCACTCCACAGGCTGCTGCTCCCCGGGGTGCTGCCGTGCCCCGGGTCCCCAGAGAGCAGTGCCGACCGAGCTGGAGCTGCAGCCTCAATCTCCCCACAGGCAAGTCCCAGGCCTGGACCTCACACAGAGATCCTGCAGCCTCAGCCCCCACAGGCAAGCCCCAGCCCCGGACCTCACACAGAGATCCTGCAGCCTCAGTCCCCACAGGCAAGCAGCCCTGCACAGAGGGGCCTCGTGGGGGGGGAGTGAGCCGGCGGGGTGCGAGGGATCCAGGATAGCCGGCGGTTCGGAAGAGCCCCGCCGAGGAGCTGTTAGCGTCGGGCGGTGGCAGCAGCTGGAGGTCGGGGGCTACGGAGGCCGTGGCAAGTGCGGCCGCTGGAGAGGCCACGACGGCCGCAGGAGAGGCGGCAAGTCAGGTAGCAGCGGAGGGGAGCGGAGGCTGCAACGGCGGAGGGCATCCGGAGCGGCGGAGAAGAAGATGGCGGCGGCATCGTGTCGGAGCAGCAGAGCATCAAAGATGGCGGTGCCCAAGGAGAAGCCTCGTGGAATCCTCCTGAATCAAAGATGGCGCCTTAAAAAGGAAATGCACCCGGGAGTCTTAAACGGGCCTTACCAAGAGGTAGTCCCCACAAAGGACTTCTGTAAGGCAGAGCGAGTCTAAAATGAGCTATGTTAATGTGAGATAGTGAATTTATAATAAGAATTACTTTTTTAATGCTGAATGGCCACTGTATTTGTGTAAAATAATGGATGAAGTACAATTAATGATAACGGCTAACAAGGAAATCAAGGATCCGTTACCAGTCAATAACCAGTTAATGTACCAGATAATATGTACCATACTAACGCACTGTCTGTGCCCACCTGCCTTCCGTTGGACAAGTGTGATGTTATGTAATGATGTGTGTATCGTCCCAGTATCTTAAATGTAATGTAAGCACTATGCCACACCACAGAGGGCGCTGTGGTGGGAAACCCTGGTAGTACCTGCAACAGCTGCTATATAAGGCTGACCACCACACCCGAGAGGCACTCTGGAGCTGAACAATAAAGGACGAAGGTCACAGCAGTTAGGTTTACACCAGACCGTGTGGAGTCAGTGATTTGTGTGCTACATACACCACAAATACTGTGACAACAAGAGCAGGTCAGAGGCTGGGTATTCTGCAGTGAGTGTCTTACCTCCTGCATCTCCAAAGCCTTTCCACCATCTACTAGGCACAAGTCAGGAGTGTGATGGAATACTCTCCACTTGTCTGGATGAGTGCAGTTCCAAGAAGCTCGACACCATCCAGGACAGAGCAGCTCGCTTGATTGGCACCCCATCCACCACCTTAAACATTCACTCCCTCCATCACCGGCACCCCATCGCTGCATTGTCTTTTTGCTTGATAAAGATAGAGGTCTTTAAAATTATGAAAGGTTTTGATAGAGTAGATACAGAGAGAATGTTTCCACTTGTGGGGAAGAACATAACTAGAGGCCATCAAGATAAGATAGTCATCAAGAAATCTAATAGGGAATTCGGAAGAAACTTCTTTACTCAGAGGGTGGTGAGAATGTAAAACTTGCTACCACAGAGAGTAGTTGAGGCAAATAGTATAGATGCATTTAAGAGGAGGCTAGATAATCATATGAGGGAGAAAGGAATGAAGGGTAATGCTGTCAGAGTTAGATGAGGAAAGACAGGAGGAGGCTTGAGTGGAGCATAAACGCCAGCATGGACTGGTTGGGTCGAATGGCCTGTTTCTGTGCCTTATATCCTATGTAATCCTATGTAATCTATTTACAAGATGCACTGCAACAACTTGTCAAGGTTTTTTCGACAGCACTTCCCAAGCCCATGACCTTTACCACCTTGAAGGACAAGGGCAGCAGGCATATGGGTACACCATTACCTAAAATTTCCCCTCCAAGTTACACACAATCTTGACTTGGAAGTATATCGCTGTTCCTTCATTGTCACTGGGCCAAAATCCTGGAACTCCCTCCCTAACAGCATTGTGGGAGTACCTTCACCAGATGGACTACAGCAGTTTAAGAAGGCCGCTCACCACCACCTTCTCAAGCACAATTAGAGATGGGCAATATATGCTGGCCTTGCCAGTGACGCCTACATCCCAGGAACGAAGAAGAAAAAACTTCCCTCCCACCAGGACGTACTGGAGGGCTACTGACCGAGTCGCAACTGGGCAAAACTGGTCGAGAGGAAACCCACAAGCTGCTTCAGGGGGCAGGTGGCCCAGCTCACCAGAATTATTCAGGTGAGGCCTAAGGCCTAAATTTGGACGAGCTGCAGGCCTCCAGCTTCTGGCTCCCGCTGCAAATGCACCAAGCATTTCACTCCCGAGAACGGGCCGAAACAAATCTCTCCCCTGTCTCAGTTTCATCAATGGTACGTGGAGGCACTCCCATACTCTACACTGTCCACACGATATACATTAAATCCAACACACAATGACAATGATGGGATTTATTGAAGAATTAAAAATATCAAGGAAGAGTAGAGAAATAATTTTACTTTAACTGTTATTTTGAACCCATGAATTTAAATACATTCATCTGCACAATTATTTTTCGGTCCAAGTGCCTTCACTGAGATAATTGGTGTAAATACAGGGACTTTGTAATCGCCATTGACTTGACTGGTGGGTCGGCACTGTTTCTGTTGGCAGAGTGGCACAAAAGCCCCAGAGATTTTTGGGGCAGTGCAAATAATGGCATAACTATCTTAGTGCCATAATTTCCTGGGACTTCTGCGGTGTAAAACAAACTCAATACTTCTGATGCGCCATTCCAATGGCGCAAGTCTCCAGGAAATTCTGGGCCATGAGTTCCACCTCCGTGGGTTTGCTGTCAAAATGCAAGCAACTTTAAGGTTAAATTTCAGCAATTCTACTCAGACTGCCGCTCTGCCTGGGAGACCAGCGAGTCTCACTGAGGCCTCTCCCATGAATATTCTGCTTCAATTTTGGATAAATCACATTCAATTCCAACATCAGAAATAAAACTAAATCAGTTTTACCTTTGTGTTAAACACAAAAAGTGGGCATCAGTCTCATCAGAGTTCTGCAGTTACCATATTTGACTTCAAATTCATTAGAGTTTGATAATGCTTTATGACATTAAATATATTCCATTTTCTTAATAATAAAACAATTGCATTTGGCTGCTGTTTAAAATTCATGACATTAGGTACTATTGGATCAAATTGAGTTTAAAATCGAATAAGACATTTTTCTGTGGAAATGGTTGGAGTCTGTTTACTTTGTAATTAGAGATGTGAATTGTGACTTGAAATGACGGCCAAATGAACTAATTCGCAATTTACTGACAATATTACAGTTACCTCCTTGCTGGATTCTCGGCATTAAGTGGAGGATGTGTCTTGGGAGGTAGCCATGCAGCTGCCTTGCTGCAGATTGTCAGACTTAACAAAGAAATCCCATTCTGAATTCCAGTCTTGGCTGACATTTGCCCTCTGTCTTATGTGGCAAGCTTGCCAGTCTGCAGTTCTGTTCACTGTGGCAGAAAGGAAGGAGAAAGCCCTTCTTCCTTTCTGTGGTAGAGTCGGGAACAAAAATAGCTGGCATGGAATATCTTTGAAATACAGTCAAGCATGCCTCAGCACTGGGAAAGGAGGTTTTTTTAAAAATTGACTCACGGGATGTGGACGTCGCTAGTAAGGCCAGCATTTATTGCCCATCCCTAATTGCCCTTGGTGGTGGCGAACTGCCATTCAAGAGTCAACTACATTGCTGTGGGTCTGGAGTCACACATAAGCCAGATTGGGCAAAGGTGGCAGATTTCCTTCCCTGAAGGACCAGGCGGGTTTTTACGAAAATCCAGCAGTGTCATGGGCACTATTACTGATACTAGCTTTTCATTTATTTAAGTAACTGAATCTAAATTCCCCAGCTGCCGTGGTGTGATTTAAACTCATGTCTCCAAATCATTAGTCCAGGCCTCTGGATTACTAGACCAGTGACATTACCACTATGCTACCGCACCCCATTGTGATGCCACAGAGATGTCTGTGACCTAGATCAGCTCCACAACAGAAGACAGCATGGTTTGGGGGTGGGGGGAGGGGGTAAGAAGTGGAGAAGTGGAAGGAATGATTATGAATGACAAATCATTTTGGTGATGAACACTTTCCACCAACAAATTACAGTGCCCACAACAAGCCAATTTCTGTTTAATTAAGAACATCTTTATCACTTCTGATGTTCTAAATTATTTACAACAACAATTATCTGCAAAGCATCTCAATCATTTTTGGATTCCCCAAGCTTTCAGCTCCAGCCCCAAAGGTAACTCTACCAGACCACCCATCGCTGCAGTAATACTGTTTTGAAAACAGCCAGAAGCAGTGCAGCACCAACAAACAACATCATCCCAGAGGACAGACATCAGTTGTGGAAGTTAGAAAATAGGCTAAAAATACACCCAAAAGCAGCCAAAAAGGACAAATCAACAACTAACTCATATATAGTGGGTGAGCCCTTTAAATAGCACTGCTGAAGGCCCCTTGCTGCCTGTTAGCACCACAAGTTGTTCAGAGAGTTTATCATGTGACTAGTAAGGCGCTGGGTCAGCCCCATTTCACAAAAGCGAAGGACCCTTATTTAAATATTTTAATTACCATTTTGAATAATTCTGGCGCGCCCTGAACGCCTACGATGTTTGGGGGTGGGAGGCAGGTGGTCAGAGCTTTGGTCGTTACATGCTTGATTCTGTCCCAAATTGTGGCCCCCACCTTTGCGGGCTGCCCTCTTATTTTGCCCCTTCCAATCCTATTGGAATTTCAGGGATTTACCACCTGCCCCACATCCCATAATTCCATCTGCCGTTAACGTGAGTCAGAGAAGAGAGAGGCCTGGATATGGACTTTCAGTTTCAGGCGTGGCAGAAAGCTGGCGGCTGCAGATCCCTCTGTCCGTTACTCGCCCGTTCGACACCCCACCCGATTTACAACTTCAATGGAAGAGAATACTGAGCAGGATGTCCAACACTCGACCAATCCTCTGCCACCGGCGAAGCTGAGAAGCTCGCCCCCACTTTCCCTCCTTCGCTCCTGTAATTGAAAAACCTCTTCAAGTTCCCACAAAAGAAACTACTTTTAAAAACTGTCAGGCTGCTGAAGGTGGGAGCTCCTGAATGG
Source organism: Pristiophorus japonicus (assembly GCF_044704955.1). Classification (NCBI taxonomy): domain Eukaryota; kingdom Metazoa; phylum Chordata; class Chondrichthyes; family Pristiophoridae; genus Pristiophorus; species Pristiophorus japonicus. Next base: position 201,391,120 of record NC_091984.1, on the reverse strand, counting down.
TGATTGAAACCAGCCAATGCTCACCATGGAGTGGAGAATTATTTGTTGTTTACACCACAGTGACTCACCAACTCCTGTTTCCATGGCTACTTTCTAGTCTCACATTAGCTTCCATTAACGTGGTACTGCTCCACTGCACCCTCTCGGACTCCATTAAACGAGCACAAATGCACAACGGAGTCCATCCGCCATTATCAATGGAGAGAGCTCGCTGCCTGTTTTCATTTAGATGTTTTTCTCCAGAGTGTCAGATTAAATTTGAAAAAAATATATATGGTATGCAAGATAGAAATCTCTGTGTGAGGGTTATGATTGAGGTCTAGCATGCACAGAGACCTGAAATACCATGCATGCGTGGGGCACAGCAGGAGAAAATAGGGTATATCGGGCAGTCAGGTGGAACCTGTGTAGAGGCCTAAAAAACCGTGGACTCAAGGCTCAGGGTAAAGATCCAAGTTAGGGAAGGGAGGAAACGATAAGCCCCAGGAGCCTGAAAAGATGGAAATCTCTGAAGGTGAAAGTTCTTTTAGTTATCAGGACATAGGATGGGTGAGTTTATTAGTAAATATTGCAATTTTTCCCCCCAGTATGTAAAGTCGTTCAATATATTAGAACTATTATTTCGAGGGGTATGTAGTTGGGTGAGTATGGAAGCTAAAGAGCTACTGAAAGAACTTGCAATAAAAGTAATCAGAAACACGCTCAGAGGGAATGAATTAAGTAATTAAGGCCCCGAAATTGGTAGACTTACCGCTCGCTGCCACCGAGTTTTCTGGGCGGTTTCCCTATTTTCTGGGCGGTCTCCCCTCCGAGCGAGTTTGATGGAAGCCTACCGCCGGCAGGGAGAGAAGATGGCTGGGTACCGTCCGCTGACATGCGCCGCCGTGCAAAGCGCAGGAGAGTCCTCCCGCCTGCCGAGCTGCCACTTTGGTCCGGGCGGTCCTCCACTGCAGCAGGGGAAAGGACCACCGTGTGGAGGCAGGTCTAACCTCAACGGTAAATAAGAAGACTTGCAAAAAAAGGTTAGTCCACTTCTTTTCTTTATTTTGTTTTTCCGGGAGTCAGGTGCATGGGGTCATCTGAAGGATTTTCTTTAGGGGGGGGGCGGGGGGGGAGGTATGTGTTGAAATGTTTTTATTTCATCAGTTCCCCCCTCCCTGGGCCCGACGCAATCCTCGGCAGTACTTTGCCGAGGATTGCATTTGCCGACGAGAATGGGAGCTACCGCCCACTGCCGCCCAGAATCGGCGCGTAAGTCCCATTTTTGCCGCCGGGCGGTCTTTCCCAGATTTATCCATGAAACTCCCGTCCAAAGTACCGTCAGGATGGTACTTGGGCGGAACTTAGCTTCCACCAATTGCAGGCCCCATGTTTTTTTTGTTTGGCTCACACATGGAAAATTTGAGCCAATCAAAATTCTTCACACCATATGAACATTTTCCCCATGCCTGAAGATGTCTCAAGCTCTGAAACCGATTCACTCATGGTCAAATGTGAAAGAAAAGGATTTAATGATCAAATACAAACCTGGGATAGCAAAAAAGGGTCTGTTTCTTCGAAGATATCATGTACAGCTTTGTAATTTTGAGTGATAAAGTCAATATTTGAGTGTAAAATTGGGCGATCAATACAAAAGTGCAAAGGTTTGAATGAGTGTTGGTTTCGCCATTGTCCAATCCTCGCAGCACAGCTTTTCAGTAGCAGTGAATGTGTTAAAATGTCATATTCCAAGATTAATGGTGGGAGCCGCTCTGAACTGTTCATTATTTCCTGTTACCATACATCCAGAAACCCTCGAAGAGATTCAGTTTGATAGCTTTACTAAATCATATTCCGTAAATAATATATGGAATGATTGCCACCACTCTACTTCGCATTCTGTCCCAGAAATATCTCCTAATTTAAAGTGAAACAAGTATTACTAGAGTTTTGTACATTTTCCCACTTAAAATCTGCTACTTTAGTTATTTTCTCCACGGGCACTTTCTGGATAAGTGACTCATTGCATTTGAAACATATACCATAAAAACCAAATCACAGCAAGTGAGGCAGCTTTGTACAAATAATTCTTTCAAATGGAATATACTAATATTAATAAAAATTGGGCTGTGTTTAGGTTAGTATGGCAGCTTGAGGCACCTCCGTCAGTCTAATCTACTCAAAAAGAACACATTCACAATTAATAAGCACTGTACAGCATGTGTCGACACAGCTGTAACATTACTGGAAAGAAAATACTTGCATTTAAGTAGCACCTTTCACAACCTCAGGGCATGCCAAAGTGCTTTACAGCCAATTAAGCACCTATGAAGTGTAATCACTGTTGTAATGTCGGAAATGCAGTAGCTAATTTGTGCACAGCAAGCTGCCACAAACAACAATGAAATGAATGGCATTTAATCTAAAAGTTTCACCTACAGTGAGAGGTTACACTGAAGAAAAAAAACTGTCATAATAGTGATGAAAATGACAAACATCACCTGAATCCATACAACATCTTTAACTTCAGGTGTGTTTGACAGAGAAATGTTAAAATGAAAAGACATGATTCCCTTTTCAGTTCTGTGGTTTTAAACGTAACATAGCTGCTGGCAGTCTTTAATAATACATCGAGGGTACACAGGTGGGGTACACAGTATATTCTGTCGATGTGATATAATTACAGGGACTACTATATTCTGCTCTCCCTATATAAAGAACTGCTATATTCATGTACAGGATAGTGACAGTGCCACGTTTGCAGGCTGCTGTGAGCAAAATAAAGCAAGAAAAATTGTGTCTTTCTGTACAGCAGACACAGAAGACTGCAAAAGCATAAATTCATACCAACTCTGCAATTCACTGATGAAATAAGCATTCGTGCTTTGGACCAATTGCAGGCCTGTACATTTAATGCTAAGTTCAAACACAGATAAAATAAGTGCGAAACTTAAATAGGTGCATGTTTGAAAAGCCAGTGAGCAGAACACATGTTGATTGTAACATCAGCTGGTTACTCCACCAACACGCAGGTGGAAACAGACAGAGGATCAAGACTCAGACAGGGAGCTGAGAGCAGACAAACCCTCAAGTTTCAGGCAGGCGCGTGGGGAGAGACGAAGACTTGAGACTCAGCCAGTGGGTGAGAGAGGCAGGGGATAGAACAGGCCAGCATGACACGCAGCACATTCATCAGCACCCGCCTCCATCTCCCACTCAATACCGAGATCATTAGGCCACTGCCTCGCCTCTTTTGAGTTTGGCTTGCCAGCAGTTTGAATTGTCTGTTCTCAACAATCCGACCACTGGTACTCTTACATTCATCTATCGGAGCAGCACTGAGGACACAGTTTTCAAACTGTTAAGTCTGCGAAGGTATGGCAGGCCAGCCTACCCATATAAGAATACTGCGGCGAATCAATTTAAGGAAAAACGAATTCCCAACTCCCAACGTCCAGATTCCCACTGGCGGTTTAAAATGGGAGAAAACTCAGCATAGATAAGAGGCAGAGGAGAGATAAAATCAGCAGTCCTGGAGTTAGGTGGGGGAAACGGCATTTAGATATCACAGTACCTTATAGGGTAATCTTTCCAAGTGGTCACTAGCAACAGAGAACCTTAGCCACTGCTGCACACTCAGAAAATGACCTCCTATAACATGACATTACTCTTTGCATCAGGATTTGGGTTCACGCCTGGCTTCATATAAAATGGAACATGAGTAAATTTGTTCTACTCATGTACATGTAAAATGCACATTCTGGCAGAATGATGTATCTCATTTATATCACTGCTCCTTATTGCATAGTCTCTGCCACATGCCACTTGAATAAGCTTTATTTCTATGTAAAATCAGAATGTCTTGACAACACCATTATACTGTTCAGAAATATACTTCCTACCATTTGATGCCTTTCACACAATGTTACTGTAGTCTTCGAACATACCAACAAGATAATTTCAACTACTAAATTACTTGTACGGAAAAAAGGATGCTGACAATATGATTGAAAATCGAATTTAAAAATTGATTAAAAGTTGTTGAGAAGATTTTTTTGTTAAATAATTTGGCAGCGTGCTTTCAATTTCTACTGAAAAAGGTATTTTACCAGTGATAGCTGAAAGGATTAATGTTAGCCTGTCACTATCAGGCAGAAGATAAAGTGCTGGGAAAACTCTTCATGCTGAAGGGATTTATTTCCACTGTAGACTGTAATTACCCCCTCAAACTACGCATTGACTGCACTGATCAAGTCATTTTTCTCCAGCATGGTTCACTTTGACTTGGTCAACGTTATCCCTTAAAAAGGGAAATTTGCTGACAACAATTATAATAGTATTTTAATAATGTCTGACAATAAGTGAGCTTTGCAGGGTCTAATAAAAATCACATGGGTTTAGGTCCTACTCTTATATGCTGTGCTTAGCATGGCCACTCTCAGAGACTCAAAGTGGATGGGTTTGTCCCAGAAAATAATCACTTGTGTTATCCTTAATTAGGAAGGGAAAAGAAAAAGCACTAGATCACCCAGTTATAGAGACTTGATAAAAGCTTGAACTTGTGTCAGAGCCCAGAACCCAGATGGTGATATGAGCATAAGAATGTTTGGCATTTTCATATAACATTCCTTGCCTGTTATTTTAACCTTGACAGAGAATTATAGAATGGTTCCAGCACGGTAAAAGGCCATTTGGTCCGTCGAGCCCGTGCCAATGGTTTTTCTTTCTGTGGATAGAGTATTTGGCGACATTAACCCTGTTGAGCCTAATATCACTCGGCTAGGAGCTATGAAAAACAGTAATATTACATATAAATATCCTAAGTGAGTGAAGCAGGACTGGGTCACATGTGGAGAAGCTTGGTTCCATGGTGACAGAACATCTTTACTTGTAGGAGTGATAAATATACCCCAAGAAGTGTTGAGGGAACAGGAACAAAAATAGAAAATGATGGAAACACTCAACAAGTCAGGCAGCATCCGTGGAGCGAGAAACAGAGTTAACGTTTCCGGTCAATGGCCTTTCGTTAGAGTTCTGACGAAGGGTCACAAACCTGAAACGTTAACTCTGTTTCTCTCTCCATAGATGCTGCCTGGCCTGCTGAGTGTTTCCAGCATTTTCTGTTTTTGTTTCAGATTCCAGCATCTGCAGTATTTTGCTATTGTGTTGAGGGAGCAGGATGTGGGTCTCATGGGCAAGATGGGCTCGGATAGGGCATGAGTAATAGTTATAGTGTTCGAATCCAGGATGATTTAGGAGAGGTAACATTTGGAATCACTACATACATATGCAAGCAAAGCCATTTTTACAGAAAATATCACTAAAGGGCAACATATAGATGGGGAACAGGAGAAGGACAAGGATCGAATCTTGGTCCACACCAGAGGTGACCATATGAGCAGGGAAGGAACAGCCAGTGCAGAAGATATGCTGGGCTGACTGCAGCACTTATTATTGGAACAGTAAGAGGGAGTGCAATGTTGCATGACAGAGAAGAGCCAGTGAAGCAGTGTTATGTGGTCAACTGAGTTGATGGTTGCAGGAAAAGTTGGTAGAAGAGAAGGATAATAGACCAGGGTTACACAGAATGCCATTGGTGATTTAGATCAGAGCAGTGTTAGTGCTGTGGACGGGTTGGAAGCCGGACTGAAGAAATTCAAACAGGGATTGGAGTTGCGTTCTGACATTACAGAACCTTAAAGCAGAGGAAGAGGCTGGAGTTGGACTGATGGTTGGAGAGAATAGAGGGAAGACTTTTGAATGCGCTGTATTATCCCTGCTTGTCCTCTCCATGATATTCGGCACAGTCAATTGTACCATCCTCTTCCACTGCCTCAACTCAGTGGTCCACCTTTACGGGACTGCCCTTGAATTATTCAACGTCGACTTGTCCCAACACAGCCAGCACATCTACCGCAATAGTTTTTCCTTTCACCCTTGCACAGTAACCACTGGCTGTCCATCCTCAGCCCCCACCTTTTTTTCTCATTTGGATGTTGTCTCATTCCAACATTACATTACAACAGTGACTACACTTCAACAAGTACTTCATTGGTTGTAAAGCGCTTTGAGGCAGACGTCTGGTGGTCGTGACAGGCGCTACATAAATGCAAGTCTTTCTTTCTCAGTGACATCATCCACAAGCACGGGGTCAGTTTTCATGTCTATACCGACGATACCCAGCTCTTGGTCTCCAGTTAAATTCATAACTGCTTCCGTGATGTCAAATTACCTGTTCAACATCGAGTCATAGATGAGACAGAATTACCTCCAACTGAACATTGGGAAGACTAAAGCCATCATATTCAGCCCCCATCAAAAGCTCCATATCCTCACCATTGGCTGCAGCTGTCTCCCCATCGGTCCACAACCTTGGGATTCCATTCAACCCAGAGCTGAGTTTCAACTTCCGCATTCTGGTTTGGCTTTATCCTTCGCACTGAGATAAAATCAGCTCTCTGGACACCAAACACCCAGCAGAGTCCATTTAAACAATTAGCAGCGGCATTTCTTTCTCCTCACTGCTATCAGACTCTGGTTGTTCGCCCAGTTCTCAGCGCTGCTGTCGAGCGTGCAGTTGCAGTTAGAGGAAAGCCAGCGCTGGCCAAGAAATAGAACTGCTGATTTAAAAATATCGACAAGGTGGAGTAGAGCCTAAAACAGTGCTCAGTAGGTAATGAAGGAGGGGTGGGAATTGGGAGTGAAATGGGATGAAGAGAGTTGGGCACAATGGCAAATCGGCAGCATTGAAGTCAGACGGCTGTAAAACGGGTTTCCCATTCATTATCAGCCGTTTCACGCTACCGCCCCAAGGCCACTTTCATCCCCACCGTCACTGGAGGGCCATGGATTTGAGAACTGCTCCAGGAGGGAAGCATGCTAGGTAATCACCATCTTGGTCCCACTTTTAAAAATTGGAGCAGTTGAGTGGTGTGGATAGATCTTAAAGCTCTGCTACAGTTCAGGGGAGTTTTACACGTGACCACACTCTTACCCAAACCCGGACTGTACTGGAGCGTAAAAGAAAGCAAAACTACATCAGGGAGGCATGGCAATCCCAGGAATCTTCTTCAGAACTGATTTCCGATAACATGTAATACATGAAGCATTAACCTTGTCTTTTATCTCCTTCAGATCTGATCACCTGCTGTTTATTTCCATAATTTTCTATATATGCAAAATCTTTCATTTCATTACTCACACATTTACTCCACACTTACATGTTGAGCACAGAGATGTGGGAACCTCAGGAGAAGGGGTGGGGCAGGGTGGGGTGAGGAGGAATTTCTTCACTCAAAGGGTTGTGAATCTTTGGACTTCTCTACACCAGAGGGCTGTGGATGCTGAAGGAGGGAAGGTGGGGGAGAAAGGGTGGGGAAGGGGGGGAAGGGAAAGGAATGAAGGAAAAGGAATGAAGGAAAAGGAAAGGGGACAGACTCTCGGGGAATCGAGGGATATGGGGATCGGGCGGGAAAGTGGAGTTCAGGTAGAAGATCAGCCATGATCTTATCGAATGGCGGAGCAGGTTCGAGGAGCCATATGGCCTACTCCTGCTCCTAATTCTTATGTTCTTATGTTCTTTTGCTCTTCAATTGCATCAATGTTTGGGTCAATAAAGCTATAGTTCAACCAGAAAAACTGATATTTTGTGGTTTATGTATGATAATATACTTCCAGCAGCCAACATTTAAAAGCCAAGTCCTTAAGCCGCGAGGTAAAAATGCTTGTTCACTAAGTTCTTGGCTTTTCCAACTGGATCATAGCCTGCCTGGAGGCAGAGAAAGACTGAAAGTAACAGGAGAATAATTGGGATGAGAACAAAGCCAAAACATTCCTCTCGACAGCAAGCTCTTCAAGGAATTCAACCAACAGTAATTCCAGCTTGTCTGATATCATCACGGAGAGCTTTAATCTGTCAACACATACCTCTGCGATGATAAAACATTTAATAAGGCCTATTCCTCACGTCATCTTGTCACCAGCAAGTAACTCTTAATGACATTTATTTTCAACTCAAATCCATCTCTATCAGTGTTGTGGCATAATTCTTTTGTACTGTGGCATTAAAAAATAACAAAAGATAACAATTTTTACGACTTGAGCTGGAAAATATTAAGAACTGGAAAAGAAGGGCTAATCCCAGGCAGATCAGACTAATCCAGCCGGAAATTCCACCAAATATTCACAACATCAAATACAGATTGGGCTAAGCTCGAGAATCTGACACGTTGGCTTTATATTTTACACAATGACTGACCGTTAACTAATAAAATGATTGCAGAAAATTGACTTATTCCATGGATCTCTTTCCTGTAAGCCCCAATTATAACTCGGGGCCAGATTCAGACGGGCAGCTGGGGGCGGCCGAGTTGAGCGGTAAACCATCCTGACCTGACCTGAGCAACGTGAGGCGCAGGAGAATTAAAAAAAAAACTTTTACACTCCTGCTCTTCCTGGTCCTACAAGAAAAGTAAAACAAATGACCTTTTTGAGCCTCGTTCGGCACCGACTCCCCTTTCCGCGAGGTGGACCTGGTGGAAAAGCCACAACTGCTTCTCCGCTCAGGCCCACAGTTAAAATAACAGTTATGCCCCAATGATGTCACACGAGCTCGATTTGCATATTGCAAGAAGGACCTGGTCGGTCTCCCGTGGTGTTCCTCTCGCCCGTTCAGAAGAGCAGGTTAAAACCATAGGCAGCGGGATGGGTACGGGATGCCAGGCGAAAAAACGCGCGGGTGATTGTAACCGTCAGCCAAGTGGGCAGTGTTAAAAAATCACAATTAAGTGCTTCTTAACTATCAGGAACAGCAACCATGAGGTGAGAAGCATATGCCACTGCAGAATTGGATCATGGGGGGTAAGTTGGCAGCATAACCAAACCATCACCAGATTGTGCCAGTCAGTTCACTCCTTAGGTCCCAGTCCCTCTCTTGTCTCTTGGGAGGTGTTTTGCCCTCACCTTACAAACAGTAGTGGCCACATTTCTGGCATAAACACAATTGGGTGATTACTTAAATATTTTACACTGTCTAAAAACCACAATTAGTGCAAGTGTGCCAAGAAGTGACCAGTGCCAGTGTTTCACCATCCAACATGAGGGATCCCCAGGCCCACCTGTTTCTGAGGACCACCTGAAGTCTATCTTCAAATTGATGATTACCGACTGATCTTTATGCAAATTGTACTTCCTGTTAAAAAATGCCTTTAAGTCCTGAAATAAAGTGATGAGCTGTGGATCGGGTATTTAGTTGTACATCACCAGTTCTCTTTATTGCACTGTTTCTTTTGAACCTAATTTTTGCCGACTGCTGTGATCTTGTCATCTCTTGGTTGCAAGTTACGTATAAAAGCTTAGGAAAAGCAGAGAACAGCTGATCCTAGTAGGATCAGGCTTAACAACCTTCCACCAAAGCACCTAATTCTACCTGATCCCACTGGCTTATGCCCAATCCCACAATCCAACCTCTAATTGACTGCCCTACTTCTCGTGCTGGCTTCCCTGCTACAAAAGCTCCTTTTTCTCTCCTTAGTGTTTCAACCACCCTCCCTACCCCCCCCCGCCCGCCCCCCCCCCCCCCCCGCACCCCCTCCCACCGCCCTGAACCATCCCCCCCCCCATAAAACCAGCAATCAATTAAAAAAAAACATTTCTGGAAAAACATCAGCACCTCTTGTGCACTAACTGATGTTTGCTGATATAGATGCACCTAAAACACTGAAACTTCAAAATGTCTTTGTAGATCTCAGTCTTTGCCTCAGTTATTGCTGTCCTCCCTCTGAACACTGATCTCGATGCTGCAGCACTTTAGGCAATGTAAAAATACAGACAGCAAGACAAAAGCCTGAATCTGGAAATGCTGAGGTTTTGAGGGTGGAAATCAGTTTGTCACAGAACCCATTTCAGGCTTTGAAGGCAAACTTCCCTTGGTCATAGCATCACTTTTGTGGCCTGTCCAGTAAATCCCTCATGCCCTGCCTCCCTACATAAAGCAAATGTACTTCCCGAACAAGGCTAGAAGTGGGGTCCAAAATACTGTCTTTAAATGCCAATTGATCCAAGAGTGATCAATTGCCATATGGATATCAGCAATCAATCTAGGAGGCAGCATTAAATAATGAGTGAGACCTGTCAATACATGGGCCGCACCAGCCTATGGCCCCCTCCCCCTGAAGAACAGGAATCATGCTTGCTCTGTGGAGTAGGCACCCTCTTAGTTCCATTAACACCCTGGGCATCTACTCCGAATCTTCAAAAGACCTCGGACCCACAATTTGAGACTGTTCGAGACTAAGGCAAACGGACGGCCAGATGTCATGCCCATCCTGTTGCCACATCAGAAACACAATTTGTAGGTTCTAATCTTATAGTCATTTTTTTTGCTTAACCATTGTGCCAGATTATATATAAATCTTCTCATTTTAGGATTCAAACCAATTAAACCATAATAAGCGCAGGAGATGCAAGGCCTGCCCTTTTATCTCCTCCCTTCCCATTGTCCAGGGCCCCAAAGGCCCTCCTTCCAAGTGAAACAGTGATTTACTTGTACGTCTTTCAATTTAGCATACTGTATTCACTGCTCATGATGTGGTCTCCTCTATATTGGGGAGACCAACTGTAGATTGGGTGACCGCTTTGCGGAGCACCTCCGTTAAGTCTGTAAGTGTGATCCCGAGCTTCCGATCACCTGTCACTTTAATTCTCCACTCCACTCCCACTCTGATCTCTCCATCCTCGGTCTCCTACACTGTTCCAATGAAGTTCTATGCAAGCTTGAGGAACAGCACCTTACCTTTCGTTTCGGCACTTTACAGCCTTCTGGACTCAACATCGAGTTCAACAATTTCAGACCATAACCTCCGCCCACTTTTTGTTCCCTTTCCTCACTTTTTTTTTACAAAAACTTCTCCCTTTTTTTATTTTTATTTTGTTTCTCTCTGTTTCCCATGGCAGCTGAAATTTATTTGGCCATTCACACCCAATCCAGACTCAACTTTTGTTTTCTAACTTGTGCTATTACCATCTCAATTCGGCCCATGATCCCCTTTGTCTCTCAAATATCTTCTGCCTTCCACCCCATCACAGACCTTCCCTTTTGTTCTTTCCTCCTCTCACCACCCCCCCCCCCCAACCGCCCATCCTCCCCCTTTCAGGGCCCCAGCACTTCCTTAAGAATCTGTTACATTTTGAACTGTTGCCAGTTCTGACGAAGGGTCATCGACCTGAAATGTTAACTCTGTTTCTCTCTTCACAGATGCTGCCTGACCCACTGAGATTTCCAGCATTTTCTGTTTTTATTTCACATTCCAGTATCCGAAATATTTTGCTTTAATGTAAGCCATAATAATTAGCACCTGAAAGATCAATTCCAAAAACTGTGTTGAATTCAGCCAAATCTGGAAACATTAATGTTTACATCTTGCAAGTTGGTTGTGACATATGCAGCCAATTATTGTGCTTGGCACAGGGGAACCTCACCTCCTCATACCAACAAGCAACATCCATGTAGAGCGTATTTTCTGTCACCTGCATCGCGTACAGCTGGCTGAATAATGTTCCATGGGGGAGGATACACTGAAATGAGGCTAATGATGCGTGTCAACTCCATTTAGCATTATACCTTGTCAAAACAGTTATAAGCATTTATTTCCTTCAAGTATTATTGATTGGTTCCTTCCGCAGTTGTTTCACTGTTGAAAGAGTTTTCTACTTGCCAAAATGGCAATTTTGCATTTGTTCACAAGGGTGATTTTCTTGAAAGTACATCCGATCGTCATCCATTGTAATGAATGAAAGAGAAACCTGATGGTTGTGTAAGGGGCCTCTGGTTCTCCCTGTGTTCTGCCCAGACAATGCTTGATGCTGAGCGGTAAAGAATCTACTCCACTGTCTTATTATAAGATGGGCATCAACAACAAAGAGCGACAGGCAAAGTGTTACAGAAAATGGGACACCTGCAGGAAGATTGATGAGACGAAAGAAATGTTTTAAAAATGTAGTCACTTTAATGATCCTCTCGCCTACCTGCCCTGTTTATTTCCCTTTTCATGTTAATCAAATACACAAAAGTAATTCTAATCCACCATTCACTCGATTTAATTTCACAGTTTCAATGACATTATATGCCAATAGATGGTTGTGCCACCCATAGGCCCTTTATATCACTGCACTTCTAATCCAGCAGTATCCCTCTGTCAGAAGCGCAATCATAAATGAAGCTTAATTTGATAGCAGGGACAGACTTGTTCAATTATTTCTTCCGAGTCTGTATTGCACAAAAATATAAAAAAATATGTTCAGCAACAATATTGCAAAGGATGCCGTGATCATTGAGAGGAAGGGCCTCTAATCACAGTACCTTACAGCACAGAGGGAGGTCATTCGGCCCATTGTGCCCACCCTGCTCTTTCCTCATAGCTCTTCAAACTTTTCTTTTTGAAACAGAGTTCCAATTCCCTTTTGAACATTTGCTCTTACCTGTTGTCCTTTACATGTGTTCACCGTGATTCTTGCTGCACTTCCCAATCCGCCCTCTGGGGCGCCCCTCTCCCTTCCATAGGCGGCTCGCTGGCCCTGCATTTTTCTATGACATGCCTATCTGCCAGTGTCCTGTTGTCAGAGCTTAACACTGCTCCCTCTCCAGCAAGAGAAAGGAAGGAAATGTATTTGGAAGTGAGCTATCACAGCCTTCATAGTTTAAAAGATCTTTTACTAAATATAGTATGGTCAGTTTGATAGAGCCTTTTCCACTGACCACTACTGAGCATAGGCTATTTCCATTCCCCTGCAGTCCTTCCTTGGGGAGCAGGAAATGAGGCTGGATCCCAGCAGTGTCACCTGATAACAGCAATCGGATGGGCTAGGTTACAAAGGCCATGCCTGGGAATAGCAAGGGGAGACTTGGGAATACAGTGAGAATAAAACTCACACTTATGCCGGAATTTTCTCTTCTGAGACGGGTTGGGTGCGTGCAGGCCATGTGGTGGGTCGGATCCACACTATTCTGATCACCCGCTCCCCAGAGAGACTTTCAGTTATTGGGGCCTATTAAGGCAGGCCTGGCCCTATTAATTAGTGTGGGTCTGATGACGTCACCGATGACTCATTTCCACCGGGGATATTTAAAGCAAGTCTTGGCCACATCGCATTTAAAGGTTCATCGAGGAGTGTGCAGGGAGGATATTGCACGATCTGCTTATTGCTCAGACTTAAAAACATGTCTTGACAAAGACAGAAGGCTTTACCCAGATTTTCAGATGACTTCCTACATACTTTTGTGGGAGTCAGAGTACGCAGAGAGGTCCTCTTCCCTGCTGATGAGTGGAAACGACCTCCCCCACAGACAGAAGGAGCCTGGCTCCAAATTGCTGAGGAGATGAACAGCCGGGATGTGGTGAGGTGGACCTGGGTGCAATGCCAGAAGCTCTTCAATGATCTGATGAGATCAGGAAAGGTGAGTGCAAAGTCACACTCACCTTCATTCTGCTGGACCTATCACCACATCCCGACGTTTATTCTACCTTCCCAAGCCTGCTCCTGCACATCATTACTCACATCAACATACCTTGCACCTCCAACCATCCATCTCTCTCTCTGTATATACTTGATCCCAATCTGACTAAACACCCCGATGCTCATACACATCCTAATGCTATCATTCCAAGTAACACCACACAAGGGGGCCATTTGGAATCAGCACTTTGGCTTTGGCACCACCCTCCCTCATTGTCACCCTCTACAGATGGAACCTACACATTCCTTACACTCATGCCATCACTCTCACTCAAACTTCTCTTCCTTCCTTTCTTGCAGGAGAAATAACTGCGCAACAACAGGGAGAGAGAGAGAACTGGAGGTGGCCCTCCATCCTTCACCACTTTTACAACAGCAGGGGAGGTGGCCCTGGAGGTATTAGGAGTTGCAGTGCACCTGGCTGTGGGAAACGAAGAGAGGGGGATGGATCGCTCAGCAACCTAGTGACAGAATTATATCTCACACAGCCACATGGCATACAGCAGTCATGGTATAGTTGCCTATTCTTAATAACATTTCTAAACCATTTCTTTACTCACCCACAGGTCCATCAAGAGCCCCCCGCCATTGTCCAGCTGGAGGAGGAAGACAACTCCTCAGAGGAGCCTCCAGCCTCTGAGGGCGCGCTGTCACCAGCACCAGCACAGATACGCACAACTCATTGGGTCCTACGCGAGATAGAGTAGTATTGTCGCCTGGTGTCTCACAAGTCACAAGTGAGCAAGAGCAGATGGTGGAGACGGGGACAGCAGTGGAGATTCCTCAGCGGAGGGCTCAGAACGCTCCTAGCTCTGCTCAGCTACATGAAAATGCTGAGCCTCGGGGGCCATCCAGAAAGAGGGCGATCCTGGAGGTGCAGCAAGTGCAGGGAGCTCTGACAGGTTTTGCGGCTGCAATGACTGCAAATGTGCATAGAATGGAGCAGTCCATCTCCAACATGAGCATCACTGTATGGCAGGTGATGGGGATGGTAGGCTCTTCCATGGAAAGGATGGCCAGCTGCTTGGAGCAGCTAATGCTCTCAATGGACAACATAGAACCATAGAAATTTACAGCATGGAAGGAGGCCATTTCGACCCATTGTGTTCGCGCCGGCCGACCATGAGCTATCCAGCCTAATCCCACTTTCCAGCTCTTGGTTGGTAGCCTTGTAGGTTAGGACGCTTCAAGTGCACATCCAAGTATTTTTTAAATGTGGTGAGGGTTTCTGACTCTACCATCCTTTCAGGCAGTGAGTTCCAGATCCCTACCACCCTCTGGGTGAAGACATTTCCCCTCAAAGCCCCTCTAAACCTCCTACCAATTACTTTAAATCTATGCCCTCTGGTTGTTGACCCCTCTGCTAAGGAAAACAGGTCCTTCCTATTCACTCCATCTAGGCCCCTCATAATTTTATACACCTCAATGAGGTCTTCCCTCAGCCTCCTCTGTTACAAAGAAAACAAACCCAGCCTATTCAATCTTTCCTCAGATCTAATTATCTCCAGTCCAGGCAACATCCTCGTAAATCTCCTCTGTACCCTTTCTAGTGCAATCACATCTTTCCTGTAATGTGGTGACCAGAACTGCACGCAGTACTCTAGCTGTGGCCTAACTAATGCCAACAGATGGCAGAGGCTCACAGAGCTCCTGTCTAGGAGGGATGTAAACATAGACATGGGTCCTCATGGCCCCACTGCTGTGCAGCCAGGTGCTCTCCAGCTCCTTGCTAGCAGGGAAGTGCGAGTGGCCCATGAGAGGGATAATGGTGAGAGAGGACATGGAAGTGGGGGCTCCTCTCAAAATGCTCACAGTTTGCCCTCAGTCAGAGCCCCAGATGCCTCCTCGGATCGTGATGGCCAAGTCTGCCCCTGAACAGTTGCAGGAGCAGCAGACTTTGGCGGGCCTCTCACAAGCTCCAAAACCCAGAGGACATCTGCCAAGAGTGTCTATGCAATCGCAACAGGGAAGTGAGCAGGCTGCCTCTACCTCTGCTGAAGCCACAGGGGTATCACCTCGTAGAAGCACACTTAAACAAAAAATAATACAGAAGCAGATGCACAAGGGTAATCACATGGGTGTATAAAGAAGTTTTATTGTTACGGTTCTGTTAATATTATGACATATATAAAAGTATTTATTTTCACAACTTTCTGGTCATTTTTATCTGCTACTCTGGAAGTGAGTTGGAGTGAATGGTGAGACATAACGTTACCTCCAGCAAAGGAGGGCAGTGTGAAAGGAATGGATTGGTCATTGTAGGATGTAGGATAGGCTCCAAGCTTCTGATCTACTGGGCAGTAGTGATACCCATCCTCCTTTTTGGCTCAGAGATGTGGACCATATACAGTGGGCACTTCAAAACGCTGGAGAAGTACCACCAGCGCTGGTTCCGCAAGATCCTGCAAATCCATTGGAAGGATAGATGCACCAAAATCAGTGTTCTCGCTCAGGCCAACATCCCCAACATCGAAGCACTGACCACACTCAACCAGCTCCGGTGGGCGGGCCACATCGTCCGCATGCCCGACACAAGACTCCCAAAGCAGAACTCCTATACGGGGAGCAAGCCCTAGGCGGGCAGAGGAAACGCTTCAAGGACACCCTCAAAACCTCCTTAATAAAGTGTAACATCCAAGTGTAACCTGCACCTGGGAATCCCTGGCCAAAGACCACCCTAAGTGAAGAAAGAGCATCCGGGAGGGCGCTGAGCACCTCGAGTACCATCGCCGAGAACAAGCAGAAACCAAGTGTAGACAGCGGAAGGAGCGTGCGCCAACCCAGGCTCCCCACCCACCCTTTCCTTCAATCACCTGTGACAGAGACTGTAGGTCCCATATTGGACTCTTCAATCACCTGAGAACTCACTTTCAGAGTGGAAGCAAGTCATCCTCGACACCAAGGGACTGCCTATGATGATGTTTCATGGTGTTCTTTTGGAAGGGTATGTCATATGGGTGTAATGCAGGAAGTTAAGTAAATCTGGCCATAATGAGCCCATCCCTGGCCTCCCAGGCAGCAATGTGCTTGGGTGCTGGTGGGATCTGGACTGCAGGATCATCCTGCTCGTCCTCCTCATTTTCCAGCTGATGCTCCTCCTCCTACTCCTCTGAAGAGGCTGTGCTGTGCTCCCCATGCAGCGCTGATCCTCATTGCTGCCCTATCTTGTGCAGGGCACAGCAGACGATGATGATTCTGGATACACTGGTTGGTGCGTATTGATGAGCTGCTCCAGATCTGTCAAGGCATCTGAAGCGCATCTTCAGCATGCCTATTGTTTGTTCGATGACACATCTGGTGGAAGTGTGGCTTTGATTATATCTCTCCTCAGTGCTTGACCTCAAGGGTGTCATGAGCCATGTCTTTAGTGGATAGCCCTTGACTCCCAGCCAGCCAGTAAGTGTGTTTGGCGGTGTGGATGGACTGATGCAGGACGAAAGAGTCATGGCAGCTGCCGGGGAATTTGGCGCACACATGCACGATAATCTTACTATGGTTGCAGACCAGCTGCACATTGAGGGAGTGGAAGCCCTTGCAGTTCACAAAGACACCTGGGTGATGTGGGGGTGTCCTGATGGCCACATGTGTGCAGTCGCTGATGCCCTGCTCCCGTGGGAAGCCAGCCAGAGTGGCTCCAACACCCGCTCATTAACACTGGCTTCATTAGTGGCAAAGTTGATATAATTGGCTGAGTTGTCAAACAGGGCATCGGTGACCTATGTGTTGCATCTGTGGGTGGCTGAATGCGTGACGCCGCAAATGTCTGCTGCAGATCCCTGGAAGGAGCCTGAGGCGAAGAAGTTGAGGGTGCTGGTGACTTTGTCTGCCACTGGTAAGGTGTGTCCACCCGCTCCTCTGGACTGCAGGTCTTGCTCCAGCAAGCTGCAAATGTCTGCGATGACCTGGCGTGATAGCCTGAGCCTCCTTTGACACTGCTGCTCAGTTATGTTGAGGAAACTCATCCTCTGCCTGTAGACCCTGTGTTGGGGGTATCGCCTCCAGCATGGTACTGCCCTGCTCTGATGCCCTCTGTCCTGTGGAGCATCAGGTCATTGAGGAGAAGGCTGTTGTTGCTGCTGCTGGTGGTGAGCCTGGTGCTGGGGCTCATTTTGGTCCAATTCTGAGGACCAAGGTGAGACAGTATAAGCAGCACCCATGTTGATGTAGTCAAGTTGAAATCAGAAATGCACTCTGTCATTGTTGTGACCGTTAGTAGCAATGAAAGGGTGAGAGGGGCTTCTGAGGTTGCAGAAATGATTTGGAAACACCCAAATCTGTGCTCAAAATGGAGTTAGTAAGAGCCTTTCCCTTAGGCATGTAATAAGGTGTCATGTGGGAGTATTTATTGGGATGTTCATGCTCTGCATTAATGACCTCAATCAATAGCCACTTTGCTTCCGCCTTAGGCTGACAGACATGGTTCCCGAGCTGCGTGATTCCCTTGGTCATCCAATGAAATTCCAACGGTCTAGTTAAAAACTCTGTTAAGGGTCTGGCAGCAAGGTTTTAATGAGCTTAATTAGATCGCTTGCCTCTGCGGTTCAGGTCCGTGCTGGTGCGAGGAGGCGGGATGACGGCGGGTTCCCGACGCTCTCCCTTTTTATGCGGCTTTTGCTGCCGACCCGTCTCTGAACCCGCACGCATGGCAACGGGAACATTCGGGCCTTGGAGAGCTTATAATTATAAAGGCAATCATTTCAGCCACATACTGACGGTTAAAACCCAGGACAGTATGCATTGCAACTGGAACTAAAGGCAGGCTTGTAGCCACGAGATTTCCTCTGTACAAATTTCACAAGCATCATGTAGTACAGGAGAAGTAATTACAATCATGCCAGACTGGGCTGGCTCGAATGATGTCAGTCATGTGCAGTATACAAACAATTACATACTTCACAGACGCCTGACTGTAAATATAACCCACATACACTGGAAGCAATGTTACAAGTGACTGATGCTAATTCCTTGCTGCCCAATTGCCTCTTGTGCATTTGACTAGTTTTAGCTCAAGGAGTGACTTGAAAAGCTGACAGATGCTGGCAGCTGTACATCTTTATAAAACATTTACTTGTTGACTCATTTTTCTCTTCCGCCGGGTCCAGCAGGGAGTTGCAGTCAGAGCATCGTCGCTGGCAGCGCGGAAGAAAGGTTTGAGCGGCGATGACCTATGTTTGGTTGCAGGTTATTTTATTTCGATGGAGAGACTCACAGGTTGCTACACCATTTACAATCAGCTGGTCACCTTCTCCCACCCATTGCCGCACTGCTGGAGTTGCGGATGTTTGTATCGGAGGAAGCTGCTGCTTGGGTATGCCCAGTGCGCCAGCCAGCAGCAGCTACAGCGCATGGTGAAGCGGCTGGGGATCGAAGGACGATGGACTGTCAGCAATCAGAGTTTGTGTTCCAACGCAAGCCATTGTTTGAAATGAATCGCTGCCTTATACTACATTTAACTTGTTGTGCACAGGTATACCTTGCTTTATAAAACCACGTAGCAGGTCCTTTTTGGAGTATCACTTGCCAGGGTTTCAAATTGAATTGACATTTTCTGAACTTAACGCCACAGGTACAAAAAGGCACTGCGTGAGTTATCTCTTGCTCACGAAATGCGGTGCATTTTAATTGGATTACATTTGTTTCGAGAACCGGGGGCTTTGGGAATGGAGTGGGGGGGGTGGGGGGGGCAGAGATTAGGAATTTCAATCTAGGGAGAGTGGGGAATAGCAGAGGAGGTCAGGGAGAGAGGGAGAATGGAGGTTGGGGATTTAGGGGAAGAGAATGGGATTGGAGGTGAGGGGAACAAAGGGAGGCTTGAGAATTGAGGCTTGAGCTTGGGAGGGGGAGAAGGAGAGGGAGAAGGGGAGGGGGAGAGGGAGGGGGTGGAGGGATACTGGGTACTGGTGGTTGGATGCGAGGATCACTATTTTCTGCAGAGCCAAGAGCTGCATCAACATGGTGAGTGGGAGCAGCACCATGAGAGGAACATTCAGTAATGGGAGTGAGTGAAACGTGGGGACTGAGCAGAACTTGTGCAGTGCAGGGTGATTTTGGCTGTACTTTTAGAATGTGTATCAGTGGGTTTATAGGATTACTACTAGTTACTGGTAGGATATTGGGGCATTACACCTATTGCTACCAGGTACATATAGACCATCAGTGAGTTATGTTAGTCTTGGTTATGAGGGAAATCTGTGTTTTACCAGCATTACCATTAGTTATCGGTGCACTTTCAGTGAATTACCATTAGTTATTGGTGGAATCAAAATTCCTCCCATCTCTGGTTCCCCCCAAGAATCACTCCCCCCACCCGTCTCAGTTTCCCCTCTTCCCCACCCTTGGTTTCCCTTCTTTGCCTGTTCGCGGGTTGTCTCCTGGTTCTCGGAACTTCTCACACAACAGTCACTGGCGCAAAACCACAAACAAAGGTACTCAACGACAGGGGACCTAACCTTTAGACAGTAAATGCAGTAACATTTGCAGATGGCATGTGGTCCGATGGCACATGGTCAGGTGTCACGTGGTCAAACCCCCAGGAATACCTCCAACCAGAATCGGCACCCCTCGCCCCACTCCATCGACTTGATCACATAATCTGGGCTTGCACTGAGGGAGTGCTGCGCTGTTGGAGGTGCTGTCTTTTGGTTGAGATGTTAAACCAAGGCCCCGTCCGACTTCAGGTGGACATAAAAGATCTACTGGTATTATTTGAAGATGTGCAGAGGGGTTCTCCCAGTATCCTTGCCAATATTTATCTCTCAACTAACATCCCATCATTTATCTCATTTCCATTTGTGGGACCTTGCTTTGTGCAATTTGGCTGCTGCATTTCCTGCATTAAAACAGTAACCACACTTCAAACGTATTTCATCGGATGTGAAGCATTTTGGGATGCCCTGAGGATACCATATAAAGGCGCTATATAAATGCAAATTATTTCTTAAGTAAATTGGAAGATCTTTAAACATATTTACAATACTACCATAACCAAAATCTAAACCTACTCAAAACTCTCAGAACACACGTTTATAGACATGTATTTCTGTACATAGTCCTGCATGCCGTGCTTAAGAATAAAAAGCAGCCTGGTAACTACAACATGAGCTCTGGATTCACAACTAACGGACATGATTCAAAATTCTTGTCTAGAGCTCATATTCATATTCAAATGTTACCCAAGGGATAAGCATTCCAGTCTCAGTCATGTCACATCAGAAAGAAAAGGAAAACAGTCCAGAAAATTATTCCACATTCCATAGCCATTTCCTAATGTATTACCCAGGGAGCACCACTGAAACACTCATCAGTTCAAACACCTGCCCTGCTCACAGGTACAGAGAACAAACACAACCAAACTGGCAACTGGTTTCTGTCACAGATGCTACATTTTGTCAATTGTGACATTTTTTCGGCAGCAAAATTTCAACAACTCTCAAGCCTTGTGACAGAGAGGTGTTCAAACATGTTAACAACAGTTCCAGTGGCCTTCCTTCATAAATCTGTCACTTCCCCTCTCCATTGTTTATTACCCATGCTTATTTTCTGTCACAAATTATAGACTTGAGACGGTCACAATCTATCGAGGTCAAAAGGCCACACAGAGAAAAATCCACGAGGTACTCCAGCTATTCAAGTCTGCAAGTGCCACAGCATGCTATATAACAAAATATACTTCACACCTTGAAATTAATTAAATCTACAGAAAAATACATGAAACATATCCAACACATTTATTTAAAATATTCATACACAAGGTTATATTTAAATGTTCTTGTGTGTGATATGTGATACCACTCTTGAATTTGATCTCAGGTCTCCCCAGAATGATTTCACCTGCTCAACTATTCACTTTGTTTTCGAATTGCCTGTGGAATTATGTACACTAATCTCCGTCAGATTTTACTCAGGCACAGTATGAATTTTTCCCACTCGTGTTCAGGTCTGATTGGTACCACTTCATTAGCGCATTCTGAATCAAATCAAACTGCTTTGTATAAAATTAAATAAGAGAAATCTGATTGTTCTAAACAAATAACCATTTTATCATATGTAATGTTTATTCAGAAAAGAGCAGGACACTAAAATCACAGAATATCAAGCATTATTCATTATTACATTTCCCCATCCAATGACCAGCTTCTTAAAGCTAGCAATGTCCGTCAGATATCGAGTCACAGGCAATAAATGTGTTAGTGACCTAATCTGCTGCTCAATGTCTAATTAGTTATACCATTAGTTGTACCATTTGTTAAATTATTTATTATTGAATTAACTCAATAGCTTCCTTCCGGAAACTCAGCATCCACCTAAATTAGGACTGAACTACGCTAAAATAGAAAATTCAACACCAGGACTGTCAGTTGTGTGTAAGTGACAATGGCCCAGACTTTCGGCTTCATTGCTGGCGATGTTCTCGGCGACACAGCTGGTTTTCCTCCCGGCGAGAGTTTCCACGTAAGTTTTTTCCTTAGTATAGCCCACATCCGAAGTCGCCCGCCGGGAGCAGACCGCCCACGCGCAACGCCGAGAACAACTGCCAGGGCCTAAGTTTGGGCTCAGCCGCCGACATCTAGATTGCCGAGAGACCCGCCCTGTAAAAGCTACTTCAACAGGGCGGTAAGGGCGGAAATGCAGAAAAGGCGTGCAGAAGTCAAGCGCAGGCAGCGGAAAGAGCGTGCGGCAAACCAGTCCCACCCACCCTTGCCCTCAACAACTATCCGTCCCACCTGTGACAGGGACTGTGGTTCTCGTATTGGACTGTTCAGCCACCTAAGGACTCATTTTTAGAGTGGAAGCAAGTCTTCCTCAATTCCGAGGGACTGCCAATGATGAAGGGGGGGACCCTGCAAAGAAAGGTAAGTTAAAGGTTCTTTAATTATTTAAAAAAAAAATGTAAATGGCGATTCGGTTTAAAACTGTCTCGGGAATGCTTTGTACATTTTTATTTATTTTTTTAATGAAATTTTTTTTTTTTTAAGTTTTCCCCCCCTCCCTAGGCCCAACCGCAGCCTCAGACTAAATTTTATTACTTACCATCCATTCCAGTAACGACCGCCCATGTTGCTAACTTTCCACTTACCCGCCGACAATGAGTGTGCACCGCCCATTTTCTCACCGGGCGATTCGTTTTACTTACTTTAATCATACAAATGGAAATTCTCACCAGCTTTTCTCGCCGAACTTTAGTGGTTCTTCTCAACGGACAATCGGACGTTGAGGGCCTTTAGGGAAAGTCTAGCCCAATGACCCCAATGTTTACAGGGGCGGAATTTCCAAGCTGGGAGTGTGGGGGGGGGGGGTGGAAGAGAAGGTAGGGTTTCCCCGAGCGTACATGTTTTTTTAAAAACGTGTTCCTGTCCCAAAGCCAGCTTGATTGTCAGGCATGGCTGCCCGCTGGGCGGGAAACACTTCACAAGAGGCTGCAGCCTAGGAACAGGTAAGTTTCTTGAATGCTCAAGGTAGAGATCGTGTGGGGCGGGGCAGGGGGGGTCTGCTCGTGGGGGTGTTCCATCGGGGAGGGGGTCCGATCGCGTGCGGGGGGAGGGGGTCCGATCGCGCGCTGGGGGAGGGGGTTCGATCGCGCGGGGGGGGGAGGGGTCCGATCACGAGGGGGGAGGGGGATCAATCCCACGGGGGGAGGGGGTCCGATCGCGCGCGGGGGGGAGGGTGTTCGATCGCGCGGGGGGAGGAGGTTCGATCGCGAGGGGGGAGGGGGATCAATCCCACGGGGGGAGGGGGTTCGATCGCGCGGGGGGGGGAGGGGTCCGATCGCGCGCGGGGGGGAGGGGGTACGATCACGAGGGGGGAGGGGGATCAATCCCACGGGGGGAGGAGGTTCGATCGCGCAGGGGAGAGGGGGTCCGATCGCTCGTGGGGGAGGGGCTTCGATCATGCGCGGGGGGAGAGGGTTCGATCACGCGGGGGGAGTGTGTTCGATCGCACGTGGGGGGTGGGGGTTCGATCGCGCGTGGGGGGAGGGGGTTCGATCGCGCGTGGGGGGAGGGAGTTCGATCGCGCGTGGGGGGTGGGGGTTCGATCGCGCGGGGGGGGAGGGGTCCGATCGCGCGCGGGGGGGAGGGGGTTCGATCGCGAGGGGGGAGGGGGATCAATCCCACGGGGGGAGGGGGTTCGATCGCGCAGGGGAGAGGGGGTCCGATCGCTCGTGGGGGAGGGGCTTCGATCATGCGCGGGGGGAGAGGGTTCGATCACGCGGGGGGAGTGTGTTCGATCGCACGTGGGGGGTGGGGGTTCGATCGCGCGTGGGGGGAGGGGGTTCGATCGCGCGTGGGGGGAGGGAGTTCGATCGCGCGTGGGGGGTGGGGGTTCGATCGCGCGGGGAGGGGGTCCGACTGCGCGTGGGGGGAGGGGGTTCGATCGCGCGGGGAGGGGGTCCGACTGCGCGTGGGGGGAGGGGGTTCGATCGCGCGTGGGGGGTGGGGGTTCGATTGCGCGGGGAGGGGGTCCGACTGCGCGTGGGGGGAGGGGGTTCGATCGCGCGTGGGGGGAGGGGTTGGTCTGATTGTGAGGAGGAAGGGAAACAGCTGACCTTATGGGGGCTATTCTTGGCCCACAAGCAATGGTGGGAAAGCACTTGCACGTTCCATGTAGCAGTGCTCACCTCCCTTGAGCTGTTGGGTTTCCCGAGGTCTGGGAAACCCGGCCAGACAGGATTAAAGCTGGAAGAGAAATTCTAGAACAGTCCCAGTGGATTGGAAGATAGCAAATGTAGAACCATTATTCGAGAAAGGAGGCGACAGAAAACAGGGAACTACAGGCCAGTTAACCTGACATCAGTTGTTGGAATCCATTGTTGAGGAAGTGGTATCGGGGCATTTAGAAAATCATAAAACCATGTTGACTCTGCCTAATCATGTTATGAAAGGGAAATCGTGTTAAAATAATTTGTTATCGTTTTTTGAGGATGTAACTAGCAGGGTAGATGAAGAGGAGCCAGTGAATGTCGTTTATTTGGATTTCCAAAAAGCATTCAATAAGGTGCCACGTAAAAGGTTGCTATGACAGATAAGGGCTCATGGTGTTGGAGGTAATATATTAGCATGGATAGGCGATTGGTTAACAGAGAGAAAACAGAGAGTAGGGATAAGTGGGTAATTTTCCGGTTTGCAGGCTGTAACTAGTGGGGTGCCACAGGGATCAGTGCTGGGGCCTCAGCTATTTACAATCTACATTAATAACTTTAGTTGAAGGGATCGAGTGCAATGTGTCCAAATTTGTTGACCATATAAAGCTAAGTGGGAAAGTAAGCTGTAAGTAGGACACTAAGAGCCTGCAAAGGGATATGGACAGATTAAGGTGAGTGAACAATAAGGTGGCAGATGGAGAATAATGTCGGGAAATGTGAGGTTATTCACTTTGGTAAGAAGAATAGAAAAACAGAATATTTTTTAAACTGTGGAAAACTATTAAATGTTGGCGTTCAGAGAGATTTAGGTGTCCTCGTACAGGAAACACAGAGAGTAAGCATGCTGTGAGGAAGGCAAATGGCGTGTTGGCCTTTATTGCAAGGGGATTGGAGTACAAGAGTAAGGAAGTCTTACTACAATTGTACAGGGAGTTGGTGAGACCACACCTGGAGTACTGCACGCAGTTTTGGTCTCCTTATGCGAGGAAGGATATACTTGTCTTCGAGGCAGTGCAACAAAGGTTCACTAGATTGATTCCGGGGATGATAGGGTTGTCCTATGAGGAGAGATTGAGTAGATTGAGAGGTGATCTCATTGAAACATAAAAGATTCTGAGGGGAATTGACAGGGAAGATGCTGAGAGGAGTCTAGAATTGGGGGCACAATCTCAGGATAAAGGGTCAGACATTTAAGACTGAGATGAGGAGGAATTTCTTCACTCAGGGGATTGTGAATCTTTGGAATTCTCTGCCACAGAGGGCAGCGGATGCTGAGTCTCTGAATATATTCAAGGCTGAGATAGATAGATTTTTGGACTCTCGAGAATCAAGGGATATGGAGAATGGATGGGAAAGTGGAGTTGAGGTTGAAGATTAGCCATGATCTTATTCAATGTTGGAGCAGACTGTATGGCCTACTCCTGCTCCTAATTCTTATATTATGTTCTTAAAATCTAAGGCACACTGCCTCATTAACATATGTAAATGAGTAGCCTGCATCCTGAGAGCGGGTTGGCTGCCTGCTTCCCCCACCCCCGCCGCCTCCATTAAAACCAGATGTGGGCGGGTTCAAGGCGGCTTATGTTCGGGTTTGAGGTTTTTTACTTATTAACATCCCACTCGATTCAAACCCACCCATTTTTGGGGGTTACTATTGCCACCAAAGTGTCGGATTAAATCGAACTGCACTTGAAGGAAGCAGGAATCAGAGAATCAACCCTACATATTCCCATCTCCGACCCTTTGAGCACCGCTTCCCATTAGGACTGCAGGATTGGGAAATTCTTCATCTTTCATCTCCACAGCATATGCTCGTCAATCTCATGTTCTAACCTCGCCCCATTCTAACCTCAATGCACTGTTGCCACTCATCAGTCAGAGCTGTATGCTAGAATCAGCCACTAGGGGGAGTGCAAGAGCAGGATGGGTGATTGCTCTCTGATATCCTTTCCTTCACTGTAAGGAAATGTCTGACCTCCTCTTGAAACTATGGCTGATAGTGTACGGTATCGCATATTGGGGTGGGGAGATAGATCAAGCAAAAAAAGAAGCCAGTTGCTTTGCAATAGGGAGGGAGGGAAAACTGGGAAGGGTAATCATCACAGTTAACTCTTCCACACTTCCTTGTGACTTGGAAGTAGGTTGTTGTTTTGGCTGAAGATGCTTCCAGGTATGGGGAGTGCTCAAAGGTGTGTGTGTGTGGTGGGGTGTGTGTGTGTGTGTGTGTGTGGTGGGGTGTGTGTGTGTGTGTGTGTGTGTGTGGTGGGGTGTGTGTGTGTGTGTGTGAAGAGAAAGGTTTAAAAAAAACACACAAAAATAAAATATAGCAATTGTGAAAAATGCAGTTATTTACATTCGAAATGTCTACACTACAAAATGGCAGCAAATATAACCAGGCCCTCAATAGTGAGCCTTTTGGACAGGACAACAGTTGCTTGACGAGTATCTCGGCTTTTCATTACTGCTCTTTAACTTTAAATTGGGCGCGTTGCTGACTGAACTCAACGCTCTGCAGCATTCACTTTCCTTCTCGAGTATGATTGCTAAAAAAAAGTGCATCACGAAAGCTGAAGCACTGGAATAAAAATGGATTGCCATGTGAAGATCCGCGCACAGCACAAGCCTTCTCCGGGGATAAAGCAGATTGTTGACAGACACACGTGTGACATTCTGAGCACCAGATCCGTATCGAAGATGAAATTCGTTTTACAAAAGGGGATCACCACCGAGTGCCCATGAAAGCTACGGTGCTTCAAAAGCAAGAAGACAAGAGAAAGAACGGGAAA
Source organism: Pristiophorus japonicus (assembly GCF_044704955.1). Lineage (NCBI taxonomy): Eukaryota > Metazoa > Chordata > Chondrichthyes > Pristiophoridae > Pristiophorus > Pristiophorus japonicus. The sequence goes on along the minus strand of NC_091984.1, from coordinate 201,364,204 downwards.
TGAAGAAAGAATAGAAAGTAGAATAAATCTCCGGCTCGGATGAAGGAGTTAATAGTTCCTGCCGTGACATTCCTGCAGCTGGACCAAGGTATTTAAGCCCCGGAGTCAACGATTAGTTTTGTTCCATTAATTTCAGTCTTGTAACTTGTTTTAAGCAATTCTAGTAATCAAATTAAAAAGCCAGAATCTCTGCATTCTCTGGATGATTATACATGTGTATCATTTTGGGGACATAAAAATGGAGGCTTTAAAAAATTGTCAATGTAAAAAAAAAATTCAACCTTGAACTATTTTAGACAGACACAGAATTTGTGATAAGCGAGATCTCAAAAAAGTTGTCACACCAGTGTTGCCGTGTTCTGCATATTGCCAGCAATCACTTACTTAATATCAAAGTCATTGAGTTATATTTTCCTTTGTGTAAAGTTAAAGAAACATTCATTTGTTAAACTGTCATTGGTTTACAAATACCATTTATAACAAGAAATGCATCCAGTACCGTTACAATTTCACATCTGAAACTCTATAAATTTTAAATGTACATGTACTGGAAAATGATTAAAAGTGTCAGTCACTGCCACAGAGCAAGCACATCGCTGACTTTATCCGATAGGATGACACGTGGCAACCCTTCTCCTCCCTCCCTTGAACAGAAGAGTTTGTGCATATCAGGTGCACCAACTGTAGCTGATGAAAAAACCCAGAGTCAGATAAACTACCGACTGAATTCTACAAATCTTACTCTCGAACACCCTTCTTCATGGACCAACCAAAGTCCAGGAATACCAAATAGTATCACTGACCCTGGTAGCCCGAAGAGAAACATGCAATGTACTGAAGGTATCCGTGTGCCTGCCAGCCCTGTCTCAGCTATGACCTTTCAAAATCTAACACCACAAACAGCTTCAGGTTGTGGCACCAGAACAGAAAATAGGTCTTCTACTCCTTGAGGTCCAAGGCATATCCTTCTAGCAAGTTCCATATTGCCAAACAGGGTTTCTAATTCTGCCCTCTTGAACATCTCTGATTATAATCGCTCAACCATTGGTGGCCGTGCCTTCTGTTGCCTGGGTCCCAAGCTCTGAAACTCACTACCTAAACCTCTCTGGTTCTCTACTGTTATGTACGTAATAACCCAATACACTGAATACTGTAAACTCACTCAGGTGCAAACCTGGTTCAACTTTATTCGGGCCCAAAGTGCCCACATTACATGGCAGCTTGCTTTATATACCTGGCCCGCACACACGTGTGTACAGTCCAATGACCTCCGACAGTGGCACCTCCTGGTGGCTAGTAACCCCAAGCATACATACATGACATCTACCTCTCCTTCCTCCCTCAAAACGCTCCTTAAAACCTACCTCTTTGACCAAGCTTTTGTTCACCTGCGCCAATTTCTACTTATACGCTCGGTGTCAAATTTTTAATCTCATAATACTCCTGTTAAGTGCCTTGGGGATGTTTCACTACATTAAAGGCACTATATAAACACAAGTTGTTGTTGTTTCTTACACTACATCCCGATCTGACACTGAGATCCATTGATGCTACTGAAAATTCCACAACACATCGCGTGCCTTTACTCAATTCTCTCCTCCATATTGTTATTAGATAAAACAGAAAACCTATGTAAATTTGGGGACTATGTTCTTGTCCCACCCATTGTTCTGAGAGTACTGAATGTGGCATTGCAGGCTAGTAACAACATAAGAAATAGGAGCAGGAGTAGGCCATTTGGCCCATCGAGCCTGCTCCGCCATTCAATAAGATCATAGCTGATCTGATCATGGACTTAGCTCCACTTCTCTGCCCACTCCCCGTAACCCTTTATTCACTTATCGCTCAAAATTCTGTCTATCTCGCCCTTAAATATATTCACTGACCCAGCCGCCACAGCTCTCTGGGGCAGAGAATTCCACAGATTTACAACCCTCTGAGAGAAGAAATTCCTCCTCATCTCAAATTTAAATGGGTGGCCCCTTATTCTGAGAATATGTCCCCTAGTTCTAGTTTCCCCTATGAGTGGAAATATCCTCTCTGCATCGACCTTGTCGAGTCCCCTCATTATCTTATATGTTTCGATAAGATTACCTCTCATCCTTCTGAACTCCAATGAGTACAGGCCCAACTTACTCAACCTATCTTCATAAGTCAACCCCCTCATCTTCAGAATCAACCTAGTGAACCTTTTCTGAACAGCCTCCAATGCAAATATATGCTTTCTTAAATACGGAGACCAAAACTGTTATATATGTAAACCTATAAATACCTTGTTTAACCACTAGAGGGCTCATCCCCTGGAGTCCCACGGGATCCCACAATCCCTTGGGAGCACCTGTCCATAAGGAGGTCTCACAGCCTGGAGAGGCACTCTGGAGACGTGTAATAAAGGAGGACAGTCACACCTTACTTTGAGCTCACAGTATCTGGTCAGACTCTTTATTCAATACATAACAACTGGCAATGAAATACAGATGACGAACCCCAACACAACGATGCAGAGAACAGTGGACATCCTGGAGAAATTTTCAGAGGGAGATGATTGGGAAACCATCGTGCAGTGACTTGACCAATAACTCGTGGCCAACGAGCTGGAAGGAGAAGCGAACGCTGCCAAATGAAGAGCGATCCTCCTCACTGTTTGCGGGGCACCAACGTATGGCCTCATGAAAAATCTGCTTGCTCCAGCAAAACCCACAGAGAAGTCGTATGATGATTTATGCACATGGTCCGGGAGCATCTAAACCCGAAGGAAAGCGTTCTGATGGTGCGGTACAGGTACTACATGTACAAGAGGTCTGAAGGCCAGGAAGTGGCGAACTACGTCGCTGAGCTAAGGCGCCTTGCAGGACATTGCGAATTTGAAGGACACTTGGAGCACATGCTCAGGGACTTCTTTGTACTTGGCATTGGACATGAAGTAATACTTCACAAACTTTTAACTATAGAGACCCCAACCTTGAGTAAAGTCATAGCGATAGCCCAGGCGTTCATCGCCACCAGTGACAATACCAAACAAATCTCTCAGCACACAAGTGCTGCTGCAAGTACTGTGAACAAAGTAATGTTGTTTTTGAATCGTAAAGTACAGGGCCGACCTCACATGCCTGCAGCTGCACATCCGCAGATGTCTGAGTCCACCATCAAGGGTGATGAATGCAAGGCCATTAACACCTTGTTGGCACTGCGGAGGTGATCATAGTTTCCATTCATGCCACTTCAAAGGATATGTTTGCAAGGGCTTTGGAACAATGGGACACCTCTAACGTATGTGCAGGCGAGCTGCAAACCCTGCTAATCCTGCAAACCACCATGTTGCAGAGGACGACAGATCCACGATGGATCACGATGAACCAGAGCCTCAGACCGAGGAGGCAGAGATATATGGGGTGCATACATTTACCACAAAGTGTCCCCTGATAATGCTGAAGGTTGAATTAAATGGACTCCTAGTGTCAATGGAGCTGGACACTGGCATGAGCCAGTCCACAAGAGTAAAGAGACTTTCGATAAATTGTGTGCAGCAAGGCCTCAAGGCCAGTGCTGACTCCCATTCGTATTAAACTGAGAACGTACACAAAGGAACTGATTCCTGTAATCGGCAGTGCTCCCATAAAGGTCTCCTATGAAGGAGCGGCGCAGAAGTTACCACTCTGGGTGATACCGGGTGATGGCCCCACCTTGCTCAGCAGGAGCTGGCTGGGGAAGATACACTGGAACTGGGATGACATCCGAGCACACTCGTCCGTCAACGACACTTCATGTGCCCAGGTCCTAAACAAGTTCCCCTCGCTGTTCGAACCAGGCATCGGGAAGTTTCAAGGAGCAAAAGTGCAGATCCACCTGATTCTGGGGGTGCGACCCATCCATCATAAGGGGAGAGCGGTACCTTACATGATGAGAAGACAAGATTAGTGAAGATAAACGTAGGTCCCTTGCAGTCGGACTCAGGTGAATTTATAATGGGGAACAAAGAAATGGCAGACCATTTGAACAAATACTTTGGTTCTGTCTTCATGAAGGAAGACACAAATAACCTTCCAGATGTAATGGGGAACAAGGATCTAGTGAGAAGGAGGAACTGAAGGATATCCTTATTAGGTGGGAAATTGTGTTGGGGAAATTGATGGGATTGAAGGCTGATAAATCTCCGGGGCCTGATTGTCTGCATCCCAGAGTACTTAAGGAAGTGGTCCTAGAAATAGTGGATGCATTGGTGATCATTTTCCAACAGTCTATCGACTCTGGATCAGTTCCTATGGACTGGAGGGTAGCTAATGTAACACCACTTTTTAAAAAAGGAGGGAGAGAGAAATCGGGTAATTATAGACCGGTTAGCTTGACATCAGTAGTGGGGAAAATGTTGGAATCAATTATTAAGGATGAAATAGCAGCGCATTTAGAAAGTAGTGACAGGATCGGGTCCAAGTCAGCATGGATTTATGAAAGTGAAATCATGCTTGACAAATCTTCTGGAATTTTTTGAGGATGGAACTAGTAGAGTGGACAAGGGAGAACCAGTGGATGTGGTGTATTTGGACTTTCAAAAGGCCTTTGACGAGGTCCCACATAAGAGATTGGTGTGCAAAATTAAAGCACATGGTATTGGGGGTAATGCACTGGCGTGGATAGAGAATTGGTTGGCAGACAGGAAGCAGAGAGTCGGGATAAATGGGTCCTTTTCGGAATGGGAGGCAGTGACTAGTGGAGTGCCACAGGGCTCAGTGCTGGGAACCCAGCTCTTTACAACATACATTAATGATTTGGATGAAGGAATTGAGTGTAATATCTCCAAGTTTGCAGATGACACTAAACTGGGTGACGGTGTGAGCTGTGAGGAGGATACTAAGAGGCTGCAAGGTGATTTGGACAGGTTAGATGAATGTGCAAATGCATGGCAGATGCAGTATAATGTGGATAAATGTGAGATTATCCACTTTGGTGGCAAAAACACGAAGGCAGAATATTATTTGAATGGGGCAGATTAGGAAAAGGGGAGGTGCAACGAGACTTGGGTGTCATGGTTCATCAGTCATTGAAAGTTGGCGGCAGGTACAGCAGGCGGTGAAAGAAGGCAAATGGCATGTTGGCCTTCATAGCTAGGGGATTTGCGTATAGGAGCAGGGAGGTCTTACTACAATTGTACAGGGCCTTGGTGAGGCCTCACCTGGAATATTGTGTTCAATTTTGGTCTCCTAATCTAAGGAAGGACGTTCTTGCTATTGAGGGAGTGCAGCGATGGTTCACCAGACTGATTCCAGGGATGGCTGGACTGACATATGAGGAGAGACTGGATCAACTGGGCCTTTATACACTGGCGTTTAGAAGGATGAGAGAGGATCTCATAGAAACGTATAAGATTCTGATGGTATGGGACAGGTTAGATGCGGGAAGAATGTTCCCGATGTTGGGGAAGTCCAGAACCAGGGGACACAGTCTGAGGATAAGCGGTAGGCCATTTAGGACTGAGATGAGGAGAAACTTCTTCACTCAGAGAGTTGTTAACCTGTGGAATTCCTTGCCGCAGAGAGTTGTTGATGCCAGTTCATTGGATATATTCAAGAGGGAGTTAGATGTGGCCCTTATGGCTAAAGGGATCAAAAGGTATGGAGAGAAAGCAGGAAAGGGGTACTGAGGTGAATGATCAGCCATGATCTTATTGAATGGCGGTGCAGGCTCGAAGGGCCGAATGGCCTACTCCTGCACCTATTTTCTATGTTTCTATGTTTCTATGAGAGTGAGGGTGGAGATCGACTTGGACTAGCTGCAATGAGAGGGCATCATTTCGCTGATCGAATTCAATGAGTGGGCCAGTCCGATTGTTCCAGTCCTCAAGGAAGATGACACCGTCAGAATCTGTGGTGATAACAAAGTAACTATCAATCGTTTTTCCCTGCAGGATCAATACCCACTACCAAAGACAGATGACCTATTTGCGACGCTGGCGGGAGGAAAAACATTCAAGATGCTGGATTTGACCTCGGCCTACATGACGCAGGCGCTGGAGGAATCATCGAAGGGCCTCACCTGCAGCAACACGCACAAAGGTCTCTTCATTTACAACAGATGCCCGTTTGAGATTCGATCAGCCACAGCGATATTCCAGAGGAACATGGAAAGCTTGCTGAAGTCGGTCCCGTGCACCGTGGTCTTCCAGGACGACATCTTGGTCACAGGTCGGGACACCGTCGAGCACCTGCAGCACCTGGAGGAGGTTTTTAGTCGGAATCGCGTGGAGTTCAGGTTAAAACGCTTGAAGTGCGCTTTGCTGGTACCTGAAGTGGAGTTCCTGGGGAGAAGAATCTCGGCGGACGGCATCAGGCTCACCGATTCGAAGACAGAGGCAATCAAGAATGCACCGGGACCACAGAACGTGACGGAGCTGCGGTCATTTCTAGGACTCCTGAACTATTTTGCTAACTTCTTACTGGGTCTTAGCACATTGTTAGAACCCCTGCACTCTTTACTGCGTAAAAGAGATGAATGGGTATGTGGTAAAAGCCAAGAAAATGCCTTTGTAAAAGCTAGAAAATTGTTATGCTCAAACAAATTGCTTGTGTTGTATGATCCCTGTAAGCGTTTGGTACTAGCATGTGATGCGTCGTCATACGGTGTCGGGTGTGTATTGCAACAAGCTAATGGATCTGGGAAATTGCAACCTGTTGCTTATGCATCCGGATGTCTGTCCAAGGCTGAGAGGGCCTACAGCATGATCGAAAAAGAAGCGTTAGCGTGTGTTTATGGGGTAAAGAAAATGCATCAATATCTGTTTTGGCTCAAATTTGAATTGGAAACCGACCATAAGCCACTGATATCCCTCTTTTCTGAAAGTAAGGAGATAAATACGAATGCATCGGCCCACATCCCGAGATGGGCGCTCACATTGTCCGCATACAACTACGCCATCCACCACAGGCCAGGCACAGAAAACTGTGCCGATGCTCTCAGTAGGCTGCCATTGCCCATCACAGGGGTGGAGATGACACAGCCCGCAGATTTAGTTATGGTAATGGAAGCATTCGAGAGTGAGCAATCACCTGTTACCGCCCGACAGATTAGAACCTGGACGAGCCAGGACCCCTTACTGTCCTTAGTAAAAAAAAAACTGTGTGCTCCATGGGAGTTGGTCTAGTGTCCCGTTAGAAATGCAGGAAGAAATAAAGCCGTACCAGCGGTGCAAAGATAAAATGTCTATACAGGCAGACTGCCTCCTATGGGGTAATCGGGTAGTGGTGCCAAAAAAGGGCAGGGACACTTTCATCAGTGATCTCTACAGCACCCACCCAGGCATTGTAATGATGAAAGCGATAGCCAGATCCCACGTGTGGTGGCCCAGTATCGATGCAGACTTAGAGTCCTGCGTGCACAAATGTAACACATGTTCACAGTTAAGCAATGCACACAGGGAGGCACCACTAAGTTTATGGTCTTGGCCCTCCAAACCGCGGTCTAGGGTCCATGTCGACTATGCAGGCCCGTTCTTGGGAAAAATGATCCTAGTGGTTGTAGATGCTTACTCCAAATGGATTAAATGTGAGATAATGTCGGCAAGCACGTCCGCTGCCACCATTGAAAGCCTGCAGGCCATGTTTGCCATGCACGGCCTGCCTGACATCCTTGCAAGTGACAATGGGCCGTGCTTCACCAGTGCCGAGTTCAAAGAGTTCATGACCCGTAATGGGATCAAACATGTCACATCTGTCCCGTTTAAACCAGCGCCCAATGGTCAGGCAGAGAGAGCAGTGCAAACAATCAAGCAGAGCTTGAAGAGGGTAACTGAAGGCTCACTGCAGACTCACCTATCCGGAGTCCTGCTTAGTTACCGCACAAGACCCCGCTCGCTCACTGGGGTTCCCCCCGCTGAACTGCTCATGAAAAGAGCACTTAAGACAAGACTCTCGTTAGTCCACCATGATCTACATGAACAGGTAGAGAGCAGGCGGCTTCAACAGAATACATATCATGATCGTGCAAATGTGTCACGCGAAATCGAGATTAATGATCCTGTATTTGTGTTGAACTATGGACAAAGTCCCAAGTGGCTTCCTGGCACTGTCGTGGCCAAAGAGGGGAGTAGGGTATTTCTGGTCAAACTTTCAAATAGACTCACCTACAGGAAACACTTGGACCAAACCAAACTCAGATTCACAGACTATCCAGAGCAACACACAATAGACTCTATCTTTTTTGACCCTCCAACACACACAGCAGTGGCAACTGACCCAGAGGTTAACCATGAAGCAGAACCCATCACCCGCAGCAGCCCAGCAGGACTCACCACGCCAGGCAGCCCAGCAAGGCCAACTGCACAGCAGCCCAGCGAGGGCCCAACAAACGACTCACCAAAACCAGCATTTGCACCGAGACGATCCACCAGGGAAAGGAAGGCCCCAGATCGACTCACATTGTAAATAGTTACATTATTGACTTTGGGAGGGGGGGGGGTTGTATTGTTATATATGTAAACCTGTAAATACCTTGTATAACCACCAGAAGGCTTATCCCCTGGAGTCCCAAGGGATCCTACAATCCCTTGGAAGCACCTGTACATAAGGAGACCTCACAGGCTGGAGAGGCTCTCTGGAGACCTCTGGAGTAATAAAGGACTACGGTCACATATTACTTTGAGCTCACAGTATCTGGTCAGACTCTTTAATTCAATACATAACAAAAACTGTACACAGTACTCTAGGTGTGGCCTCACCAATACCCTGTACAGTTGTAGCAGGACTACTCTGCTTTTATACTCTATCCCCCTTGCAATCAAGGCCAACATTCCATTTGCCTTCCTGATTACTTGCTGTACCTGCATACTAACCTTTTTGTGTTTCATGCACAAGGACCTCCAGGTCCTTCTGTACTGCAGCACTTTGCAATTTTTTCTCCATTTAAATAAAAATTTGCTTTCTATTTTTTTTGCCAAAGTGGATAATCTCACATTTTCCCACATTATACTCCATCTGTCAAATTTTTGCCCACTCACTCAGCCTGTCTATATCCCTTTTCAGATTTTTTCTGTCCTCCTCACAATTTGCTTGCCCACCAATCTCTGTATCATCAGCAAACTTGGCTACATTACACTCGGTCCCTTCATCCAAGTCATTAACATAGATTGTAAATAGTTGAGGACCCAACACCGATCCCTGCGGCACCCCACTAGTCACAGTTTGCCAACCGGAAAATGACCCATTTATCCCAACTCTCTGTTTTCTGTTAGTTAGCCAATCCTCTATCCAGGGTAATATATTACCACCAATCCAATGAATTTTTATCTTGTGCAGTAACCTTTTATGTGGCACCTTATCGAATGCCTTCTGGAAATCCAAATACACCACATGCACTGGTTCCCCTTTATCCACCCTGCTCGTTACATCCTCAAAGAACTCCAGCAAATTTGCCAAACATGATTTCCCTTTCATAAAACCATGCTGATTCTGCTTGATTGAATTATGCTTTTCCAAATGTCCCGCTACTGCTTCCTTAATAATGGACTCCAGCATTTTCCCAATGACAGATGTTAGGCTAACTGGTCTATAGTTTCCTGCTTTCTGTCTGCCTCCTTTTTAAAATAGGGGCCTTACATTTGCAGTTTTCCAATCCGTTGGGAGCTCCCCAGAATCCAGGGAATTTGGTAGATTACAACCATTGCATCCACTATCTCTGCAACCTCTTCTTTTAAGACCCTAGGATGCAAGCCATCAGGCCCAGGGGACTTGTCTGCCTTTGGTCCCATTATTTTACCGAGTACTACTTCTTTAGTGATAGGAATTGTATTAAGTTCCTCCCTCCCTATAGCCCCTTGATTATCCACTATTGGGATGGTTTTAGTGTCTTCTACCATGAAGACCGATACAAAATATTTGTTCAAGTCTCTACCATTTCCCTGTTCTCCATTATTAATTCCCCAGGCTCATCTAGGGGACCAACATTTACTTTAGCCACTCTTTTCCTTTTTATGTACCTGTAGAAACTCTTACTGTTTATTTTTATATTTCATGCTAGTTTACTTTCATAATCTATCTTCCCTCTCTTTATTAATTTTTTAGTCGTTCTTTGCTGGCTTTTAAAAGTTTCCCAATCCTGTGGCCTCCCACTACTCTTGGCCACATTGTATGCCCTCGTTTTCAATTTGATATCATCCCTTATTTCCTTAGTTAGCCATGGGTGGTTATCCCTTCTCTTACAGCCTTTCCTTCTCATTAGGATATATTTTTGTTGAGAGTTATGAAATATCTCCTTAAATGTCTGCCACTTTAATCGATTTTCCCAGTCCACTTTAACCAACTCTACCTTCATACCTTCGTAGTCTACTTTATTTAAGCTTAGGACACTGGATTGAGATCCAACTTTCTCACCCTCCAACTGAATTTGTAAATACCGTGTAAACTGCAAGGCAGCATGTACTGGCTCTGTCACAAACTCTACACCCTTTCCAACAATTCCACACTCTTTCCCAGCCACACCCCACAGGATGGACCAGATTGCTCACAACCTCAGCATCCAATGTGACCCTAAGTTAAGTTTACAACCCCATATCCTCTCCATCAACTCTGTGATATCACCCAGCAGCAGCTCGACCACAATCCACCTGGTGCGGAACCCCTCATCCTTTATCATAAGGTTAGGCTATCAATTGGTGTGTAGCATGAGCCCAGCAAGATCAAGAGAGAATTAAGCATCCAACATGGTGGGTGTGGGAGAACAATCTTTATTTTTGCTACTATTTCATTAAAGGCTATCGAGATTGATTTTGGTGCTCCAGTTTTACTGGATTTGATTGAACAATGAAAGGATATGAGGAAATTTCAGTTGATATCTGAGGCGGCCTGCCCACACCTAACATCATGCCACTGACTGCACCATGAGGTCATAAAGGAAAACTGCCTTCACTGGCTCCAGCTCTGCAGGGAGGCAATAGATGTGTCATCTACTGAAAGGAGACCTGTTGGATGCCCATTGCTCTACTATCCTTGTCTTGGTGAATACTCACTGCTCTCCTGGTTGGCCTCCCATCATCCACCCTCTGTAAACTTCAGCTCATCCAAAACTCTGCTGTCCATGTCCTATACCACACCAAGTCCCGCTCGTCCCTCACCCCATCCTTGCTGACCTACATTAGCTCCCAGTCCTCCGTTATAGATTTTTGTTAGGCAAGGGTATTAAGAGATACAGAACCAAGACTGATAGATGGAGTTAACATACACATCAGCCATGAGCTAACAGAATGGCAGAACAATCTCGAGGGGCTAAATGGCCCAATCCTGTTCCTATGTTCTCAAAGCCTCACATTTAAAATTCCCCATCATGTGTTTCAATCTTTTTATGGTATTGCCCCTTTCTATCTCTCTAACCTCCGCCAACCCAAGAACCCCCTCCCCCCGAACTTTCCATTCATCAGACGCTGGCTCGGATTTGGATGCTCCCTTCCTTTGACGCAGCAGTTGCAGCCACATTTTCACATTGTCTAAACCCATTCTCCCCACCTCGCTCTCCTTTAAGAACCTTCTTAAAACCCACCTCTTTGGCCAAGCTTTTGGACAGCCCGCCGAATATCTCCTTTGACTTGGCATCTATTTTTTTTATTACTCTTCTGTGAAGCGCTTTGGGTTTTTTTTTAATGTTAAAGGCGTTATATAAATCCAAGTTGTCATGCTTCTTGTTGTATTGTGTTATGTTGTATTGTGCCATAACTGAGAAAGCTGAATATGTTTGTACAATTCGATAGAGAGAAACGATTTCCTCTGGTGGGGGAGTCCAGAACAATGGGCATAACCATAAAATTAAAGCTGGGCTTTTCTGGGGTGATGTCAGGAAGCATTTCTTTACACAAAGGGTAGTGGAAATCTGAAACACTCTCCCCCAAAAAGTTGTTGAGGCTGGGGGGCGGGGGGGTCAATTGAAAGTTTCAAAACTGAGACTGATCGTTTTTTGTTAGGCAAGGATGTTGAGAGATACGGAACAAAAAGGTAGTTAACGGAGTTGAGGCACAGATCAGCTATGATCTAACTGAATGGCGAAATAGGTTTGAGGGGCTGAATGGCCTCCTTCTGTTCTTATGTTCAATATGAAAAATCATTTGAAAAGAAATCAAAATCTCAATCACCACATGCTCATCCATACCACTAAAAACTGCGATCCTAGATAATGTTTTGCAGTCATTAGCTCGGGGAACAGATTTTCAATGGGATTCTTTCCCACTTACAAACAGTTGGTTATATCGGCGAAATTACATTAAGTTCATTCATTCTTTTTCGTGAAATACACTTTTGCACCACATGTTGTTATCTCACTGCACAGAAAGCATGAAGGCAGCAAGACCCAAAATACAATTCCCATTCCTCCAGTGCAGCACACCTACAAACCAATTAACCTTTTCAGGCCTTTGGCCCTCTGGACTGGAAGAAAAGATCAGCAGCTGTCAACTCAACTGCGGTTGTGCAACAGCGTGACCTCATAGGCTGACTTAAAGAATACATTTCCTGAAAATAGACTTGTTCGAACTGTAAAAGCACATTCTGCGTTGTAATGTGTTTTCGCAGTTCCAAGAGGAGCAGCAGCAAGCGATGTTAAGCTCCGTAGAAGATACTTTGAGCTATTTTAAGGATATTTTATGGGCGTGAAAAGTTGGCAAATATATTTGATCATGGCTCCTGCTACACTAGCAAAGGTCAGGTGAAATAAGAGGAGCGGCAGCTGTGCACTGTGATGAGCACAAAGGCTAAGCTGACACTGCATTGCAGCGCTGAGGAGTGCTGCACTGTCGGAGGTGCCTTCTTTCAGATGAGACGTTAAACCAAGGCCCCCGTCTGCCCTCTGAAGTGGACATAACAGATCCTACAGCACAATTTTGAAGAAGAGGACACTTCTTCCAGAGGTCCTGGCCAATATTTATCCCCCAAGCAGCATTATGAAAATAGATTATCTGGTCATTATCACATTGTTGTTTGTGGGAGCTTGCATTGTGCAAATTGACTGCCATGTTTCCTACAGTACAACAGTGATTGCACTTCAAAAGTGATTCATTGGCTGCAAAGCACTTTGAAAGAGCCAGAGGTTGTGAAAGGCGCTATATAAATGCCAGACTTTCTTTCCTTCTGTATGCTTACAGTCATCGGAGGCTTTGAGCTGAATTCAGATAGGGTTATTGTGGGAACATTGTTTGATAAAGCAAGAACTGAAGACATCTGTTCGACTCAGGAGAGGAGGGTACTGAGGGGTGGGATCAGTCAGAGGAGGAGCCATCAGGAGCAGGTCAGAGAAGCTCAAACATTACAGTCTATAAAGATGATTAAGGAAGGAAGCTGATTGAGGTATAAATTATTAAATAATTATAGAAAGAAAGATTTGCATTTATATAGCGCCTTTCACGACCACCGGACGTCTCAAAGCGCTTTACAGCCTATGAAGTACTTTTGGAATGTAGTCACTGTTGTAATGTGGGATATGCGGCAGCCAATTTGCACACAGCAATTTTTAATTGAAACATCCTCGATCCCGAAGGTCTGCCTATGAATGAAACTCCCACAAACAGCAATGTGATAATGAGCAGATAATCTGTTTTTTGTTATGTTGATTGAGAGATAAATATTAGCCAGGACACCGGGGATAACTCCCCTGCTCTTCTTCGAAATAGTCCCATGAGAACTTTTACGTCCACCTGAGAGAGCAGACAGGGCCTCGGTTTAACATCTCACCTGAAAGACGGCACCTCCGACAGTGCAGCACTCCCGCAGCTTTGCACTGGAGTTGATAGTTATAGATAAGTTGAACCAAGAATATTAATTCAAGGTCAGCTGAGATCAGAGGATATAAAATTAAATAAGTGAACAGTCAATTTAAAACAGATATTAGGAAGAACTTCTTTAGTGAAAGAATGAGAAATGTTTGGAATAATCATTCGAAATATAGCTCGAAGTGAGGGTACTGATGGGCCGAATGGCCATTTCTTGTGTCATGTTGAGCTCATGCCACTGAAAGGCTTGTTATCACAAAGATCCCATAGAGATGTATGAAAAAAATAAAGGTTGAAGATGAATAAATATTGTCTGGTTAGTGAAGAGAAGATACGGCAGCTCTTGCACAGATGAGTTACGATGTTCTTCACTACAAGCGAAAGAAGACCTGGAACTCACTGTCAGCACTGGGGCTTCGGTTTAGTTTATGGGTGGACTGCTCCCAGGGGGAACCTCCAGCACATCCTTAAATTCATTCCACAACAAAGCACACTGCTGCTCCTGACTATTAAATGCTGTTTTATTCATCTGATTGATCATTTTGATTTCCGCGCATGCAAAATATTCATTTAGTCAGCGGTGAAATAACTAGTCATGCCCACTAAATGAGAACGTAAGAAATAGGAGCAGTAGGCGGCCATTTGGTCCTTCGAGCCTGCTCCGCCATTCATCAAGATCATAGCTGATCTTCTACCTCAACTCCACCTTCCTGCATTATCCCCAATAAGGAGAATATTTGACCAGAAATGGTGCATCAGGACATAAGAACATAAGAAATAGGAGCAAGAGTTGGCCATACGGCCCCTCGAGCCTGTTCCGCCATTCAATAAGATCATGGCTGATCTAATTTTGGCCTCAACTCCACTTTCCTGTCTGTTCCTCAGCGGCAGCGAGCGGCAAAAACGGAAGTTCCGCCCGGGGACCACCAAGAAATGGGCGGGCCTTAGCTCTGACCAAGTTCGGGCCCAAGGTGTGGTCTCACCAATGACCTGTACAGTTGTAGCAAAACTTTCCTACTTTTATACTTCATCCCCCTTGCAATAAAGGCCAACATTCAATTTGCCTTCCTAATTACTTCTTGTACCTGCATGCTAACTTTTTGTGTTTCATGTACGAGGACACAGATCCATCTGTACCGCAGCATTCTGTAGTCTCTCTCCATTTAAATAATATTTTGCTTTGCTATTCTTCCTACCAATGCAGATAACCTCACATTTTCCCACATTATACTCCATCTGCCAAATTTTTGCCCAGTCACTTAACCTATCTATGGGCCCAAATTTCCCCATGAGTTGCACCGTTTTTTTGGTGTAACTTGATTTTTCTGGTGTATATTTTTAGTTGCAAATATGGCCATTTAATTTGCGCCAGTGTAGTAAGTTAGGTTTTTTGTTAGGTCAGTTTTTTTTTCCAAAAGGGGGCGTTCCCAGCCACTTACACCATTTATGCCAATTTGGCCAGAAAAAAGTTGTACTTAACTAACTTAGGGCAGCGTATGTGTCCACACAGAAAGACCTTACTTACAGTTAAGGAATCGGCGCAAGTAACAACATTTAAAGCACCACCAAACACCAAACAAAGCACAAAAAGTAATAAGCAATTAATAAATAACACATAATAAAATAGAAGGAACCCTGCACCTAAAGCACCAAAATCAATCAGTAAATAACAAATAAAAAATAGAACTCCACCTTAGGGAAAGCAGTGGGGCCGCCGATGAGGGAGCCCATTCGGCCAGGGTTAGGGATGGAGCGCTTCGGCCCCTCCCACACAGCCTGCAGCGCGCGTTTACAGAAACGGCCTGCCAGGAGCTACTGCACATGCGCGCAGACTCTAACACGCATGTGCAGAGGTCCCGGCACTGTTTTCAGCGCCGGGACCTAGCTCTGACCCTCTCTGTCTTTCTTCTCAGACGGCCCGAGAATCAGCCATGATCGCACGGATTTTTTTTGCCACTGTTTCTGATGTAAAATGTCGGTGGGGCCTCGAAAAAACCGGAGGGCCAAATTTGGGCCCTATATCCATTTGCTGACTCTTTGTGTCCTCCTCACAACTTGCAGTTTCCATATGTCAGTGGGCAGCTCACACTACTTTACGCTCGGGGGTGATGGGGGAGGGGGTTGGGTCATTTTGCACTTGTAACGTGCCAATAATATTTAATAGCCCAGAACCAATCTAGCATTAAAATAATAGCTTCAGTGTCGATTAGGAATGTGAAGGTGGGCAGAAGAAAATAAATGCTGCAACCAAGCCTCTGAATTTAATATCAAATTCACTGTGAGACTATCATTTTTAATAGAGTATTAGAGTTGACTAGTGACTAGAATTCCTCTGTTGGAAATAGAGGAAGAAACGTATATTTTTCAGGCAGTTTAATGAAATGCTGATGAAGTTACAGGATCCCATGGGACTCCTCAGCACCAACTGAGAGAAATGCAGTTTTGGAAACAGAATGAAAAAGTAGCAGCCAATTGCAGTACACCTGTATTTTAAATGGGGGTGATCCATCAGTTAAGACAGTGGACAGAGGAATATCATATGGACCTGTTAAGCATTGGTCAGCTAAATTGTTCAATGACACAAGATGCATTCAAACAACAACTTCAACAATAACAACTTGCATTTTTTTTCCCTCTGATGTGGGCTTCACTGGCAATTCCAGCATTTATTGCCCATCCCTAATTGCCTTCAAGAAGGTGGTGGTGAGCCACCTTCTTGAATCGCTGCAGTCCGTGTAGTGAAGGTGCTCCCACAGTGGTTAGGGAGGGAGTTCCAGGATTTTGACCCAGCGACAATGAAAGAATGGTGATATATTTCCAAGCCAGGAAGGTGTGTGTCTTGGAGGGGAACTTGGAGGTCATGGTGTTCTCGTGCATCTGCTGCCCTTGTCCTTCTAGGTGGTAGAGGTCATGGGTTTGGGAGGTGCTGTCGAAGAACCCTCGCCAAGTTGCTGCAGTGCATCTTATAGACGGTACACACTGCAGCCATGGTGCACCGGTGGTGGAGGGTGTGAATGTTTAAGGTGGTGGATGGGGTGCCTTTATATTGTGCCTTTAATGTAGTGAAATGTTCCAAGGTGCTTCAGAGGGGCGATTGTCAAATAAAATGTGACACCGAGCCATGGAAGGAGATATTAGGACAGGTGGCCAAAAGCTTGATGAAAGAATTTTAAGGAGCGTCTTATAGGAGCAGAGTGAGATTGAGAGGCGGAGAGATTTCGAGAGGGAATTCCGGAGCTTAGGGTCTAAGCACATTAATCCTGTAAATTAGGTTAGGGCTTAGTGAGGTTCAGTAGTTTTATAGCTATAACAGTCAGGGGGAGACCCTGAGAAATGTTCATTTTTATTCCAGTGATAATTTATTAATTAAGTTCTCAGGAATGTTTAGCAGAATTAGTAGAGTTCATTTTACTAATTACTGCTATGTTGGTCTTTACTCTCCTGAGAAGCAGTCACCTTGCAAACAGAGTTAATGATAAAAATAAGGCTCCCTTTCACAATCTGCAATAAAGATATCACCAGTCATTAGACAGATCCATTAGTTTAACAACAAAAAGGCTGAGTTGCAGTAAACTTGATGATTAAAGCAATAGTTATTCAAAAAAAAACTGGCTGATCGCTGCGATATTTTGTATGTATGAGATGATGGTAAAACAGAGAACTATATTTAGAAAGAATTTCTCTTTTAAACTTTCTTCTGTGATTTCTTCACAGAATAAGAAGACACCAGCGGACTCCACGTAATACTGGGTCGGACTCACTTGCCTTACCTATGCCTCAAGTCCCCATTCTAAATGTTTTACTCTATTACATGGAATGGGATCTCTTGCCGTGTGCATCATTTTTCTCAATCGGGATTATTCCTGATTTTTTTTGAACAAACGCAATAACTGGGAGTCACAGCTTGACTGGGTCAGACATGTTGTGGTTGTCATCAGACCTTCAGATGTACAAAGCTTCACGTCCCAATCACTAGGGCCCGAAAATGAGGGGTGTCTCTTGGTCGCTCATGGTAAGTTTGGCAGGAGACAGTGGAGATGGTGGAGCCAGCAGCCCTCCCTCCCTCCACCCCCAGAGAAAAAGGTATAACATTTATGTCACTTCTCCATGTGGTCCACGCGTCTCCTGCTGAAACTGCGGCAGGAGACCAGGAAAATCTGCATCCTCCTAGAATTTCAGGGACTCTCTTCACCAGAGTGATTGGATTTCTAATTAAAGTGCTTTATTTCTTTGCCCATCATTTATCTTCCCTCCAAAATGTTTGTGCTGAGATATGGGCTACAGAGGCATTGAACACACTGAAATTTCACCGGAAAGGCCAATCTTCATATTTGAGCCGAGGAGATGAGAGTTGGCAGGCTGGTGGACAATTATAGCAGAGCCTTTCTTAAAAATTCATTCACAGGATGTGGCCGTCACTGGCAAAGCCAGCATTTATTGGCCATCCCCAATTGCCCTAGAGAAGTTTGGTGGTGAACCAACTGAGCGCTTTGCTAGGCCATTTCAGAGGGACTGCCTGACTGTGGGTCTGGAGTCACATAGAAACCAGACTGGGACAGGATCGGTTTTTACAACAATCTGGTAGTTTCATGGTCACCATTACTGATTCTAGATTTAGTTAATTAACAAAATTTAAATTCCCTAGCTGCCATGGTGGGACTTGAACTCACATCTCTGGATTACCAGTCCAGTAAATATACACTATGACACCATTCCCACTGATTCCATCAGCGCCCTACTTCATCCACGCCTGTACTTTCTAGCAAAGGCCACAGTCGCAGGCACCCTGGTTGATTTTTCAGGAGTGCTGAGGCCAATTGTAGTCTCCCGATTGCAAAAAGATCAGGCAACTCAGCACAGATTAGGAGGCTAAGTCTCGCACCCTCCTGATATGCACAAATATAAGGAAATGCACTTTTGTTTTCTTTTTGCAAAGCAAAATAAATACTTTCCCCTCCTCCCCAAAGAGGAATGTGCCCGATATGAAGAGCGTCCCAGCCCTTCGGAAACCATTGAGCAGCACGGCATGAGCAGTTTTGGTTCTATTGTTATTAGAATAGTTTCACCAACACGCCAACTCTCGTTCCAGGAAGCAGCGGCACTCTCTTTCTCACTTGGCAACATCTACAATTCAGAAATCTACAACAGTGGAACTAATTAAATGGCCCACAGACGTGACCCGAGCATTTCTGTAACAGAAGACCTGTAAGATTTGCACCACTGACCCCAAGTACATCAATGCAGTAAACAGTTGTCATGCATCGAAATGACTTTTCTGCCCAGAATTACAATGTTAAAACATGATTTGGACTCGTGCTTTTAAGTGTTACCTCCATGTTAATTAAGGGGACTGCAACTCGCTTTGTAATTGGTTTAGAGGTCAATGCTAGTCATCTGGTACGCAATTTCATGGCTTCATTATAGCTTTTCATTATTAGGTTCCCATAATAGGCAAGTTTAATGCACAGTCTTTTACAGTTCATTGCCTACCAATGATACTTCACAGTAAAGTACAGAATTCTATGATAAGTAGGTCAACTGTAATTAGATTTTTTTAATGTGTTTCCTATTTTCTCCCCCTCTCTCCCAAAGGCACTGACTAACACTGTGGGTTGGTTCCATTTGTGTTGCCTGCCCTCACTCAAGTGCCCATTCTTCCTACGCAAGTCTCCACGGTGGGTTTCGGCAGGCTATCTGACCATGGGGGGAGGGTAGCTGAGCCCAAGTCTGACCACGTTCCCTCACATTTGCACACATGCAATTCCCAGCAGGAGTAACCGGGTAGCGATCAGGAGCTGAGATTCTGGCTGATTTTTCTTTTACCTAGATCAGCAAGACAGGTGGTCAATAGTCGTGGACCCCATCACTGCCTCGGTGAGGTCATTCAACACTTCACAGACCAGGGGTCAATCATGGAACCTTCCTGATCTGTAAAACTCAGTGCCATGATTTATAACCTCATTTAACTCAAGCAAAAGTGAAATCAGTGCAGTTCAACCATAAAAGAACTTTATATTTGGTGCCTCAGTGCGCAGATCTGTCAAAGTACTGAGCCACCCTAGTGCTCAGGTCAGTTTCCTGCAAACTGGGATCCCCAGATTCTAAGGGCCCATTCTGCCAAGGAATTGTGACAGGATGTTTTGCTGCCAGTCTGCCTTGGTAGTGGCCCCATCCTAAATCCTGGGGATGGGAACATTTACATAAAGGAGAGGGGCATCCCTGCTCATAAGAACATAAGAAATAGGAGCAGGAGTAGGCCATTTGGCCCCTCAAGCCTGCTCCGCCATTCAACAAGATCATGGCTGATCTGATCCTGGCCTCAACTCCACTTTCCTGCCTGTTCCCCATAACCCTTGACTCCCCTGAAGTTCAAAAATCTGTCTATCTCCACCTTAAATATATTCTATAACTCAGCCTCCACAGATCTCTGGGGTAGAGAATTCCAAAGATTCACGACCCTCAGAGAAGAAATTCCTCCTCATCTCTGTTTTAAATGGGCGACCCCTTATTCTGAATCTATGCCCCCTAGTTCCAGATTCCCCCATGAGGGGAAACATCCTCTCTGCATCGACCCTGTCAAGCCCCCTCAGACTCTAATATATCTCATGGGAGGTCAATCATTTCTGAGGGGAATCTTTCAGGCCATTCGAACCAAGGACAGTTAGAAATTTTAAGGAAGTAGAGGGAGATCAGTCTAACCAAACTCGCCCAGCGGGAACCCAACAGGATCGGATCTGACACTCATTTTCCTCTTCAATGGAAGGTAAAAATCAGTCAGAATGTAAAACAGGCACGCAAACTGACCTGATCTGATCCTGTCAGCTTCCCGCTAGGCCGGTTAGGTTAAAATTACCCCTAAAATATTGAAGTTGCCATTTTCCCAGTGGCAATTAGTAACTCTATGGGCCTCACGTAATGATGCTGGTATGATTACATCATGCGTACATTCTATGGGGTGGTAGAGGAGACTGATGGGATATCTGCTGGGTGACATCATCCAACCACCTCTTCTGACATCAGGAAAACAACAACTTGTATTAATGTAGCGCCTTTAATGCAGTGAAAGGTTCCAAGGCACATCACAGAAGTGTTATGAGATAAAAAATATGACACCAAGCCACATAAGTAAAAATTAGCGCAGGTAACCAAAAGCTTTGTCAAAGAGGTATATTTTAAGGAGCATCTTGAAGGAGGAAAGAGAGGTAGAGAGGTGGAGAGGTTTAGGGAGGGAATTCCAGAGCTTGGGACCTAGGCAATAGAAGGCGCGGCCACCAATGATTGAGCGATTATAATCAGTGATGCTCAAAAGGGCAGAATTAGAGGAGCGCAGACATCTCGGGGGTTGTGGGGCTGGAAGAGATTACAGAGATAGGGAGAAAATAAGGATGAGAATTTTGAAATCAAGGCGTTACTTAACCAGAAACCAATGTAGGTCAGCGAGCACAGGGGTGATGGGTGAGCAGGACTTGGTGCGAGTTAGGACATGGGCAGCCAAGTTTTGGATCACCTCTAGTTTACGTAGGGTATAATGTGGGAGGCCAGCCAGGAGTGCATTGGAATAGTCAAGTCTAGAGGTAACAAAGGCATGGATGAGGGCTTCAGCAGCAGATGAGCTGAGGCAAAGGCAGACGCGGGCGATGTTACAGACGTTGAAATAGGCAGTTTTAGTTATGCTGCCGATATGTGTTCGGAAGCTCATTTCAGGGTCAAATATGACACCAAGGTTGCGAACAGTGTCATTCACCCTCAGACAGAAGTTGGGGAAAGGGATGGAGTCAGTGGCTAGGAAACGGAGTTTGTGGTGGGGACCGAAAACAGTGGTTTCCATCTTCCCAATATTCAATTGGAGAAAATTTCTGCTCATCCAGAACTGCATGTTGGACAAGGAGTCTGACAATTTAACGACTGTGGAGGGGTCGAGAGAAGTGATATTGAGTTACAGCTGGGTGTCGTCAGCGTACATGTGGAAACTGACACTGTGGTTCTGGATGATGGCGTCAAGGGGCAACATGTAGATGGGAAATAGGAGGGGGCGAAGGACAGATCCTTGGGGGACACCAGAGGTAACAATGCGGGGGCGGGAAAAGAAGCCATTGCAGGTGATTCTCTGACTACGATTAGATAGATAAGAATGGAACCAGGCGAGTGCAGTCCCACCCAGCTGGACGACAGTGAAGAGGCATTGGAGAAGGATGGACTGGTCAACCATGTCAAAGGCTGCAGACGGGTCAAGAAGGATGAGGAGGGATAGTTTGCCTTTGTCACAGTCACGAAGGATGTCATTTGTGACTTTGATGAGAGCCGTTTCGGTACTGTGGCAGGCGTGGAAACCGGATTGGAGGGATTTAAGCATGGAATTGTGGGAAAGATGGGCATGGATTTGGGAGGCGATAACACATTCAAGGACTTGAGAGGAAAGGGAGGTTGGAGATGGGGCAGTAGTTTGCAAAGATGGAGGGGTCACGGGTTGATTTTTTTGAGGAGGGCGTGATGACGGCAGATTTGAGGGAGAGGGGGACAGTGCCATAGGAGAGAGAAACGTTAACAACATACATGTGGAAACTGACAACTGACGCTGTTTTTCCGGATGAGGATGGAAAGGTGGAGATGGTCTCAGTAAATGCCTGCTCCTCTCCTGACAGAAATATAGTCGGTAAAAAGAGATGGAGGCCCAGTTACACCAAGTACCTCCTCCCCTCTGCCCCACCCCCCCCCCACTCCTCTGACCCCGCAAAGGAGTGCGCCTTTGTCCCACCCTCCCAGGAAGTTTGGATCCCCAGGTTTCCAATTTTGACTGAGGCAGGACCACCATGGGAGACATTCTAAACTGTCGACACAAATCTCACTTACAATAGCATTCAGACCTCAAGAAAACTCTTTTCTAATAACCCAAGGCTTCCCTGTTGAAATTGGTCTCCTGGATAATCTGAAATTCCCCAACACATATAAACATGATCAGCTCATTTCAAAACTTCAAAGTCATTCCCACTGGTAAAAGACTTTTTTTTAAATAGCGACACATTATTAGCACAGTGACAGTCAGTGTTTTGATCATACAGTCAGTTGAAACAGCAGCAAAAATAAAATCCAATTTACCAAGAACAAGAGCAGCAGTTTCAATTTATTTTGCAACTTGAAATGAAATTACTTTTCCCATTCTTCATTTAATCATACCACATTGTCCTAAGGCAGGCTACTTCAGCATAACACTAAAGAGAAATGGAAATTATTTTTACACTCCATTAATTAACTCTTAGGTTCAAATGTATTGGTCAGTGATAACATTTGTGATCTTGTTTTTTTTATGATCCTGCAAGTGACAGTGCACCTTGGATTAGCAAAGCATTTCGAAAGGGACTTTCACACCATTGGGTGCTTATGGTTTGTCTTAAATTAGCAAATGGGGAGGATTTCCTCCGCGTGCTCCTTACAATTCAATCGTTCACTTGTTCAGAAAAAATGCCTATAAAGTTTTGTTACGCAAAATGCACAGATAAAATATTGTCACGTCTCCATTTTGCTTGCCGTTTCCTCTCTCTCCAGTTACTTTTCTGTGGGCGCTCAGACAAGTTCTGAGTGCTGTTGTTGATCTACTCAGGCAGTATTCCATCTACCTCGCTCACTTCAGTCACACATCACATCAAAGCATGTGCCTCCTCTCAAATTGTAATCAGAGAAACATGAAGTATGAGTCTTACTGCTACATTACTGGCAGGTTTGTAACAAAAACCTCAGCATTTAAAAGCGTTCTTTCCCTCAGATGGTTTTGATACTCAGGTTATGTTTGAAGCCTCGTTTTCCTTCAACTGGCCCTGATCATGTTTTATCTAACCAATTTCTCAGTCCATCTGTTTCAAAAACATCAAAGCCTTTGGAGCAAAGCTTCAAAAACCTCCAAACAAATTGGTTGCAGACCTAATTACTGACCTGTGACACACTTTCTTCCTGACAAAGAAACGGTCTTTCCACGTCATGTTCAACTGATAAAAAGGATCTTTCTGCAACAACTGGGCCCGACTTCATAACTCACCATATTTACAGTTTAGCTCCCATTCCTGCCAGAAAGCACGAAACACAGGCACTGTGCTTTTACATCCTTATGTTATAGTCCTTAGTACGACAGATTGAAATACAAATCACTTGGAACAGTGCTCGGAGTGGCCATTAGAACCCTACAGGGCATATTCTTTAACCAAATTGGCTTACTTCAGTCAGCAATGTCCATTGCTGGTATCATGGCTATCAGTGATACCATGATAAATGTAACTAGGAATGCTGACTGAGTTCAGAATTTTCATAAACAATAAAAATCGAAAGTCAACTTTTCCCATTATTATTCCAATGTTCACACTTATTATCGAAAACTTCTACGTAAACTTGTAATGTTGTAATTACACTGTTCCCCCAGTAGCGATGCTGCAGAACCACTATTGGCACCAGCAGGAATTTATAATGGAAGTATATATTGTTAAAAAGGAGATAATGTGAGACTTTATAATGGCTTTGATTGACAGTGGGCCAGGATCCCGCTCTGAACCCGCCTCCGTGTGAGTTTCTCAATTGTCAAGTCGGCATTTGGATCGCAGACTCGACAGCAAGCGGCGGGTCAGGTAATTTACATAATTAAAAGGTACTTAAACGGTAGTTAAGCTGGTTAAAAGCAGGCACTTACAATTTTACCAACCTTTTGCCATCCCTCGGGTTTCACGCCAGGTAAGTGTGTCGGGTTCTCAGTGACTATTGCTTTGGTTAGTTGACAGCTGCAGAAGTGGTACAAAAGCTACCATTTCACAGCTGTTCACTTTCAAATGTCAGAAGCTTTTGGAAAAGATTTGTGAGCTGTATGCATTCTGAAAGTGTTTGCAGTGAACTCTCCATTCTGTCACCTCCTTAAACCAACCTCTCTCACCATTGACAGATCGCTTCTGTCATCTCAACCTCACCTGCCAGCTAGTCAAGCAGCATCGGTGTCCTTGAAAAAAATCACACCTTAGTCCTCAGAATCACACAACGATCAGCCCCAACACCAACATCACTAAAGACAGCACCATCACGAACAACAACACCAACCTTCTTCGCAATCACCTGATGCTGCACAATATACAGGGCATCAGCAGCCGACCACATTGCTGCCCGGGAGACATGCTGTACACTCTGACTGCCACATGATGTGCTCGGTTGACACCACCCCACACCAGCTCTATAAAGCATCCCTGCAATGTCCAACCCATTCCTTTCACGCTCATCACTATTTTGGGGGGTATACTTACGTCTCACCATTCACTACAACTCACTAAGCCACTTCCAAAGGTGTTAATGTTTAACAATACATTAATACTAACTATACATGAACATTGACTAAAGGACCCAAGTGCCTACCCTTGTGTGTTGTTAGTTGGTATGATTGGACAAGGATGAGGGTGAGTGTAAGGGGTGGGTAGTGAGATAGGGAAGTGATGATGTAGATAGAGAGAGAGGGATGGGTGGAGATGCAAGGTAAGCTGGTTTTGAGAAAGGATGTTCAGGGATAGAGTAGATAAGGCAGAGTGATGGAGAAGTGATGAATGGCACAGCAGGATAAGGTTGTGTGTGGCTTTGCAATAACGTTTTGTGATCTGCTGAGATCATTGAAAGGCTTGCACCACTGCAGCCACCTCCTCCTGATGACGTCCCTGCTTATGCCCTCCTGTGCAATGTGCAACCAGGCTGCGTTGATATCCTGGGAAGGTCCCTTCTGCCCATGGGAAGATAAAAGGACCTCCCTGCATGCTGTGACTCCCTCCATAAGCATATGGAGGGAGTGATGGGAGAGCCTGGGTCCAGCCGTACACCTTTGTGCAGTACTTGTCAGTGTTAGCCGCACCTCAATGCTGCAGGCCACTGACAGAAGAACATTGTGAGTATGGTCCCTTTAAAGAAACTGGCTGATGATGCGTCATCAATTGACATCATCAGATCCGCTTCTTCTTAATTGGCTGGGAAGCCCGCAGGGTGGGCTTAACAAGCCCAATCATGGGAAGATTCTGGAGAGAGCGCGGCTTCAAGTCGGGAGTGGGCTTTCCACCGTCAGTAACCCCGGCCGCATCGATCCCGTGGCATGTGCCGAAATCACGGCCATGTTCAATTCAGTGTTGGAAACAATTGATAGAAAAACAAAAGCCCACAAACGCACATCATTTCTTGTTTTATTTACTAACCTGCTGCAAATAAACATAATGCAACGTTTTGCTGATGTATTCCATGAGGCTGGTGTCAATAACGCAAAGATACATTTTCATTCTTTCCACAAGTGAACTTGCCATTTTACACATTTACTGCTGCCAGTGTAATTAAGTCACCTCATTTGCATAGGTTAAATGGCTCATTTGCATGTGTGAAACAGGTTAGTCTTGTATAATGTCAACGAGGATCTGACTGGATGGCTTAAATTCCTGACAACCGTGTTAATAAAACCAGTGGATCCAAAAATGGGGAGTAATAGGCTTGGCAGTAATTGGATGTAATTATTTCTGTAAAGCTGCCTAGCGTGCTTTCAAATCCAACAGTGCAAAAGTAGGATATAAAAGACAGTGAGGACATCAGAGTGAGCACATTAAAAAGAATGCTGTTTGAACTCTGGAATTACACTTTTCTTATTTACGAGATTCCACCTGCACGCAATATACTTCTGCACAAAACTATAATCTTTAAGCCTGCTCTAGCTTACCATTGTTTAAAAAGGGAGAAAGGGATAGACTGAGTAATTACAGGCCAGTCAGCCTAACCTCGGTGGTGGGAAAATTATTGGAAAAAATTCTGAGGGGCAGGATAAATCTTCATTTAGAAAGACATGGATTGATCAAGGACAGTCAGCATGGCTTTGTTAAGGGAAGGTCATGTCTGACTAACTTGATGGCCTTTTTTGAGGAGGTAACAAGGAGGGTCGATGAGGGTAGTAAATTTGATGTAGTGTATGTGGATTTTAGCAAGGCTTTTGATAAGGTCCCACATGGCAGACTGGTCATGAAAGTAAAAGCTCATGGGATCCAAGGCAAAGTTGCAAGTTGGATCCAAAATTGGCTCAGAGGCAGAAAGGAAAGGGTAATGGTCGATGGGTGTTTTTGTGACTGGAAAGCTGTTTCCAGTGGGGTTCCGCAGGGCTCAGTACTAGGTCCCTTGCTTTTTGTGGTATATATCAATGATTTAGACTTGAATGTAGGGGTTACGATTAAGAAGTTTGCAGATGATACGAACATTGGCTGTGTGGTTGATAATGAAGAGGAAAGGTGTAGACTGCAGGAAGACATCAATAGACTGGTCAGGTGGGCAGAACAGTGGCATTCCATCCAGAGTGGTGTGCGGTAATGCATGTGGGGAGAGCTAACAAGGCAAGGGAATACACAATAACTGGCAGGACACTGAGCAATGAAGAGGAACAGAGGGACCTTGGAGTGCATATCCACAGATCCCTGAAAATTGCAGGACAGATAGATAAGGTGGTTAAGGCGGCATACGGAATACTTGACTTTATTAGCTGAGGCATAGAATATAAGAGCAGGGAGGTTATGCTTGAACTGTATAAAACACTAGTTAGGCCACAGCTAGAGTACCGCAGCAGTTCTGGTCATCATATTACAGGAAAGATGTGATTGCACTAGAGAGGGTACAGAGGAGATTTACAAGGATGCTGCCCAGACTGGAGAATTTTAGCTATGAGGAAAGATTGGATAGGCTAGGGTTGTTTTCTTTGGAGCAGAGGAAGCTGAGGGGAGACCTAATTGAGGTGTATAAAATTATGAGGGGCCTAGCTAGAGTGGATAGGAGGGATCTATTTCCCTTAGCAGTGGGGTCAATAACCAGGGGGCATAGATTTAAAGTAGAAGGTTTAGAGGGAATTTGAGAGGAATTTCTTTCACCCGGAGAGTGGTGGGGGTCTGGAACTCACTGCCTGAAAGGATGGTAGGGGCAGAAACCCTCATAGCATTTAAAAAGTACTTGGATATGCACTTGAAGTGCCGTAACCTATAAGGCTTCAGACCAAGAGCTGCAAAGTGGGATTAACATAAGAACATAAGAAATAGGAACGGGAGTAGAACATTTGGCCCCTCAACCCTGCTCCGCCATTTAATACGATCATAGCTGATCCTGATCTTGGGCTCAGCTCCACTTCCCTGCCCACTCCCCAAAACCCTTCACTCCCTTATCATTCAAAAATCTGTCTATCTCCATCTTAAATATATTCAATGACCCAGCCTCCACAGCTCTCTGGGGCAGAGAATGCCACAGATTTACAACCCTCAGAGAAGAAATTCCTCCTCATCTCAGTTCTAAATGGGTGACCCCTTATTCTGAAACTATGCCCCCTAGTTTTAGATTCCCCCACGAGGGGAAACATCCTCTCTGCATCTACCTTATCGAGCCCCCTCAGTATCTTATATGTTTGAATAAGATCACCTCTCATTCTTCTAAACTCGATGAGTATAGGCCCAACCTGCTCAACCTTTCTTCATAAGTCAGGAATCAACCTAGTGAACCTTCTCTGAACTGCCTCCAATGCAAGTATATGCTTCCTTAAATACGGAGACCAAAACTGTACACAGTACTCTGGGTGTAGCCTCACCAATACTCTGCACAGTTGTAGCAGGACTTCAATGCTTTTATACTCTATCCCCCTTGCAATAAAGGCCAACATTCCATTTGCCTTCCTGATAACTTGCTGTACTAACTTTTAAGCTGGATAGCTGGCACAGACACGATGGGTCAAATGGCCTCCTACTGTGCTGAAAATTTCTATGATTGTATGACTTGTAACATTCTTCAAATACGGACATGCTAAATTATATTTTTGTGTCTTGTCAAGGGATCATTTTACATTAAAAAATAACACAAACAAGATGGCCTATTTTTCATGTATAAAAGTTATAAATATGCTGGAAAGCTGAAGCCTGACAATGCTATTCCTGTTGTCAGGTCACATTAAACTTCCCTTCCCTTTCAGATACTGATTTTTCTGTTGTACATTTGTAGCACTTTCTTTTATTTCTAATCTGTTGTTAATCAGGGTCCCTAATGAGCACAGACTTTTAAAAACAAGGCAACATGGTGAAAAATGTTGGAGGGAGGCTATAAGAAGACATTAATTTTCTCTTCTGCCTTCCACCCTATCACAGGCCTTCCCTTTTATTCTTTCCTCCCCTCCTCCCTATCCCTGCCCCTGCAATTGCTTAAAAACCTGTTACATCTCATAACTTTTTCCAGTTCTGACGAAGGGTCACCAACCTGAAACATTAACTCTGTTTCTCTCTCCACAGATGCTGCCTGACCTGCTGAGCATTTCCAGCATTTTCTATTTTTATTTCTGATTTGCAGCATCCGCAGTATTTTGCTTTTGTATTCATTTTTTTCATGCCTGACTTCACTGTAAAACCACTGTAAGCTGTCACCTCAGTGTTGTATCACCTTTTTTCTGATAATGCTCCTGTGAAGCGCCTTGGGATGTTTTACTGTGTTAAAGGCGCTATATAAATACATGTTATTGTTGCACACTAGCAAAGAGCAAAGCATTGGATCAGAAGGAGATTTGTTTCCCGAATGCAGAGCAAAAAGACGGCGCCAATCTTAAATCTGCACACACCACAGTGTTTAGAAAGAGTCTGTACAGTTGCCTAGCCACCATAACCCCATTTCACAGACAAACACCATGCAAGTGAACACCCAAGGTATGTTTGTGTGTGGAATTATTGATTTGCTTGGAGCATATGCACAGAGGTCAGACCATCAGAAACAACATTTGCATTTTGATGCATAACTACTCAATTTTACACTATACTCCATTTCAAATCAGGGACAAAGTTGGAGTTGTTCAGGATTTACGTTACTCAGGGAAAATTGGGAACGATCTCGGGATAGTTGGGGCACCCGACTTCAATTTGAGGTAGCTTCGAATGTAAACTAAAAGCAAATGTAAAGGACTGCAGCTGTGCCATTTGTGAATAAATCAGCCAAGCTCCAGGGAAGCTTCTCATCACTTTCTGTCTCAGAGATCGATAGGTCCTGGTGATGTAAGGTGTAGAAAACTAACATTAGCAAATCATCGATTAGTTCCTCACTGAAGCTTTCCAGAACAGAAAGCAGGGTTTCATCTGTGCTCCATGCTGTCCTTAATTCAATGGATCTTTGCCCAGGCCCCTTACAGCTGTTTAACAGGCACCACTGGTGCATGGGGGAAAATCACAAATGTAATCTAATCAAAATATGGTAAATCGCATGCCACTGCATAATTGCTGAGTTAATTTCCATGTAAACCACATGTTTCTCATTGTACTAAGGCAGCTTCCATTCATTATCATTGAAAATGTCCTTCAGCTTGACATATAGAATAATGGATGTACAAAAGCAAAATACTGCGGATGCTAGAATCTGAAATAAAAACAGAAAATGCTGGAAACACTCAACAGGTCAGGTGAAGAGAAACAGAGTTAACATTTCAGGTCTGTGACCCTTCGTCAAAACTGGAAAAGTTTGAGATGTAACAAATTCTACAGGAAGTGCAGGAGCAGTGAAAGGGGGAGGGGAGGAAAGAACAAGAGGAAGGTCTGTGAGAGGGTGGAAGGCAGGAGAGATTGAAGAGACAAAAGGGATGATGGGCAAAAATGAGATGGTAATGGCACAAGTTAAGAATAATGGATGTATGTCAGAGAGATGTACACGAAGATGGTACCATTTATTAACATGCACAAGCTCCCAGGCCAATGCAATCACTATCTACACATCTGTTGCTTCAGTTCATCCCTGTGTAGAATACAATCGATTTTTCTTTTCAGCAGTTGTGACTTTAACATAAGCAACCTTAACACCAACTGTTTATCTGAAATTCTCACTGCTTATATTGATTAACTACTGTTCAGCAAATCTATCAACTAAATAATTACTAAATTTAAAGAAAAGGTCTGACCAAAGCCTGTATTTACATTGGTATCCATAGTGACCAACAACTAAATTCTTGGCCTTCAGTTTTTGTTGGGTCCTCAAGTAAATGGAACACAGCACAAAAGAAAGAAAAACTTGCATTGCTTTCGTGCCTTTCACGACCAACAGATGACTCAAAGTGCATTGCAGCCAACGTATCTGTTTTCACAAAGGAAAAGGGCAATGCAGATACTGCTATCGAGGAGGAGTGTGAAATTCTGGAAGAAATAAACATAGTGAGAGAGGAGGTATTAAAGGGCTTAGCAGTTTGGAAAGTGGATAAGTCCCCAGGCCCGGATGAAATACATCCCAGACTGTTGAGTGAAGCAAAAGAGGAACTAGCAGAGGTCTTGACCATCATTTTCCAGTCCTCTTTGGATTCAGGCATGGTGCCGGAGGACTGCTAATGTAGTACCCTTGTTTAAGAAAGGAGAAAGGGATAGGCTGAGTAATTACAGGCCTGTCAGCCTAACCTCAGTGGTGCGAAAAAATTGGAAATAATCCTGAAGGACAGCATAAATCTACATTTAGAAAGGCAAGGATTAATCAGGGATAGTCTGCACTGATTTGTTAAGGGAAGATCGTGTTTGGCTAACCTGATTTAATTTTTCGAGGAGGTAACCAGGAAGATCGATGAGGGTAGTGCCTATGATGTAGTGTATATGGACTTTAGCAAAGCTTTTGATAAGGTCCCACATAGCAGACTGGTCAGGAAGGTAAAAGCCCAGGGTAAAGTGGCAAGTTGGATCCAAAATTGGCTTAGCGGTAGGAAGCAAAGGGTAATAGTTGATGGATGTTTTTGTGACTGGAAGGATGTTTCCAGTGGGGTTCTGCAGGGCTCAGTACTGGGTCCCTTGCTTTTTGTGGTATACATCAATGATCTAGATTTGAATATAGGGGGTATGAATATGAAGTTTGCAGATGACACTAAAATTGGCTGTGTAGTTGATAATGAAGAGGAAAATCATGGACTGCAGGAGGATATGAATCCACTGGTCAGGTGGGCAGAACAGTGGCAAATGGAATTTAATTCGGAGAAGTATGAGGTAACGGGCTTGGGGCAGGCTAATAAGGAAAGGGTATACACATTAAACGGTAGGCCACTTAGAAGTGCAGAAGAACAAAGGGATCTTGGAGTGCTTGTCCACAGATCTCTGAAAGTAGCAGGCCAGGTGGATAAGGTGGTTAAGAAGGCATACAAATGCTTGCCTTTATTGGCCGAGGCATAAAATACAAGAGCAGGGGGTTATGCTTAAATTGTAAAATACACTGGTTAGGCCACCACTGCAATACTGCATGCAGTTCTGGTCACAGTATTATAGGCAGTCCCTCGAAATCGAGGAAGACTTGCTTCCACTCTAAAAGTGAGTTCTCAGCTGACTGTACAGTCCAATGTGGGAATTACAGTCTCTGTCACTGGTGGGGCAGACAGTCGTTGAAGGAAAGGGTGGGTGGGGAGTCTGGTTTGCCGCACGCTCCTTCCGCTGCCTGCGCTTGTTTTCTGCATGCTCTCGGCGACGAGACTCAAGGTGCTCAGCGCCCTCCCGGATGCTCTTTCTCCACTTAGGGCGGTCTTGGGCCTGGGATTCCCAGGTGTTGGTGGGGATGTTGCACTTTATCAAGGAGGCTTTGAGTGTGACCTTGAAACGTTTCCTCTGCCCACCTGGGGCTCGCCTGCTGTGTAGGAGTTCCGAGTAGAGCGCTTGCTTTGGGAGTCTTGTGTCGGGCATGCGGACAATGTGACCCGCCCAATGGAGCTGGTCAAGTGTGGTCAGTGCTTCGACGCTGGGGATGTTGGCCTGATCGAGAACACTGATGTTGCTGCGTCTATCCTCCCAGGGGATCTGCAGGATCTTGCGGAGACAACATTGGTGGTATTTCTCCAGCAATTTGAGGTGCCTGCTGTATATGGTCCACGTCTCTGAGCCATACAGAAAGCCGGGTATCACTACAGCCCTGTAGACCATAAGCTTGGTGCCAGATTTGAGGGCCTGATCCTCAAACACTCTCTTCCTCAGGCGACCGAAGGCTGTGCTGGCGCACTGGAGGCGGTGTTGGACTCGAGGTATAGAAAGTGGTCCACGTTGTCCAGGGCCGCACAGTGGATTTTGATGACCGTGGGGCAGTGCTGTGTGGTGGGGCCAGGTTGATGGAGGACCTTTGTCTTATGGATATTTAGTGTAAGGCCCATGCTTTCGCACACCTCGGTGAAGATGCTGACAATGGCTTGGAGTTCAGCCTCTGAATGTGCGCAGACGCAAGCATCGTCCACGTACTGTAGTTAGAACACAGAGGATGGGATGGTCTTGGATCTAGCCTGGAGACGACGAAGGTTGAACAGGTCCCCACTGGTTCTATAGTTTAGTTCCACTCCAGCGGGGAGCTTGTTGAGTGTGAGATGGAGCAGTGCAGCGAGGAAGATCGAGAAGAGTGTTGGCGCGATGATGCAGCGCTGTTTGACCCCAGTCCCTATGTGGATTGGGTCCGTGGTGGATCAATTGGTCAGGATCATGGCTTGCATGTCCACGTGGTGCAGGCAGAGGATGGTGAAAAACTTTTGGGGGCAGCCGAAATGGAGCAACACACTCCATAGTCCCTCGCGGTTAACAGAGGTCAAAGAAGGCCAGGTACAAGGTGCTGTTCCCTGCATTTCTCTTGCAGTTGTCGCGCCGTGAGATCATGTCCGCCATATTATAGGAAGGACGTGATTGCACTGGAGAGGGTGCAGAGGATATTTACGAGGATGCTGCCTGGAATAGAGAGTCTTAGCTATGAGAACAGATTGGATAGGCTGGGTTTGTTCTCCTTTGAACAGAGGATGCTGAGAGGAGACCTCATTGAGGTGTATCAAATTTGAGGGGCCTGGATATAATGGATAACAAGGGTCTATTTCCCTCAGTGGAAGGGTCTATTACGAGGGGGCATAGGATTAAGGTAGTTGTT
Source organism: Pristiophorus japonicus (assembly GCF_044704955.1). Taxonomy (NCBI): domain Eukaryota; kingdom Metazoa; phylum Chordata; class Chondrichthyes; family Pristiophoridae; genus Pristiophorus; species Pristiophorus japonicus. The sequence continues at coordinate 201,330,579 of NC_091984.1, read as the reverse complement.
GGAAGGTTTAGAGGGGATTTGTGGGGAAGCTTCTTCACGCAGAGGATTTTGGAGGTCTGGAACTCGCTGCCTGGAAGGGTGGTGGAAGCAGAAACCCTCACCACATTTGAAAGGTGCTTGGATGGGCACTTGAAGTGCCTTAACCTGCAGGTTTACGAACCTAGAGCTGGTAAGTGGGATTAGACTGGCTGGCGCAGATACGATGGTAAGTACTTCAGGGAATCGAATATGGCCAGAGTGATCTCCTGGACTAGTTTTGATCACCTAGATGGGTTGGAGAGGAATTTTCCCAGATTTTTTTCCCCCAATTGGCCTGGGTTTTTATCTGTTTTTTTGCCTCTCCCAGGAGATCGCATGGCTCCAGGTGGAGTGGAGTGTAAAATGTTGCAATACATGGGGTATCGCAGTTGTGTGGGGCGGACTGGTTGGGCTGGATGCTCTTTACCTGTCTGCCATTGTTCATTATTCATAGGTTTATATGTAACCTTCAGGGCTGCTGACCGAGGGCCGTGTGGCTCTTTGTCAGCCAGTGTGGACACGATGGGCCGAAATAGCCTCCTTCTGCGCTGTAGATTTCTATGTTTCTATGTAGTTCTTTTGGAATGTAGTCACTGTTGTAATATGGGAAACGCGGCAGCCAACTTGTATAAAGCAAACTCCCAGAAACAGGTAATCTGTTTTTGTTATGTTGATTGAGGAATAGGTATTGGCAGGACACCCTGCTCTTCTTCAAAATAGTGCCATGGGATCTTTTATGTCCACCTGAGAGAGCAGACGGGGCCTTGATTTAACGTCTCATCCGAAAGATAGCACCTCCGACAATGCAGCACTCCCTCAGTACTGCACTGGAGCGTCAACATAGATTTATGTACTCAAAGTTCCTGGAATGGGATTTGAATCCACAACCGTCTGACTCAGAGGCAAGTGTGTTACCCACTGAGCCACAGCTGACACTGTGGGGACTCGTTCCACGTCACTGAAAGCACATTTTCAGGGCATGGGTCGTGGGCTATGAAGGAGCCACTGCAGTGGAGTGACAGGAAATGGCCTTTATATTTGATAAGACTCCTGTGAAGTGCCTTGGGACATTTTATTACCTTAAAGGCACTAAATAAATCTAAATTGTTGTTATCGCCCATTGACTGGACCTCACCATTCTTCTAACAGAGTGCAATGTGGTTGCAGCCTATACTTGGTGTGTAGGAGGAGTGAGAGTAGATAGGAAACTACAGAAATAGAATAAATGTAATATTACTGAGGTGACAGACACACACTGCTCTCTGAAGACGTCAGAGCAATTTCATATTTTGAATTATTTTTTAATCTCAGCACGCAAGAGGTGGAAACCTGAATAAAAACAACTGCAGGAATTTGAAGATTAAAGAAACAAAATAAAAATACATTTACTGCTCATGGATTATCTTCTACAGTTAGTAATTACACAAGAATAAGGATCATCTGTCAATGTTGGAAGCAGTCAATTAGCTTAAGAAAACATTTAGAGGAAATAAAAACATTCATCAACTCCTGCGATACATTAATCTATCACCAGAAGGTTCAAACAATTATCCACCTACTCTGCTCACACTGAAAATCTGAAGCATTAGGCATGACGGAAGCAATCTTTCGAAAGCTGGAGTTTACCACGGTGCACTTCCATATTCTCACATTATTGATGTTATGTATTAATGCTTGGGGGTCACCAGACACCAGAAGGCGTCGCGGTCGGAGATCATCGGGCTATACGGATGTGGCATGTGTGCATAGTCTCCTGTATATAAGCTGGGTAACTTTGTCACGCTGGCACTCTTGGGCTGGAATAAAGATGGATCATTACACCTGAGTGAGTTTACAGTAACCAGACTCTTGAGTTATTACAATTGGCGACAAGGTAATTTAAGAACCTTTGCATGCACAATGGGCATTGTTGGAATCCTGGAGAAATTCGTGGATGGTAAGGATTGGGTGGATTTTGTCGACTGCCTGGATCAGTATTTTGTGGCCAACGGCATGGAGACAGAGGCCTACGCAGTTAAGCACAGGGCAGTTCCCCTCACCGTTTGTGGTCCGAAAATTTACGGCCTCATGAAGAATCTTCTTTCGCCTGTACGTCCGGCGGAAAAAGGGTGCAAGGAATTGTGTACGTTGGTGGGTAACCATCTGAAGCCAAAAGAGGGGATCATCATATCACGCTACCGTTTTTACACACATGATCGTGCTGAGAGCCAGGACGTGTCGGGATTTGTCGCCAACCTGCGACGTCTTGCTGAGCCGTGTAAGTTCGGGCACATAGTGGAAGACATGCTGCGTGATGTCTTTGTGATAGGCAGGAGCCATCATGTGATCCTCAGGAAGCTGTTGGCTGCAGAGACGCTGGATTTGAAAAAGGCCATCGTGACTGCCCAGGCATGCATGACGACAGATGATAATTTGAGGCAGATATCATCGACAAGTCGGAGTTCCACGGCAAGTACTGTAAACAAGATGGCGTCGTCTTCGGGCAGAGCTGCTTAGGCGAAACCTGCCGCTGCTCAGAGCCTGCCAACTGGTTCGATCCAGATTTCACCCTGTTGGTGTTGTGGGGGCAATCATCGGCCTCAGCAGTGTCGGTTTAGACAATGCTCATGCAATGGATGTTCGAAAGTGGGGCATCTTCACAGGATGTGTCCACACCGGAGCAAGCATAGTGCGGCTCACCACGTGGTTGATGAGGACCAGTTCAGTGATGGCCCGGATACACAACCCGAGGAGGAAGTGAATGGACTGTATTCGTTCCTGAGCAAGAGCCAGCCGATAGACGTTAATGTGAAGCTGAATGGCGTGCCTGTATCAATGGAGCTGGACACGGGTGCGAGCCAGTCGATAATGAGCCAAAGGACATTTGACAAGCTGTGGGACACTAAGGCTGCGAAACTGAAGCTGAGTCCAGTCAATGTCAGGTTGCGTACTTACACTAAGTAACTCATACCAGTGCTCGGCAGTGCAGCAATCGAGGTGTCATATGACGCTGTGGTTCACGAGCTACATTATGGATCGTCCCAGGTAATGGTCCAACGCTGTTCGGCAGGAATTGGCGCGAGAAAATCAAGCTGAACTGGAATGGTGTCAAGATATTGTCCTCGGTGGATGATACTTCGTGTGCTCAAGTATTGAAAAAGTTTCCTTCTTTGTTTGAACCGGGCATTGGCAATTTTATGGGAGCCAAGGTACAGATTCACCTGGACTCCAATGTAAGGCCTGTCTATCACAAAGCTCAGTCTCTTCCGTATATGATGCGGGAGAAGGTTGAAATTGAGCTGGACCAACTCCAGTGTGAAGGGATCATATCACCGGTCGAGTTTAACGAGTGGACTAGTCCCATTGTTCCTGTGTTGAAGATTGATGGCAGTGTCAGGATTTGTGCAGACCACAAGATTACGATTAACCGATTTTCAAAACAGGATCAGTATCCATTACTGAGGGCTGATGACCTGTTCACCATGCTAGCAGGTAGAAAGTCGTTCACGAAGCTGGATCTGACGTCGGCCTATATGACCCAGGAACTTGTCGACACTTCAAAGAAACTCACCTGCATCAACACCTATAAAGGTCTGTATATCTACAGAGGAATATGGAGCGTTTACTGAAGTCCGTTCCTAGAACTGTTGTGTTTCAAGATGGCATTCTGGTCACAGGTCACGACACTGCTGAACATCTGAACAATCTTGAAGAAGTCCTACAGCATCTGGACAATGTGAGACTCAGGCTGAAACGCTCAAAGTGTGTATTCATGGCACCTGAAGTCGAATTCCTCGGGAGGAAGATTGCTGCTGATGGCATCAGGCCCACTGATTCGAAAACCGAGGCCATCAAAAATGCACCCTGGCCTCAGAATGTGACGGAGCTGCATTCGTTCCTTGGGCTACTCAACTACTTTGGAAATTTCTTACCCAGATTGAGCACTTTACTAGAGCCACTGCATGTGTTACTAAGAAAAGGAGACAAATGGGTATGGGGTGCATCTCAAGATAGAGCCTTTGAGAAAGCCAAGAATCTTCTATGATCAAACAAGTTGCTTGTTCATTATGATCCATGTAAACGTCTTGTATTGGCCTGTGATGCTTCATCATATGGGGTTGGCTGTGTACTCCAACAATCAAATGAATCGGGCAAGCTACAACCTGTTGCGTATGCTTCGAGAAGTCTGTCTAAAATGGAAAGAGCTTACAGTATAGTAGAGAAAGAAGCTTTGGCCTGTGTGTATGAGGTAAAAACAAATGCACCAGTACCTATTTGGTTTTTGTTTTGAACTAGAAACGGATCACAAGGCACTCATTTCATTCTTTGCGAAAAACAAAGGTATTATTACCAATGCATTGTCCCGCATTCAAAGGTGAGCGCTGACATTGTCTGCCTATGATTACGACATCCGTCATAGACCTGGTACTGAGAATTGTGTCGATGCACTGAGTCGTCTGCCCTTCCCCACAACTGAGATGGAGACGCCTCAACCTGCAGATCTACTGTTACTATTGGATGCTTTTGAGAGTGAAGGAACCCCTGTCACTGTTCAACAAGTTAGGGTCTGGACCAGCCATGACCCTATTTTATCGGTTGTGAAACAGTGTGTACTCAGTGGTGATTGGTCTGCCATACCTATTGAGATGCGTGAGAAGACCAAACCTTACAACCATCGCAAAGGTGAACTGTCCATTCAGTCAGACTGTTTACTGTGGGGTAATCGTGTAATCATGCCCAAGAAAAGCAGAGAAAAATTTGTACGTGAAGTTCATAGCACTCATCCTGATATTGTCATGATGAAGTCCATTACTAGGTCTCATGTATGGTGGCCTGGAATTGACTCTGATCTGGAATCATGCGTGCATCAGTGCAATACTTGCATGCAGCTAAGTAAAGTACCAGCGAATTTCCACTGAGTCTTTCGTCATGGTCATCCAAACCATGGTCGAGGATCCACATTGATTTTGCGGGCCCGTTCCAAGGAAAGATGTTTTTTGTCATGGTGGATGCATATTCTAAGTGGATAGAATGTGTTATTATGTCATCCAGCACGTCTACAGCTACCATTGAGAGGCTTCATATCATGTTTGCTACTCATGGTTTGCCTGACATTGTTGTGAACGACAACGGATCTTGCTTCACAAGTCTTGAGTTCCAGGAGTTCATGAAACTCAATGGCATCAGACATGTGAGATCAGCTACATTCAAGTCTGCTTCTAATGGTCAAGCAGAGCATGCCAAACGATCAAGCAAAGTATGAAACGTGTAACTCAGGGCTCACTGCAGAGATGGCTATCATGTATATTGCTCAGTTACAGGTCACGACCTCATACGCTTACTGGGGTTTCTCCTGCTGAACTACTGATGAAGAGAAATCTCAAGACCAGGCTTTCTCTTGGTCATCCTGATTTGAATGATTGTGTTGAAAACAGACATCACAGTCAGCAATGGTGTCATGATCGTGTTGCCGTGTCACGTGACATCTCGGTCAACGATCCGGTTTATGTACTGAACTATGGTCAAGGTCCAAAGTGGATCGCCGGCACTGTTACAGCCATGGAGGGTAACAGAGTGTTTATTGTTGTGCTCAAGAATGGGCAAACATGCAGGAAACACCATGACCAGGTTAAACTGCGGCACACGGATGAACTGGAGCCGAGTGAAGAAGATGCAGTCAGTGACCAACCAACCATTGTTCACTCATCAGAGGACTCTGCTGACATTACTGACTCTGAACCTTCAGTCTCTGATGTGGTCATGACCACTCCCATCAGATCGGCTACTCAGCTCTCAGTCTCAACGGACTCAGAACGCTCGCCCAGAGCCAAAGTTAAACTGAGACGATCAACTCGTGAGAAGAAAGCCCCAGACCATCTTAATTTGTAAAAAGACTGTTGTAAGATTTTAAATGGGAGATGTTGTTTTGTATTAATACTTGGGGGTCACCAGACACCAGAGGGCGCTGCGGTTGGAGGTCATCAGGCTGTACGCATGTGGCATGTGTTCTTGGTCACCTGTATATAAGCTGGGTGTCTTTGTTACACTGGCACTCTTGGGCTGAAATAAAGATGGTCCAGTTTGCACCTGAGTGTGTTTACAGTAACCAGACTCTTGAGTTATTACAATTGAAATAAGAATTTCCTTAGCCATTCTACACAGTTGGCGTTGAGCTGGCTACGTTTAGTGCAGTGGCTCCACATCATTCAAATGCTCCTGTAATAATTTGAATCTACAGATTAATAGCCTCAAAAAATAATTTGGCAGTAAGAAAGGCCCAGTGGAATGTCACACTGAGACTCTGAAGCACTGCACCATGGAGCAGACGGGCACTTATGCCTAATATAAGACCCTGATCTCCACTGAGCTCTCTGCAATGACAAGTGGAGCTGAGGTGCTTTCTCAGAGGGAGAGAAAATAAAAAAGCAAATCAACTCGTTCCACTCTCATGAGCTCCTAGAAGCAGGTGTGAGAGCAGCACGGACACAGGCACGGAAACTAGAACAGATCCCTGCCCAAACCTCAATGGGAAAACCGGAGAGGAAAAAGAACCTAAAGAGAGAAAGAGAAAAATAACAAGCAGATGCAAGAAGCTTTAATATTAAACTAACCAGGTGGATTAATCACTGCATCTTCCATTCCCATGTTCTGTATTTCCATACCCAACTGCCCCCACCGCACAGTACTGCCCCCCGATTATCAAGATCCATGACGAGATCTTGGGCCATGTGGACCACTTCCCATACCTTGGGAGCCTACTACCAGCAAGGACAGACATCGGTGATGAGGTCCAACACCGCCTTCAGTGTGCCAGTGCAGCCTTTGGCCGCCTGAGGAAGAGAGTATTCGAAGACCAGGACCTCAAACCTGGCACCAAGCTCATGGTCTACAGAGCAGTAGTAATACCCGCCCTCCTATATGCTTCAGAGACATGGACTATGTACAGTAGGCACCTCAAAGTACTGGAGAAGTACCAACAACGCTGCCTCTGCAAAATTCTGCAAATTCATTGGCAGTAAGAATACAACGTGATTGACACACACAGCTCTGATTTTCCATGAGTTTATCCAGTTCTCTCTCTCCCATAGCTGTCCAGAACAGATGTTGTGCAATGAGCAAAAGTGTTGACCCAACAACAAAAATCCTTTATTCACACCTGGGGATAGGATCTCCTTGCCTAGCTACAAATCATATTCCTTCAAAAGAAAGTCTGGTTTCCGCAAGTTTGGACTTTGCTAGCACCAGGTTTGAATCCCTGAAGAAACGCAACTCAAAGTTTAGAACCAGGTGCACAGACGATAGCAGATATGAACGAACTGAGACTTAACAGTGCGAAACGAATATTTTATTAATTTTGGCAGGTTTATCTTGATATCTGCTGATTAACTCACAGAACATAAGGTGCATCTAATGTTTGCTTATATAAGTGGTCTGACTGAACACAACCGTAAACAGGAATATGATCATAAATAAGGCATTTCCACATCTAATATAACAACAGAAAATGCTGGAATTACTCAGCAGGTCAGGCAACATCTGTGGAGAGATGAAATAGAATTAACGTTTCAGGTCGATGTCCTTTTGGTAGAACTGGAAGAAGTTAGAGATGTAACAGTTTTTAAGCAAGTACAGAGGCAGGGAAAGGAGATGCCCTCCAGAAACAATTTCAGATAATAACCACTGCTGTTGTTAGGACAGCAGGAGGTGGTAATGATTCTGCTGTTGCCATTTACAGCTCCTCTAGACCCATCTTTTGTTTCCTTACTTGTCTCATTACTACTCCCTCTTGCCTTACACCATCGTCCCTTTTGGCGTTTAATCTATCCTATCACAGACCTTCCCTTTTGTTCTTTCATCTCCCCCCCCCCACCCTTTCCCTGCCTCTATACTTGCTTCAAAACTGTTACATCTCAAACTTCTTCCAGTTCTGACGAAAGGTCATCGACCTGAAACATTGGGGGGAAAATTGCGGTCAGAGGCTTCCATCGGACAAACGCCTCCGACCCGAAAAAAATCTACGAAAATACCTGGTGGTCTCGGAGGAACACAGGATTCCAGTCGGAGGCCTTCATTTGCTGCGCAGCGCACAGGAACATGTCTTCCACGTACGGACGCATATGCTGGAATCACGTGGGTCTGGACCACCAATCACTATCTAGTATTCTCATTGATAATAATGGGAACTCAGTAATGGGAGCCTGTACAAACAATCAATGAGAATAACCCCCTGAGAATAAAGCAAGAAACACAACACAATAAATAAAAACACCTTACATATTTTAAATTAATTAAAATTGAATGTAATTAAATGTTTTAGGATTAAAAAAATGTTTTTTTAATTTCTTAATGTGTTTTAATAGTATTCAAAATAAACTTACTTAACGGACAGGGTTTTCAATATAAAAATGAATGATTAAATTTAATTTTTCTATGTTTCAAAACTCTTACGCTGGGTAAAAGTAGGCTTTATTCTGCTTTTACCAGGTGTAAGAGTTTGAAGGACATTCGCTGGGCAAGAACTGGGCAAATAGCCACTCTCTGCCCCATGGATGTCCTTCCTGCGGGAGGCGTAGGGTCTGTCTAAAGAAATTTTGACAGATCGCAAAAGCCGGGTCTCAGGCGTATGCGCATCGCACATCGTACACACCCAGGGAGGCCGCAATTTTTGGACCCATAACTGTTTCTCTCTCCACAAATGCTGCCTGACTTGCTGAGTAGTTCCAGTATTGACTGTTTTTATTTCAGATTTCTAGCATCTGCAGTATTTTGCTTTTGTCCACATCTAATATGTTGCTATTAACGTCACATCTAACCACAGATCTCAGAGCAAGCAAATGGAGGCAGAAGCTGAAAACCAACTGAACCAATATATAGCCACGGCCTACAGGACCATCTAAAATGCCTTTGCCTGAGGAGAATTGTTGGATGTACATAATGAAGGGTTACCAACACACTCACTGGGAATGGAGTTTGAAGGAACTATTGGTCAGTGATCAAACTACACCACTCTTACCTAAACTCCCTTCAAGCACGGCCTCTGGAAGGGTTTGCTGAATATACCCTTGCCTGTCCTGTCATGCACTTTTTATTTTGCAGGGACTATGGGGTCGAAATTGGCTATCACCCCGGTTGGGGGGCGGTAACCTCTCCGGAACTGGACATTCTGCGCCCGGCGCAGAAATCCCGCCTCGGAAGCAAAATTGGGATTACCGCCCCCTCACATGAAGTGGAGCATAATGTCGTGCGCTCTACTTCCTTTTAGGGCGGGATTGGGGCGCTGCCCGGGTGCCTGGTGGAGTGCTACGCGGCCTCTTGGCACAGTGCTGACAACTTTCAACACCCTCCCTATCCGTTAAAGGGGAGGGATTCTGCGAGCTGTGCGGGCCCTTTGATGGCTTCCATTGGGCCATAGTGATGCGGGGTGCCCTGGCTGCAGTTCAGCACCAAAACGGAGTGACCGGGGGAGGCGTGCATGATCGCATCGTTGGCCAGCGGCCCAACCGGTAAGTGGCTGAAAAAAAACGGTGTCGGCGGAGGGCGCAGCGCAACTCCCCTTCAACGTTCACCCCGTGATGGGTGTGTGGCTCAGTTTGTGACCAACAAGTCTGGTGCGGGCAATGCCCACGGCTGCCTCATGGGGCGTGGCCAAGTTCCGCAGCGGGGCGAAAAGGGGTTGCCACACGCAGTGGTGACATCATCGCTGGAGGCGCAGTGGCCCGCGGTGCTACCAGTGGAGTGCGCGCTACTGCATTAGCACCTCCACTAACTCCCGCACAATTTCACGGGATTGTCACCCTCCCCCCCCCCGGAGGCGAAAATACTTTAGCACCCCCTGGAGGGGCTAACGCAAGGCGCACAACAGGGGAATTTCGCCCCCTATGTGTCCATTTTCAGGGGTACTTGTACTGCCTATTTATGCAGCTGGTCACTGCTTCTTCACCACCAATCATACAGCCCGCTGGTGCACTACCAAAGCTGGTAACTGTGGCAACTGTGTTGACAAAGTGAAAGGCATTATTGCCTTCTTCCTCCCGCCCCCACCCCCCCTCACCACCCCCTCCCCCCCTCTAAAACAAGTTTCCTGCTGAAACAAGCTTGGTTGGAAAAAGCATTCTTCATATTGGCCAGATTTTAAAAAAACTGACATCTTCACGAGAGAACCTACATCAGATCACAGGCTAATGAGCTCTGGGAAAGAAAGAAGGAAAGGAAAGAGAGATTTGCATTTATATAGCGCATTTCACGGCCATTGGACGTTTTACAGCCAATGAAGTATAGTCACTGCTGTAATGTGGAAAATGCAGCAGCCAATTTATGCACAGCGAGCTCCCACAAACCGCAACCTGATAATTGTGTTTGTTATGTTGATTGAGGGGCAAATATTGGCCCAGGCACTGGGAATAACTCTCCTGCAAAATAGTGTCCACCTGAGAGAGCAGATGGGGCCTCAGTTTAACGTCTCATCCAAAAGACAGCACCTCCAACTGTGGGGCACTCCCTGAGCACTGCACTGGAGTGTCAGTCTAGATTCATGTGCACAAGGCTCTGGAGTGGGACTTGAACCCACAACCTCTGACTCAGAGGCGAATGTACTACCCGTTGAGCCACAGCTGACACTAAAATGTCTGCACACAAGACATTAACCTATCTTTTTTTCAGATGCTGATGGGTCTGGTATGTATTTCCAGCATTCTTGTGCTTTTATTTAGATTTGCAGCATTTGTTGCTTTTTTGTCTCTTTTTCTGTTTATATTTTACTTCAATGTATAGGAATCACCAAAGAGAAAGGACAGATGAACAAAAGAGCTGGACTGGAGGAAAATGAGGGGGCGTTCAGACTGAGGCAGTCATCCTTGATTCAAACCACGGAGAGAATCTAGGCTGAAGGAGACACAACCTGTCCACAGATATCGCAATACACACTCGGACTCTCTCTCGTGAGTTTGATGCAACTGTCACAATCTCCGAGCCAAAACCTGAGAAAGCCACAGTCACTGTATGACAGATCATACAATTTGGAATTGATGGAAACCCAGTGGAATATATTGGCTGGTGTTTCCGTGATGCGCTGAGAAAGAATTCACTGGCAGCACAATGACTTCCTGCGCCTGCATTGGAATTGTTAGTACGTCAGCTTGGATCCTGAGCAATGAGGAAAATTCAGAGTAACAATTTCTACAAGAGTATAGATTCCCACAATAATCTAATATACTGGATGGAGTCTTGTGCGGACTGTGTTTCATTTTCAGCAATGCAAGAGACTCGGTCCTTGATTCTGCACCAATCAGAAACTGGCCAAACATTAAATAGATTCTGAAGAGGCAAAGCAAGCCAAATTAACACTTGAAATGTAGCGATGAAAGCAGATGGCTTCACTGATGTCTGCGAAGGCAGGGTTGAAGACTTCATAGTCACTCATTATCGGTGAGAGATACAGAACATAGCCAGCTGGCCTTCAACAGGAGTGGAACATTATTTTACTGTGTGGATTGACATAGGCATGAGGATGGTAACTTGAATGCTCTTCTAACTGTTATGCTGGACCTCAATCTCATACAACACCTGGAAACAGCTTTGTAAAATGCCCAACGTCAGCACAAATGCAAAACAAACTTATCTAACAAAATAAGCATGAGCTGCAAAGTGCTTCAGTTTAATAGTAGATAGAACAACTGATGCCGCTTCTAGTGAGTAAATGTCAGTCCATGACACACATTGAAAGATTAGCGAACAGGCGGAAATATGTGGAGATTTTATAAAATTTGTGGAAGCACTTAACACAACAGATTAAGCTCTGGCAGAACAGTCTGGCAGTACCTTACAACTTTGTTAAGATAGATAAGAGGTCAATAATATGACACATTCTGTAATAAGAACGGAATGTCTAATAATTTGAAAGCCTGTGTTAAAGCAGTAGCCACAATATGCACCATTTGCAAAGCTTGTGATCTTGTCCACTCAAGACCTATATTAATGACCTGGATGAAGGGACCGAGTGTAATGTAGCCAAGTTTGCTGATGATACAAAGATGGGTGGGAAAGCAAATTGTGAGGAGGACACAAAAAATCTGCAAAGGGATATAGACAGGCAAAGTGAGTGGGCAAAAATTTGACAGATGGAGTATATTGCAGGAAACTGTGACGTTATCTACTCTAGCAGAAAAAATAGAAAAGCAAATTATAATTTAAATGGAGAAAAATTGCAAAGTGCTACAGCACAGAGGGACCTGGGGGCCCTTATGCATCCTTATCCACAAACGTTAGTACACAGGTACAGCAAGTAATCAGAAAGGCAAATGGAATATTGGCCTTTATTGCAAGAGGGGTAGAGTATAAAAGCAGAGAAGTCCTGCTACAACTGTACAGGGTATTGGTGAGGCCACACCCAGAGTACTGTGTGCAGTTTTGGTCTCTGTATTTAAGGAAGGATATATTTGCATTGGAGGATGTTCAGAGAAGGTTCACTAGGTTGATTCTGCAGATGGGGTTGACTTATGAAGATAGGTTGAGTAAGTTGGGTCTATACACATTGGAGTTCAGCAAAATGAGAGGTGATCTTATCGAAACATATAACATAATGAGGGAGCTCGACAAGGTGGATGCAGAGAGGATATTTCCACTCACAGGGGAAACTAAAACTAAGGGATAAGGGGCTGCCTATTTAAAGCTGAGATGAGGAGGAATTTCTTCTCTCAGAGGGTTGTAAATCTATGGAATTCTCTGCCCCAGAGAACTGTGGAGGCTGGGTCATTCAATATATTTAAGGCAGAGATAGACAGATTTTTGAGCGATAAGGGAATAAAGCGTTATGGGGAGCGAGCAGGGAAGTGGAGCTGACTCCATGATCAGATCAGCCATGATCTTGTTAAATGGCGGAGCAAGCTCGAGGGGCTAAATGGCCTACATAAGAACATAAGAAATAGGAGCAAGAGTAGGAGTAGGAACAGCCTCTCTGCATTCTCCTTGTCAAGCCCCCTCATAATCTTACACGTTTCGATAAGGTCACCTCTCATTCTTCTGAATTCCAATGAGTAGAGGCCCAACCTACTCAACCTTTCATCATAAGTCAACCCCCTCATATCCGGAATCAACCTAGTGAACCTTCTCTGAACTGCCTCCAAAGCAAGTATATTCTTTCGTAAATATGGAAACCAAAACTGCACTCAGTATTCCAGGTGTGGCCTCACCAATACCGTGTATAACTTTAGCAAGTCTTCCTTGCTATTATACTCCATCCTCATTGCAATAAAGACCAAGATTCCATTCGTCTTTCTGATCACTTGCTGTACCTGCATACTAACCTTTTGTGTTTCATGCACAAGTACCCCAGGTCCCGCTGTACTGCAGCACTTTGCAATCTTTCTCCATTTAAATAAAAACTTGCTCTTTGATTTTTTTCTGCCAAAGTGCATGACCTCACACTTTCCAACATTATATTCCATCTGCCAAATTTTTGCCCACTCACTTAGCCTGTCTATGTCCTTTTGCAGGTTTTTTTATGTCCTCCTCACACATTGCTTTTTCTCCCATCTTTGTATCATCAGCAAACTTGGCTATGTTACACTCAGTCCCTTCTTCCAAGTCGTTAATATAGATTGTAAATAATTGGGGTCCCAGCACTGATCCCTGTGGCACCCTACTAGTTACTGGTTGCCAACCAGAGAATGAACCATTTATCCCAACTCTCTGTTTTCTGTTAGTTAGCCAATCCTCTATCCATGCTAATATACTATCCCCAACCCTGTGAACTTTTATCTTGTACCTTTTATGTGGCACCTTGTCAAATGCCTTCTGGAAGTCCAAATACACCACATCCACTGGTTCCCCTTTATCCACCCTGTTTGTTACATCCTCAAAGAACTCCGGCAAATTTGTCAAACATGACTTCCCCTTCATAAATCGATGTTGACTCTCTGCCTGACCAAATTATGCTGTTCCAAATGTCCTGCTACTGCTTCTTTAATAATTGACCCCAACATTTTCCCAACTATAGATGTTAGGCTAACTGGTCTATAGTTTCCTGCTTTTTGTCTGCCTCCTTTTTTAAATAGGGGCGTTACATTAGCAGTTTTCCAATCTGTTGGGACCTCCCCAGAATCCAGGGAATTTTAGTAAATTACAACCAGTGCATCCACTATCCCTGCCGCTACTTCTCTTAAGACCCTAGGATGCAAGCCATCAGGTCCAGGGGATTTATCTGCCTTTAGTTCCATTTTTTTTTACTGAGTACCACCTCCTTCGTGATAGTGATTGTGTTAAGTTCCTCCCCTTCCGTCCCACCCCCCCATAACCCCTTGACTATCCACTGTTGGGATATTGTTTTTGTCCTCTACCGTAAAGACTGATACAAAATATTTGTTCAGAGTTTCTGCCATCTCCATGTTCCCCATTACTAATTCCCCGGTCTCATCCTCTAAGGGACCAACATTTACGTTAGCCACTCTTTTCCTTGTTATATACCTATAGAAACTCTTGCTATCTGTTTTTATATTTCAGGCTAGTTTACTTTCATAGGGCCCAAGTTTCACCTGGAGTTGCTCCTATTTTTTTGGAGCAACTAGTTTAGTTTGGAGTATCTTAGAAATTGCAATTCTCGGCATTTAGTTTGCTCCAGTTCTAGTGAGATAGTTTAGTTTCATTTTAGGTCAGTTTTTTTTCACAAGGGGGCGTTACCAGCCACTTACGCCTGTTTTGCAAGTTTAGGCAGTGAAAAGTTACTCCAAACTTAGAACCAAGTAAATGTCGACTTTTGTATGCTCAGAAAAACTTTGCATACACTTTAGAAATTAGGCGCAGGTAGCCAAAGATGCGGGGCAGGGGGGGAAGGGAAGTTACAGGGAAGTTAGGGGAATTTCCAAAGCATTAAACACTTCACTTTTAGCAATAAAGAGCCATCATCAATAATAAATGATAAACAAATCAATTAATCAATCAATAAATAAAAAAATAAAAGTTTCTACTCACCTACTGCAGCACCTATCCATTCGGGAGCACCAGGAGCCCTCCAACAGCACACGCAGCCCTGCCTGCCGAAGAGCTGGTCATGTGGGCCACACTGCTGAGGAGGTGTTCGGGTGGGGCCCGCCACCGGGGAGGAGTTCGGGCGGGCCCCGCTGCCAAAGAGCTGCTGGTCGGATGGGCCCCGCCATTGGGGAGGAGTTCGGGTGGGCCCCGCCGCCGAAGAGCTGTTGGTCGAGCGGGCCCCGTCGCCGAGAAGGTGCTTGGGCGCGGCCCGCCACTGAAGAGGAGTTCGGGCGGGCCCGACCATCGGCAGTTTTCCAATCTGCTGGGACCTCACCAGAATCCAGGGAAGTCCCGCCCCAATGAGGAAGTGGGCCGTGCGCCTCTCAAAGGAAGCGGAGCACTGTCTCCAGCGCCCTGCTTCCTTTGAGGGGTGCTCCTGGGGCGGTAGTGCTGTACTGCGTCCCAACTAGCGCCAGTCTACTCCGCATAGTGCTGATGCACAATGACGCCCCTCGCCTTCCATTAACAGGGAGGGCCACTGCACACTCTGCATGGCCCTTTGGTGGTCACCACTGGGACGTGTGAGACCGGTCAAGCAGCCCGGCACCCAAATATGGAGTACTAGGCTGCACAATGGCAGCCCAGTCCATGCTAGAGCCACCATCGTCAGGCCGACCAAAAAGACAGAGCCCCGCGCGCTAAAGGCCTCCCCTTTAAATAACACCCCAGGAACGGATGTCCGCCAGTTTCGCGATCTGTGAAGCTGGAGTTGACATCCGCCTGTGCAAGCCTCGCAGCCCGCCAGGCAATTTCCCCCTTGTGGTGGTGAGGGGTCGGCACGCATGGCGATGATTATTCGCCGGTTGCACGCCAGTCCATGGCACTACCATGGGGTGCAGCACTGCCGGGACAGCGCCCCCCCCCCCCAAACCTCTTCCGCATTTTCCCGGGAGGTGGTAGCGCCGCCCCCCCTCCCCTGGGCAAAAACGGCATTGTGCCCCATTAGCGCCCCCCCAGAGGCACTAACGGGGCGCAACAAAAGGGGCAATTTCGCCCCCTTCGAATTTTGCACTGTGAGTATGAGGCTTATCAATTGCCTCGAACCAAGCCATGGTCCATATACTTCTGTTTATGTACAAGCAAAGTGAAATCCTGTGTGGTTGCTCTGGGCATGTTCTGGCCTCCTTCCTTCCCTGTCTAATTTGTATGTGCAGTTTTTCAAATGATTGAATATGAAGTGAAGGAACACTCCAGCCTACTGTGGCTGGAGCTTGCAGAATTTTAAATTTTGGCTTTGCCTGTGTAATTTATAATTCCTCTTTCTGCTGTTTGAAATAAATGGGCTGGTGCGTCTGTGAAACAGCAGAGAAGGGTTTGTGTGCCATAATCCTAAAGCATAACTGCAAAGCACTTGTTTTCAATCAACAGCTGGAATCGTCGAAAGGGACAAATGAGAATGAACATAGTGGCATTATGATAATGAGAATGACATATCCAAGGAGATAACAGATATTGTGTTTCAGCTAGGAAGTCTCTGTGGAAAGTTTTAACCACATTGTATCTTCCTCACTAATACACCTATTAAGTTTTCCTCCAAAGTCACAGGTGGCAGTTGGAAGGATGAACATTGTTATTGGCCATTGATCTGTCCCTGAGCTCTGATACTCCATCTAACTTTATACATGTGTCGTATTATTAATGAGTCAATTTAAATATGTAAATTACTACCACACACAGCCATGGAATTAATGGGCTAGATCTTGATGGATCAGGGCATCTTGGGGCACACGCCATTAGACAGACTATGTTCTGCATTCTCGAGCTCAAAAATGTTTTGTACTGTAACTTGCTGGAGTTGTAAGCTGATAACAGTGCAGCAAGGGCAACGGGGCATCTGGGATCTCAGTGAACGGCGGGACCAACAGGCTACCTCCTTAACCAATGAGATTCAGGATTGAGAAATAAACAGAGGAACGACAGAGATAGATTGTGAATCCGAGTCAAATCAGTTACAGAAAGAGAAATAGAGGGAAATAATGATTCGATTAAGAGCGAGAAATAAAAAGAGAGACAGAAAAGAAAAACGAGAAAAAAATAAAAGTAATGGCCTTTCTAAATCTCTAACAACAATTAATTAATTACCAGACTTGACTTTTTGCGGTGAGTTTAATGGGCAATTAACATGCAAATCCAGCAAGTTCTGGATTATAATGCAGAGGCTAAGGGCGACATGCCATTTGTGAGAAACAACTGGCAAAGCGATATAAATCGACCAGCAAATTCTGGTGATTCGGAACTCACAGCGTATCTCTTAATCCCTTGAACTTGCTGCCTGATTTGAAAGAAAGACTTGCATTGATCTAGCGCCTTTCACGACCAGAGGATGACTCAAAGCGCTTTACAGCCAATAAAGTACTTTTGGAGTGTAGTCACTGTTGTAATGTGGGAATTTGCATGTTAATAACAGCATGCTTTATTAACACACCATTATTTTTCCAAACATAGTGTGCCGATGCATCCATGCTGTGACGAATGCCATACAGGTGCAAATGATAAGTACTATGTACATTTACCAATCCATATAATCCAGTTAAAGTCATGCAGATAAGGAGGCTGTGCAGCAGCACAATGCTATCCCTTGTAGACTGCAATATGGTTTGTGCACACTGTTTAAAAAAAAAAGCTGAGATTAGAATTCTCAATTTTTACAAATAAGTAAACATGAATTGATAAACTTTTCATAAGAATTAGGGGCAGGATTTGGCGATACAGCCCCTCGAGCCTGCTCCGCTATTTAATAAGATCATGTTTATCTTCTACCTCAACTCCACTTCCCTATATCCCTTGATTCCCTTAATATGCAAAAATCTATTGATCTCTGTCTTGAACATACTCAACGACTGAGCCTCCACAGGCCTTTGGGGGAGAGAATTCCAAAGATTCACCACCCTCTGGGTGAAGAAATTTCTCCTCATCTCAGTCCTAAATGGTCGACCCCTGATTCTGAGACTGTGACCCCTAGTTCTAGACTCCCCAGGCAGGGGAAACATCCTCCCTGCATCTACCCTGTCAAACCTTATTTCTTTATTTAATTACAAAAATAATTAAATAGATGAAGTATTTATTGTAGATTTTATATGAAATTGCTTCCCATCTATTAATAAAATATCAGGAAATCAGAATAAACATAGAATCATACACCACAGATGGAGGCCATTCGGCCTATTGTGAAAGAGCTGTCCAATTTAGTGCCATACTTCAGCTTTCCCTCATAACCCTTCAAATGAGTTCTTTTCGAGTACATGTACAATTGTCTTTTGAAAGTTCCTATGGAGTCTGTTTGCAACATCCTTTCAGGTAGTGCTTTCCAGATCTTCTTAACCTGCTGTGTGAAAATAAATCTCATTTCCTCTCTCGATGGTTTACCAATTATGTTGATGCTGTGGCCTCTGGTTATCGACCCACTTGTCAGTGAAAACAGTTTCTCCCTATTTGCTCTATCAACACCCCTTATTATTTTCAATATCTCTAAGAGGTCGGCCCTTAAATTTCTCTGCTCCAAGGAGAATAATCTCAGCTTCTCCAATCGCTCCATGTAACAGAAGACCCTCATTCCTGGTACCATCCTGGTAAACCTCCTCTGTACCATTTCCAAGGTCTTGATATTCTCAGAATTTTACACAATACTAAAGATCTGGCCAAGGTTTTCATTGCAGATCTTTACAATTTCACTCTGTGCCAGCTATTAACCTCATGGGAATGTCATTTGAAGTCTGAGTTGCATTTATCTACTCCTTGCACGATAAATTCCTTCAATTAATTTTGTTTTAACTAAACTTTAAATATGATCTTTCATAAGGGTTATATAGTATTTGTTTTGTGTACCGTACATGCTGTAAAATGAGTTACTTCATTATATTGATTGCCACTTAGGTAATAACCATGTAAGTCATACTTCCTATAATTAAAGAATGTAAAACCCTGGATTTAGTTGCGACTGATGCTTCAGATATCACTGCAGATACAGTTGCCAATCTGCTGTATGTTGATGTCCACTCCCAAGCCTGTGTACAACCCACCTTTACTAAATGCCTCCACTAATCTGACTGCTGTTCTTGACCCTTGCTGGAGACGGAGATATAAGTCAATATTGCATTGTGTTCCAAAGGCCTCTCATAGCCTTGGCCCATCACTGAGAAACCACTGCAGCATTTATCAGTGATGCATCATGAGTACATTTAATCATTATTCTGTTATCTACTGTGCCATTGACTGACCCTTAAGTGCAACTTAAAAGGCGCTGGTGTAAATGCTTAAATAAAACAGACTGAGCGACAGCAGCTATCACAAAATAACATCTGTCCACTGTAGCAAACATCTTTGGCACTGATCTCAAGTGAGATCCCAATGCGGATCCAACTCAGAATCATTAATATATTGTTGGGACTGAATGGTGGTGATTACTAAACTGAATAGCCTCTGATTCGATGGAAATACAATTGTACTGCAGTCTAACACTAGTGTGTACCCCAGCCCATTGAGCAGCAGCCTCCATCCACCATGTGCGATCTTGTCCTGAACTTACTGGAAAAAGGCTGAGAATAGTTTTCATGCCAGCCTATTTAGAATCATAGAATCATAGAAATTTACACCATGGAAGGAGGCCATTTCGGCCCATCATGTCCACGCCGGCCGACCAAGAGCTATCCAGCCTAATCCCACGTTCCAGCTCTTGGTCTGTAGCCCTGTAGGTTACGGCACTTTAAGTGCACATCCAAATATTTTTTAAATGTGGTGAGGCTTCCTGCCTCTGCCACACTTTCAGACAGTGAGTTCCAGATCCCCACCAACCTCTGGGTGGAAACAATTTCCCCTCAAATCCCCTCCATACCTCCCCTCAATTACTTTAAATCAATGCCCACTGGTTGGTCACCCTTCTGCAAAGGGAAACAGGTCCTTCCTATCCACTCGATCTAGGCCCCTCATAATTTTATACACCTCAATCAGGTCTCCCCTCAGCCTCCTCTGTTCCAAAGGAAACAGACCCAGCATCTCCAATCTTTCCACATAGCCAAAATTCTCCAGTCCAAGCAACATTCTTGTAAATCTCCTCTGCACTCTTTCCAGTGCAATCACATCTTTCCAGTAATGTGGTGACCAGAACTGCACACAGTACTCCAGCTGCGGTCTAACCAGTGTTTTATACAGTTCAAGCATAACCTCCTTGCTCTTGTATTCCATGCCTCGACTAATAAAGGCAAGTATTCCATATGCTTCTTACCACCTTATCTATCTGGCCAGCTACCTTCAGGGATCTGTGGACCTGCACTCCAAGGTCCCTTTATTCCTCTACACCTTTCAGTGTCATACTATTTAATGTGTATTCCTTTGCCTTGTTAGACCTCCCCAAATGCATTACCTCACAATTATCTGGATTGAATTCCATTTGCTACTGTTCTGCTCACCTAACAGTACATTGATATCTTCCTGCAATCCACAGCTTTCTTCTTCATTATCGACCACACAGACTATTTTAGTGTCATCTGCAAACTTCTTAATCATACCCTCAACATTCAAGTCCAAGTCATTGATATATACCACAAAAAGCAAGGGACTTAGTACTGAGCCATGTAGAACCCCACTGTAAACATCCTTCCAGTCACAAAAACACCCATCAACCACTACCCTTTCCTTCCTGCCTCAGAGCCAATTTTGGATCCAACTTGCCACTTTGCCCTGGATCCCATGGGCTTTTACTTCATGACCAGTATGTCATGTAAGACCTTATCTAAAGCTTTGCTAAAATTCATATACACTACATCGTACGCACTGCCCTCATCGACCCTCCTGGTTACCTCCTTGAAAAATTCAATCAAGTTAGTCAGACACAACCTTCCCTTAACAAATCCATGCTGACTATCCTTGATTAATCCATGTCTTTCCAAATGAAGATTTATCCTGTTCCCTCAGGATTTTTGCCAATAATTTTCCCACCACTGATTTGGATTCTGAATGTACAAATAGTGGAGGCGTGATTCCACAATCTCATACAAGTGAGGCCAACTCACAACATCTCAGGAGTATGTGAAACATGTTATCCATTATTATCTACTCTATTTATATATATATAACTGCTGGTGTGTGAATAGTTTTATCAACTTGTGACATTTTCTTGTGTCCCACAATGTAGTTTGTGTGTGATTAATTTGCACTGACATATTAAAGTTTACCATGCGTCAGGGATCAATATGCTGAGAGGGTATCTCTTTGTGGTGACAGCAGTTGAATTATGTCTGCGGAAAGCGAAGAGTTTAGTAGTCCAGTTTCCATCTCCACCCCCGCCCTCCCCCCACCGCCCCCAACTCCACTGAAGCAGTACGCTAATGGGCCTACAAGGGTGGAGACGGGGCTAGATCTGGTTATAACTAATGAAAAAAATCAAGGCAATGAGCCAAATGTGGGTGAGCACCTTGGGGGTCGTGAACTCTGGCTAAGGTTTAAGCTCCGGCTGGAAAGGACAAAGCTCAGTCCAAAAACGAGAACAGCAGATTGGATTCAGCACATTTTAGAATGATGAGGATCGATCTAGCTGAGGTGAGATGGAACAAAGAATTCGCACATCGGACTGTGGAGCAACCGGCCGGTGTTTTTTAAAAAGAGATTGTAAGAAAGAAGGACTTGCATTTATATAGTGCCTTTCACGACCACCAGACGTCTCACAGCACTTTACAGCCAATAAAGTACTTTTGGAGTGTAGTCACTGTTGTAATGTAGGAAACGCGGCAACCAATTTGCACGCAGCAAGCTCCCACAAACGGCAATGTGATAATGACCAGATAATCTTTTTTTGTTATGTTGATTGAGGGACAAATATTGGTCAGGACACTGAAGATAACTCCCCGACTCTTCTTTGAAATAGTGCCATGAGATCTTTTACGTCCACCTGAAGGGGCAGACAGTACCTCGGTTCAACGGCACCTCCAACAGTGCAGCACTCCCTCAGCACTACACTAGAGTGTTAGCCTAGATTTATGTGCTCAAGTTCCTGGAGTGAAACTTGAACGCACAACCTTCCTGACTCAGAGGCAAATGGGCTACCCACTGAGCTGCAACTGACACTGCCACAGAAAGGTACAGAATAAGTATATTCCATTAAAGACTAGCAATTTAAAACATTTCAAGATTAGTACGATCACGTACGTAAAGACATCAATATACATTATGGTCATAAGTGTCAGTTTGGCTCAGTGATAGCACTCTCATCTCGGAGTCATTGGCTGTGCAGTGCTTTCAAAATTACAGTGCACATTTGACAAATGTCTTTATCATTTAATACTAACAGATATGTTCTTCTACCTATTGAAACATGTATTTTATGAGTTCATAATGTGTCCATATGGATTAAATGGTGTATTAGCACGTGAGAAATGCAGATTATTATTGTATTTTGACACGATATTTTATTAAATAATGCTTTGTTACATGTTTTAAAATTGATGATTTGTCCATTGACACCGATGATCCATCACCAATTAATACAGGTTAGGGGTTCTCATGTGACTGTAAAGTCCGATTTTCACAAGGAATGTTTTCCCATACGTAGGGCCTCGGATGTCAGACTGGCCCGAGAGCTGATCTTTCCTTGATTTCCTTTGGCTAGCTGGATACGACCTGCTTCGAGCTTTGTCATGTGATCGTGAATCACCTTTCACCACCTTTTCCTGTCGCATGCATCACAATCCTATGTGTCAGTTGAGATGGCAGATTTTTTTATCAGATTGATCCTTCGGCAATCCATTTGTCTTTTGAACTGATATAAACATTTTAAAATTAACTCTAATAGGAATGGTGATAAACCAACTCCAGTTACACTTATTTTGTCTTTTCTAATTATTCACTGACAAGCAAGTACAAGGAGAGTAACGTGAAGTTAGTTGAGTAACAGCCATGTTCCTTGTTTTAAATTATAAAATGAAAGCTGCAAGTGCTATTACATATCATCCATACACTGTAACTAATATCCTGAGACTGTGTACACTTCTGCAACTTTAACTAGTGTTGTTGCTCTCATCTTTATTAGGACAAGACCTTAGGCTACAACCAACACATAAGGACATAAGAAATAGGAGTAGGAGTAGGCCCTACGGCTCATCGAGCCTGCTCCACCATTCAATATGATCATGACTGATTATCGACCTCAACTTCACTTTCCCGCCTGGTCTCCATAATCCTTGATTCCCCTAGACTCCAAAAATCTATCTATTTCAGCCTTGAATATATTCAGAGACTCAGCATCCACAGCCCTCTGGGGCAGAGAATTCCAAAGATTCATCACCCTCTGAGTGAAGAAATTTTGCCTCATCTCTGTCTTAAATTGCTTTCCCCTTATCCTGAGACTGTGCCCCTAGTTCTAGACACACCAGGCAGGGGAAACTACCTCTCAACATCTGCCCTGTCAATCCCCTTCAGAATCTTGTATGTTTCAATGAGATCACCTCTCATTCTTCTAAACTGCAGAGAGTATAGGCCCGTTCTACACAATCTCTCATTATACAACAACAGTATATTACACAAAGACACTTTCCTAAATGTGGTGGATGTAAAGTGGTCAGCAATAATCTGAGCCTGTTACATCATCAAAATCTTAGCAATGAGCATCGTCTCATAAAGCAGTCATTTTCCACCCATCTGCCCTGAAAGACTTCAATTAGCCAACATCACACACCAATTTAGAACTGTGTGCTCCTATTTCTTATGATCTTATGTGTTGGTTGTAGCCGAAGGTCTTGTCCGATTAGAGATGAGAGTAACGACACTAGTTAAAGTTGTAGAAGTGTACACAGTACGTATTTATTTATTGTATTATTGACAGTGCATGGATGATATATAATAGCACTTGCAGCTTTCATTTTATCACTTAAAACAAGGAACATGGCTGTTACTCATTTAACTTCACGTTACCCTCCTTGTACTTGTATGTCAGTGAATAATTAGAAAAGACAAAATAAGTGTATCTAGAGTTGGTTAATCACCATTCATATAAGAACCATTAGCTATTCCAGGATCCCTCACCAAACTTGCAATGCCCTGAAGTTGCTGGAAATTACAAGTGATCGGCAGTCACAGTTATGTGTGGCCTCTGTTGCATATGGTGCAGTGATTGAATCAACCCGTTCTGGGATTTCCTCCAGGACTACAAGTGAGAGAAAACAAAAACTATTTGGGAGCAATTCAGCATGACTAAAGGCTTTTTCAATACAACAAAGCATTCCTCTTACTCGGCTTCCACAGATAACACCCTCAGTTCTCTAGCACTAGCTTAACTGAGCAGTGTCGTTTCATGTTTCTGCTTACATGGATGTCTGTATCCAATATTCCACCTTATCAGTTCTGCATTTTCTTTGCTATTTACACTACTGAGCCAGAGTTTAGAATCAAACCATTTCTAATTATATCCTGTTTCTCCCTTCTCTTTTGGTTACAGAGAGGTCAGTATTTGCTGGTACATAAAACAGATGAAATAATGAAAGGAATGGCTGACTGACATCAGAATAAATATTGGTATTTAAAAGGGCTTAGTTCCAGAACCATCACACCCCTCATATTAAAAGCCCATCATTAGTCAAATTCACATCCCTCAAAATAAATAAGATGGAATATTTCTATGATGAAATATTGTCTGCGATGACAGAATTTTGAATTAGGATTGCTATCATATTGTAGCAAGGACTGAATGATTGGTTTGCATGTCAAGCAGGAGAATACGAAGCACCCCTGTCTATCAGTGCATCACACTGTCTGTAACAGTGACCAACACCAGCTGTAATATCTCACCTACGCAAATAAAATTCAGTGAAGTGTTAGATTCATAGAAACAAAGAGTCCATTTGAAATTCAAGATCTTTGTAATTTCAGAATCTGTCAGACTTAAAATGTTATACTGCTGCTTGCCATCCACTGGTTCATCCCTGATTATATCGTCATCAAAGCAAACGCATAGATGTGGAGACTGTGTCACTAGTTGCCCATTAAGATGGAATGATCACTCATCATCATCATCATCATAGGCAGTCCCTCGGAATCGAGGAAGACTTGCTTCCACTCCTGAAGTGAGTTCTCTGGTGGCTGAACAGTCCAATACGAGAACCACAGACTCTGTCACAGGTGGGACAGATATTTGCCGAGGGAAGGGGTGTGTGGGACTGGTTTGCCGCACTCTCCTTCCGCTGCCTGCGCTTGACCTCTTCACGCTCTCGGCGTTGAGATTCGAAGAGTTCAACGCTCTCCCGGATGCACTTTCTCCACCAAGGCGGTCTTCGGCCCAGGTGTCAGTGGTGATGCCGCACTTTATCAGGGAGGCTTTGAGGGTGTCCTTGTAACGTTTCCGTTGCCCACCTTTGGCTCGTTTGCCGTGAAGGAGAGCATTTGCTTAGTTAGGGAGTCTCGTGCCTGGCATGCGAACTATGTGACCTGCCCAGCAAAGCTGATCGAGTGTGGTCAGTGCTTCAATGCTGGGGTTGTTAGCCTGGATGAGGACACTGATGTTAGTGCACCTGTCCTCCCAGGGGATTTGCAGGATCTTGCGGAGACATCGTTGGTGATATATCTCCAGCAACTTGAGGTGTCTTCTGTACATCGTCCATGCCTCTGATCCATACAGAAGAGCGTTTATTACGACAGCTCCATAGATCATAAGCTTGCTGGTAGATTTGATCACTAATATGGCATTATTTTCTTTTACAGTGCAGAATGACTGCCTGAGAAACCATCGAACAACAAGAATGAATGCTGTGTGACATCGTTGGTTGACAGCACTTAAGCCTCACTATAAATTGGCACTGGATCAGCTGCTTTACCCTCCTAAAAAATAACCAGCTGAACTTGCATTCATGTAGCACCTGGCCAAGGCGTCAGCGCATCCCAAAGTGTCTTAAAATCAATGTTATGCTTTCTGATGTGTAGTTACTGTTGTTATGTAGGTAAACGTGGCAACCAATTGGCATAGTCATGTTCCACAAACAGCAAATGGCCAGACAATACATTGGTTACTCATTCTATCTTTGAGTAAAAGCATCACAAATGTTACTGTTGTATCAAGCATGCATGCCCATGTTCCGCCACCAGGAAGCACATCCCCTGAAGTCCCAAGGGATCCCAGCATCCCTTCGGAGCACTGTATATAAACCGGCCCCTAAGGCCTGTTCCTCACACTGGAGTGTCTTAATAAAGACTGAGGTCACTGTTACTTTAACCTCCCTATGTGCAGTCTCATCCGTGTTAGAAACACAATAACTGGCGACGAGCATACGAATCCAATGCAAAGATGCAGCAAACTGTGGGCATCCTGGAGAAGTTCTTGGAGGGTGAGGACTATGTCGAATGGCTAGACCAGTACTTTGTAGCCAACGAGCTGGACGGAGAAGGAAGCGCTGCAAAAAGGAGAGCGGTCCTCCTCACGGTCTGCGGGGCACCGACCTACAGCCTCATGAAGAATTTTCTGGCTCCGGTGAAACCCACAGATAAGTCGTATGAGGAGCTGTGTACACTGGTGCGGGAGCATCTTAACCCGAGGGAGAGCGTGCTGATGGCGAGGTATCAGTTCTATACGTACCAGTGATCTGAAGGTCAGGAAGTGGCGAGCTACGTCGCTGAGCTAAGGCGACTTGCAGGACAATGTGAGTTTGATGGCTACCTGGAGCAAATGCTCAGAGACTTTTTTGTACTGGGCATTGGCCACGAGACCATCCTACGAAAACTTTTGACTGTAGAGACACCGATAGCACAGGCGTTTATGTCCACCAGTGATAACACCAAACAAATCTCTCAGCACACAACTGCTAGCAATGTTCATAAATTAACTGGAACTGTGTTGCAAGCAGAAATGTACAGGGCAGAAACCATGAGTCTGCAACTGCCAGCAGACCTCAGGTGACCCAGATGACTCAGAGTCCGCAACAAAGGATGAATGCAAGGCAATTCACACCTTGTTGGCATTGTGGAGGCTTCCATTCAGCCTATTCATGCCGCTTCAAAGGGTATGTTTGCAAGAGCTGTGGAACAATGGGGCACCTCCAATGAGCTTGCAGATGAGCTGTAAGCTCTGCAAAACCTGCTAACCGCCACGTGGCAGAGGAAGATCGGTCCATGGTGGATCAAAGCAACTTCTAGCCTGAGAGAGGAGGCAGATGCTAAAATACACGGGGTGCACACATTTCGATGAAATGGCCACCTATAATGCTAAATGTAAAATTGAATGGCTTACCCGTAGTCATGGAACTGGATACTGGCGCTAGCAAATCTATCATGAGTAAAGAGATGTTTGAGAGACTATGGTGCAACAAGGCACTCAGACCTGCCCTGAGCCCCATCCACACAAAACTGAGAACGTACACCAAAGAGCTTATCACTGTCCTGGGCAGCGCCATGGTCAAGGTCACCTGCGAGGGCACGGTGCACGAACTTCCACTCTGGATTATCCCGGGCGCTATCACATGTCAATGAGGCCTCATGTACCCAGGTTCTCAACAAATTTCCTTCCCTTTTTGAGCCAGGCATTGGAAACTTTTCCGGGGCAAAGGTGCGGATCCACTTGGTCCCAGAGGCACAACCCATTCACCACAAGGCACGAGCGGAACCTCACATGATGAGGGAGAGAGTGGAAATCGAGCTGGACAGGCTGCAACGCAAGGGCATCATCTCCCCAGTGGAATTCAGCGAGTGGGCCAGCCCGATTGTTCCAGTACTCAAAAGTGATGGCACGGTCAGGATTTGCGGCGATTATAAAGTAACTATTAATCGTTTCTCGCTACAGGACCAATACCCGCTACCTAAGGCAGACGACCTATTTGTGACGCTGGCAGGAGGCCGACATGATGCAGGAGCTGGAGGAGTCTTCGAAGGGCCTCAACTGCATCAACACAAAGAAGGGACGGTTCATCTACAACAGATGCCCGTTTGGAATTCGGTTGGCTGCAGCGATCTTCCAGAGAAACA
Source organism: Pristiophorus japonicus (assembly GCF_044704955.1). Taxonomy (NCBI): domain Eukaryota; kingdom Metazoa; phylum Chordata; class Chondrichthyes; family Pristiophoridae; genus Pristiophorus; species Pristiophorus japonicus. The sequence goes on along the minus strand of NC_091984.1, from coordinate 201,302,625 downwards.
TGGCGAGCCTACTCAAGTCGGTACCACACACGGTGGTCTTTCAGGGCGACATATTGGTCACACGTCGGGACACCGTCGAGCACCTACAAAACCTGGAGGAGGTCCTCCAGCAACTGGATCGCATAGGGCTGCGGTTGAAGAGGTCGAAATGCATCTTCATGGCAACAGAAGTGGAGTTTTTGGGAAGAAAGATCACGGCGGACGGCATTCAGCCCACAGACGCCAAGACAGAGGCTGTCAGGAATGCGCCCAGGACACAGAACGTCACAGAGCTGCGGTCGTTCCTGGGACTCCTCAACTATTTTGGTAACTTCCTACCGGGGTTAAGCACCCTCTTAGAGCCCCTTCATGTGTTATTGCATAAAGGTGAGAACTGGGTATGGAAAAAAAAATAAGTAATTGCTTTTGAGAAAGCCAAAAACATTTTATGTTCCAACAAGCTGCTTGTATTGTATAACCCATGTAAAAGACTTGTGCTAGCATGTGATGCGTCGTCTTACGGAGTTGGATGTGTATTACAACAAGCTAACATTGCGGGGAAGTTGCAAACTGTCGCCTATGCCTCCAGGAGCTTGTCTAAAGCTGAGAGGGCCTACAACATGATTGAGAAAGAGGCATTAGCGTGTGTGTTCGGGGTAAAGAAAATGCATCAGTACTTGTTTGGCTTCAAATTTGAGCTGGAAACCGATCACAAGCCCCTCATCCCTGTTTGCTGAAAACAAGGGATAAATACTAATTCCTCAGCACACATACAAAGGTGGGCACTCGCACTATCAGCGTATAACGACACCATCTGCCACAGGCTAGGCACCGAGAACTGTGCGGATGCTCTCAGTCGGCTACCATTGCCCACCACGGGGGTGGAAATTGCGCAGCTTACAAACTTGTTGATGGTGGCGCAGCCCGCAGACTTGTTGATGGTCACAGAAGCGTTTGAAAATGATAAATCACTGTCATGGCCCACCAGATTAGGACTTGGACCAGCCAAGATCCTCTGCTGTCCCTAGTAAAAAACTGTGTACTGCATGGGAGCTGGGCCAGCATCCCCATTGAAATGCAGGAGCTAATCAAGCCATTCCAGCGGCGAAAGGACGAACTGTCCATTCAGGCAGACGCTTGTTGTGGGGTAACCGTGTAGTGTTACCCGAAAAGGGCAGGGCGACGTTAATCTCGGATCTCCACAGCACACACCCGGCTATAGTAATAATGAAAGTGATAGCCAGATCCCAGCATGTGGTGGCTTGGTATCGACTCTGACTTAGAGTCCTGTGTACGGCAATGCAGCGTGTGTGCTCAGTTGAGCAACGCGCCCAGAGAGGCACCACTAAGTTTGTGGTCCTGGCCCTCCAGATCATGGTCGATGATCCATGTCGACCATGCGGGCCCGTTTCTCGGTAAAATATTCCTGGTGGTGGTGGATGCTTTTTCAAAATCGCTGGAATGTGAAATAATGTCGGGAAGCACCGCCACCGTCACCATTGAAAGCCTGAGGGCCATATTTGCCACCCACGGACTGCCTGACATACTGGTCAGTGACAACAGGCCATGTTTCACCAGTGCCGACTTTAAAGAATTCATGACCCACAATGGGATCAAACATATCACCTCGGCCCCGTTTAAACCAGCCTCCAATGGGCAGGCAGAGCGGGCAGTACAAACAATCAAACAGAGCCTTAAACGAGTCACAGAAGGCTCACTCCAAACCTGTCTGTCCCGAGTACTGCTTAGCTACTGCACGAGACCCCACTCGCTCACAGGGGTGCCCCGGCTGAGCTACTCATGAAAAGGACACTAAAAACCAGACTCTCGCTGGTTCACCCCAGCCTGCATGATCAGGTAGAGGGCAGGCGGCAGCAACAAAATGTAAACGATGGTCGCGCCACTGTGTCACGGGAAATTGATCTGAATGACCCTGTGTATATGCTAAACTATGGACATGGTCCCAAGTGGATCGCGGGCACGGTGATAGCTAAAGAAGGGAATAGGGTGTTTGTAGTCAAACTAGACATTGGACAAATTTGCAGAAAGCACCTGGACCAAACGAGGCTGCGGTTTACAGACTGTCCTGAACAACCCACAGCAGACACCACCTTTCTCGAGCCCACAACACACACCCAAAGGATCAACGACACCACCCGAGACCAAGAAATTGAACCCATCACGCCCAACAGCCCAGCAAGGCCAGGCTCACCTAGCAGCCCTGCAGGGCCAACAACACACAAGCCCAGCGAGGGCACAGCCAACACACCAGAACAGACATTTGTACCGAGGCGGTCCACCAGGGAAAGAAAGGCTCCCAACCGCCTCACCTTGTAAATAGTTTTCACTTCAACTTTGCCGGGGGGGGGGGGGGTGGGTGAGGGAGTGATGTTGTGTATCTGTAAAGCATGCACTCCCATATTCCGCCAACAGGGAGCACATCCCCTTAAGTCCCAAGGGATCCAAGCATCCCATCTTCACTCTGGAGTGTCTTAATAAAGACTGAGGTTACAGTTACTTTAACCTCCCTGTGTGCAGGCTCATCTGTGTTAGGAACACAATAATTACCACTTTTGGCACAACATCATTCAACCATCCACTGACAAGCGGGTGTGTTTGATGCAGGATAAGTTTTTCCCGAAGATACAGCATTCTGCTGCTGCAAGATATTCGCATACAGCTATAGATTAGGACAACCTAAACTCATCAGAAATTCACGCAGCAGATTCAAATGCTGTCCATTCCCAAACATAACTCAGTGAGCACAATGGTGATGCTAACATATTTAACACTACAAAAGTGGATCGGCTGAATAGTGGATGATTTGCTTGTTGGAAAACAGCAAAGCACAGGGGCACAGGTGACCAATGTTCCCTTTAAGCTACGCGGCTGCACGCCCGTGCAACACTCTGCAGGTCCCGTGCAGCTCTCGCACAGCCGGCTCACCGGCTTTTAAGTAGGAAAAACCGGCAAGTGCGGTATTTTGAATGCACCCCAAAAAAAATTCAAGGGATCATCCCCCGAGGGCAATCCCTCGAAATCGAGGAAGACTTGCTTCCACTCTAAAAGCGAGTTCTCAGGTGACTGTAGTCCAATACGGGAATTACAGTCTCTGTCACAGGTGGGACAGTGGTTGAAGGAAAGGGTGGGTGGGGAGTCTGGTTTGCTCCTTCCGCTGCCTGCGCTTGTTTTCTGCATGCTCTCGAGGTGCTCAGTGACGTCCCGGATGCTTTTCCTCCACTTAGAGCGGTCTTTGGCCAGGGACTCCCAGATGCCGGTGGAGATGTTGCACTTTATCAAGGAAGCTTTGAGGATGTCCTTGAAACATTTTCTCTGCCCACCTGGGGCTCGCCTGCCGTGTAAGAGTTCCGAATAGAGCGCTTGCTTTGGGAGGTTCGTGTTGGGCATGCGGACGATGTGGCCCACCCAACGGAGCTGGTCGAGTGTGGTCAGTGCTTCGATGCTGGGGATGTTGGCCTGATCGAGAACACTGACGTTGGTGCGTCTATCCTCCCAGGGGATAACATTGCAGGTGACCTATCTGCACTACTTTCCCTCATAGTATATGGTAAGAGCTTTATGTTCCGTGGTGTTTGACACTCCCAGCCTACTGCTCACCAGTGCAGTGTACGGGATGCAAGTTGCTATTGTCGATGTACTGCTAGTTTATCCATGGAGTAACATAGGTTCTGGAACCTACAGAATAATCCCTTCTGACTGTTCTTCCTTTATATATGGGCCTATGTAGTAATGTGTTTAAAACAGCGAATTGATATACTGGAGGCAGTATTCGTATATTAACTAAACTTGTCATTAGCAACCAGAGTTATGACAAAGAATACTTTTTATTTAAAATGAAGGAGGGAATGCAAATCCCTCAGTGATTTAATTCAAAGACTTCATTCATGACATTTAACACCAATGGGCTTTGAATGTACAGCCTATGAAGCCCCAATCCAACAAGGAGCATTATCTGGGCCTTAGTGGAATTTTTTTGGCATTCCAAAATTGTGACTCTAAAAGCATTGCTGATAATGAACAGGAAAACTTCATGGTAGGTGCATCAGAAACAGCTGGGTTTTCTTGGAGGTAACTGCAGTAACTAGCACTCTGGTGAATATACAATTAAATTTACTACATCTTAGACCAAAACCACGTCACCTTGATTAACAGATGGTTTTGTTCATCAGTTTTTGGATGGGAAACAAAAAGGAATTCTGCGCAGCATCAGTAAAATAAAATTATCCGACAGTAACCTCGAAAGCATAGAACAAATTATCTGTAAAGCTTGGATTGCATTCACCTCCCGTGCCTTCATCAGGCACCTAACAGAAAACTTAGCAAACAAATGAAAATTAATTTCAACATTGATGCAAACATGTTTATTCAAGTTTTCTAAACTATACTCAACCTATTGGAAATGATATTGCAATTACTTTTAATACTGGCATTTAATACACAGTCACGTCATACAGAGTAGACGTGTATCGTATTAACGACATCAGACTGGTAAATGTAATTACCTTCTGGAACTGATCAGCCTTTAATCTACAGCAGTCTTTTGTGAACTTAAACTAAAGCAAGCTTCACAACATTTAGTTGCAATAATTAGCATTGAAGCACAGCATTAAAAGAGAAATAACTCGGTGCTAAAGAAAGCGACAGGTTTATTTTTACCGTAAGGCAATAAACAAATCTCATACTGAACATGGTGGGGAAACAAAGCAAGAGTGCAGACAGACTGCCTGATCCACACTTACAGAATGGAGAATTGTAAATCTCTCAGTCTTGAGGGATAGTATAGAAAGAAGAAAATATACTTGAGGGGTAATCTAATTTCACCTCTTTGATAATATAAGTGGAAGAACATTTGGGAGATTTCAGATACCTACATTAGAAAGAAAGCCTCCTTCAGAGAAATCAAGATCAAAGACAGCTTGTGTTTGTACTCCAGCAGCTAAACCCTGAACGAGTTAAGGAGCACATGCTGTCATTATGCATCATGTAGAAACCATTTTTGCTTTGTATAAATGTCCTGCCCATGCACACCGAATTAGCAAAGGTCAGGTCAAGCCCACATGGGTTCAGAGAGATGCGGTTAAAGGGAGATATCTGCAGTTAAAGGGAGATATCTGCTGTTAGAGGGAGATATCTGCTGTTAGAGGGAGATATCTGCAGTTAAAGGGAGATATCTGCTGTTAGAGGGAGATATCTGCTGTTAGAGGGAGATATCTGCTGTTAGAGGGAGATATCTGCTGTTAGAGGGAGATATCTGCAGTTAGAGGGAGATATCTGCAGTTAAAGGGAGATATCTGCTGTTAGAGGGAAATATCTGCTGTTAGAGGGAGATATCTGCAGTTAAAGGGAGATATCTGCAGTTAAAGGGAGATATCTGCTTTTAGAGGGAGATATCTGCTGTTAGAGGGAAATATCTGCTGTTAGAGGGAAATATCTGCTGTTAGAGGGAAATATCTGCAGTTAAAGGGAGATATCTGCTGTTAGAGGGAAATATCTGCTGTTAGAGGGAAATATCTGCTGTTAGAGGGAAATATCTGCAGTTAAAGGGAGATATCTGCAGTTAAAGGGAGATATCTGCTTTTAGAGGGAGATATCTGCTGTTAGAGGGAAATATCTGCTGTTAGAGGGAAATATCTGCTGTTAGAGGGAAATATCTGCAGTTAAAGGGAGATATCTGCTGTTAGAGGGAAATATCTGCTGTTAGAGGGAAATATCTGCTGTTAGAGGGAAATATCTGCTGTTAGAGGGAGATATCTGCTGTTAGAGGGAGATATCTGCTGTTAGAGGGAGATATCTGCTGTTAGAGGGAGATATCTGCTGTTAGAGGGAAATATCTGCTGTTAGAGGGAGATATCTGCTGTTAGAGGGAGATATCTGCTGTTAGAGGGAGATATCTGCTGTTAGAGGGAAATATCTGCTGTTAGAGGGAAATATCTGCTGTTAAAGGGAGATATCTGCAGTTAAAGGGAGATATCTGCTGAGATGGAGATATCTGCTGTTAGAGGGAGATATCTGCTGTTAGAGGGAGATATCTGCTGTTAGAGGGAGATATCTGCTGTTAGAGGGAGATATCTGCTGTTAGAGGGAGATATCTGCTGTTAGAGGGAGATATCTGCTGTTAGAGGGAGAAGGTGTGATGAGCTCCTCTGTAGCTCAGCTGCAGACGTCCTCCGATTGAGAGAGGCTCCATTTAATTCCATAAAACAAAAAGCAAACTACTGTGGACCCTGGAAATCTGAAAAAAACCCAGAAAATGCTGGAAAAACACAGGTCAGGGAGCATCTGTGGAGAGAGGAACAGAGTTAACGTTTCAGGCCGATGACCTTTCATCAGAACCCATGGTCTCTGTCTGGGTTTGCGGCAGTTTGGAAAACTGAACCCCAGCTAAGCAGCAGTATGGCGAACAGAACCTACACTCTCGGCAGCCCGCAGCACCACCTCCATACCACGAGCATCTTCTGGAAATTAAACCACTCCTCCCTCACTGATCTGGAAAGTAATATAAACCATTCCCTCCACCCCCACCCCATGAACAGCTGTCTATTGTACTCGGAACTCTCAAATCCCCATCAACTGAACAGTTTAATCGCGCCCCCAAACTCATCCAGCATCATATAGGAAGAGTGGACCAAACCCTGTGCCCACCACCCCCGTCCAGTACTCCCACCTTCACACTCCTAGAAAATAATGAACTCCCCCACCCCACGATCTGGTGACATGCAACAGATCTCAACTGAGCACCTCCACGACACACATTGCCCCTCTCGTCCCACCACAGAGCAACACCTACTAACTTGGAATCAGCCCTTCCCGGAAGTTTTCATTTGCAGCTACCCGACATTGAGCCAGGTTTGAGTCTCGTGGACCAGAGTCATTAGCCCTCAACTGAGCAGGTTTGTGAATCCCCCACCCCCACAACTTTCCAAACACCCATCACCATTTCCCCCACAGTCCAAATACCTGCTCCCACACCCTGCAGAATTATTTCCATCATAACCAAACCTTCTGCAATCTAGGGGTATGGTAGCATAGTGGTTATGTTACTGGACTAGTGATCCAGAGGCCTGGACTAATAATCTGGAGACATGCGTTCAAATCCCACCATGGCAGCTGGGGAATTTAAATTCAGTTAATTAAATAAGTCTGGAATTAACAAAGTAGGATCGGTAACGGCGATCATAAAACTATCGGATTGTCGTTAAAAATCCAGCTGGTTCACTAATGTCCTTCAGGGAAGGAAATCTGCCGTTCTTACCTGGTCTGGCCTATATGTGACTCCAGACCCACAGCAATGTGGTTGACTCTTAACTGCCCTCTGAAATGGCAGTTCACCACCACCTTCTCAAGGGCAATTGGGGATGGGCAACCAATGCCGGCCTGGTCAGTGACGCCTACATCCCGTGAATGAATAAATAACATTTTAAAAATCTCACACTCAGCAGTATGGTTGGTCACCCTCCCTTTCTCGCTCTATGTCATCTGTCCTTCGTCCCATCCACATTCTCTCTTCCCCTCCTCCCCTCCTCCCCTCTACTTTCTTCTCGCTCCCTATCACCTGTTGCTTGTCTCTCTCCCGGTCATCCTTTCCCCATCCGTTCTTGTAAAGTCCTGTCCCCTCAGTACAGATTCACGTGAGGCATGTAGTGAAGTCAAGGTCACTTTGGACCTGCACCTTTATTTCACAGCTCTGGAATGCTGCATTTGCCTGAGACCTGTCCTTATGTACCTGTCTCTTGCAAGTGCACCTCTGGTGGTAAGGTATGCTGGTGGTTACAAGTCATATCTTATTACAGTCATGTATAGCATGTTAGGATACAGTTATATATAATAATGTAAGATACATGACATCACCCTCCCCCAAGGTCTTATTGTCTTTATAGGTTCAGTCTCTCAGGTGGTCTACGCTCTCACGTGGAGCGTCTGAGTTGTGGTTCAGTTGTTTGCCTTGGTGTCTGTTTTTCTTTGGGTGTGGTTGCTGGTATCTCACCTGGGCTGTCTGTTTCGATTGGTGTGATTGTTGTTGACAGCCTGGGCTGTCTGTTGGGATTGCCCTATCCTCAGGTTGTTCCCTCTTGTCTGTCCACCAGTTGTGGTGCGAGTTCCACATTGTAGTCTGCCTCTGGTTCTGCAGTGTTGTTGATAAATCTGCTTTTGACTTGGTCGACATGCCTCCGGCAGGTTTTGCCATTGTCCATTTGTACTACCAGTTTCCTTCCTTGCCCGTTATTGTCCCTGCAGGCCATTTGGGACCCCTGCCATAGTTTAGCACAAACTCTTTGTCCCCTGTCTCATTCATCTCCCCCTCGAATTTCTGTCATGGTACTCAGTCAGCTTACGGCGCTTTGCCTCAATGATTTCGTGCATGTCTGGGAAGATTAATGAGAGCCTTGTTTTTAAAAGTCCTTTTCATCAACAGCTGCGCAGGGGGGGATCCCAGTCAGTGAGTGCGGACAAGATCTGTATGCCAGCAGCAGTCGCGACAGGCGACCCTGCAGCGTGGGACCTTGGATTTTAAGCATGCCTTGTTTAATGATTTGCACTGCTCTCTCCACCTGGCCATTGGAGGCCGGCTTGAACGGTGCCGTCTTGACGTGATTTATGCTGTGGTCAATTATAAAGTCTTGGAATTCTGCGCTGGTGAAGCACGGACCATTGTCACTGACCAATATGTCAGGGATTCCGTGCGTTGCAAACATGATTGCGAGGCTCTCCACAGTGGTGGAGGTTGTGCTCGTGTTTAAAATGGTGCATTCGATCCACTTTGAAAATGCATCTACAACTAGGAACATTTTGCCCATGAATGGGCCCGCATAGTCTACATGCACCCGCGACCACGGTTTGGTAGGCCAGGGCCAGGGGCTCAGTAGAGCCTCCCTGTGGGCATTGCTGAGTTGGGCACAAATGGTGCACTTTTGGACGCAGAGCTCCAAGTCCGTGTCAATACCAGGCCACCAGACGTGGGATCTGGCTATGGCCTTCATGAGAACGATCCCCGGGTGCTCGCGGTGGAGCTCCTGGACAAATGCCTCTCTGCCTCGCAGAGGCATGACTACTCGGCTGCCCCACATCAGGCAGTCTGCTTGTAATGATAGCTCATGCATGCGCCTGTGAAAGGGTTTTAATTCCTCGGGGCAGGCATCGCGAGCCTCTGCCCAGTCACCGGTTAGGACACATCTTTTACTAAGGATAAAGTGGGGTCGCTGGCCGTCCAGGTTCTGATTTGGCGAGCCGTCATGGGCGAACCTGTGGACTCAAAGGCATTGATTGCCATGACTATCTCACAGTCCTGTTCGTCAGACCCTTCCGTGGTCGCCAGGGGTAGCTTGCTGAGCGCGTCAGCACAGTTGTCTGTGCCTGGTCTGTGCCTTATGATATAGTCGTAGGACGCCAGCATGAGTGCCCACCGTTGAATTCGCGCTGAGGCGTTGCATTTATTGCCTTGCTCTCGGATAGGAGGGACGTGAGGGGCTTGTAGTCGGTTTCTAATGTGAACTTGGCCCCGAAAAGATATTGGTGCATCTTTTTGACACCGTACATGCACGCGAGCGCCTCCTTCTCTACCATTCCGTACCCGTGCTCCGCCCGCGAAAGTGACCTGGAGGCATAAGCTATGGGTTGTAATTTGCCCGCACTATTGACATGTTGTAAAACGCACCCGACCCCATACGCTGACACATCGCATGTGAGAACTAGCTTTTTACCTGGGTCAAAGAAAGTCAAAACGCCGTTGGATCACAGAAGGTTGCGTGCCTTATTGAAGGCGCGTTCCTGGGCGTCCCCCCAAAACCAATCGCACCCCTTCCTGAGTAGCACGTGGAGAGGCTCCAGCAGCGTGCTTAAGTTCTGCATAAAGTTCCCAAAGTAATTGAGTAGCCCGAGAAAGGCGCGCAGTTCTGAGACATTCCGGGGCCTGGGTGTCAGGCGAATTGCTTCTGTTTTGGATTCTGTTGGGCGGATTCCATCAGCGGCAATCCTTCTGCCCAAAAATTCAACCTCGGGTGCGAGAAACAGGCACTTGGATTTCTTGACTCGTCGGCCTACCCGATCCAACCGCTTTCGTACTTCCTCCAAATTACGGAGATGGGAGTCGGTGTCCCTGCCCATGATAAGTATGTCGTCTTGAAATACAACCGTCCCCAGGATGGACGTGAGCAGACTCTCCATGTTGCATTGGAATATGGCAGCTGCCGACCTGATGCCGAATGGGCATCGATTGTACATGAAAAGGCCTCGATGTGTGTTGATGGTGGTGAGTAGCTTGGATTCCTCGGTCAATTCTTGCGTCATATACGCAGATGTGAGGTCTAGTTTTGAGAAAAGTTTTCCTCCAGCCAATGTGGCAAATAAGTCCTCCGCTCTGGGCAGCGGGTACTGGTCCTGTAGGGAGACTCTGTTTATGGTAGATTTGTAGTCCCCACAGATTCGTACGGATCCATCAGGCTTCATGACTGGGACGATGGGACTTGCCCAGTCGCTAAATTCCACAGGTGGATATAATGCCTTCCCGCAGAAGCCTGTCTAGTTCGTGATCAATCTTTTCTCTCATCACATAGGGTACAGCTCTGGCCTTGTGATGGACCGGTCTAGCATCCTGTGTGATGTAGATTTTGACTTTGACCCCTTTGAAAGTGCCCACACCTGGCTGAAAGAGATGTTCAAATCGCTTTATAACTGTTGAGCAGGAGGTCCGTTCCGCTAATGACATGGCATGGACATCATCCCATTTCCAGTTTTTGTTTTGCCAGCCAGCTTCTCCCCAGCAGTGCTGGGGGGTCTCCGGGGACAATCCACAGGGGAAGTCGGTTCACTGTCCCTTTGTGTGTTACAGAGAGCATGGCGCTGCCGAGGACTGGTACGATTTCTTTGGTATAGGTCCTTAGTGTGGTGTCGACCCTTGTGAGTTTTGGTCTGTCTCTTTTATGCGGCCACAGTTGTTCAAATTGTTGAGCGCCCATGAGAGATTGACTCGCTCCTGTATCCAGCTCCATGTTGACAGATATCCCGTTGAGTAGGACCCTCATCATTATAGGAGGCGTCCTGTTGTAGGAGCAACGGCCATTGATCATGTTGACCCGCTGTACATCGGTGTCCCGGGTACTGTCCCCACCATCTTCTGGTCCACTTTCCGACCCATCCGATTCGTATACCAGCCGAGCTGCCGTTTTTTTGCACATGCGGGCCAAATTCCCTGTATATTCACAATTTCTGTAAACAGCCTGCTGAAATCGACATCCCCTTGATGAGTGCCCACCCCCACACCTCAAGCACAGATCTGTTCCATTGTTCAAAGTGTTCCCAAAGAATGAGCTGCGTCTGGCTGATCTCTCTTGAGCTTCTCTCAGTTTGTCGTTGATTGCTCGCATTGTACTTTTCATCTGATCCGTTGTTCGCCATTCTGTGGATTCTGTAATCCTGTAACTCGTCGCCACTGTAAAGTCCTGTCCCCTCAGTACAGATTCACACGAGGCATGTAGTGAAGTCAAGGTCACTCTGAACCTGCACCTTTATTTCACAGCTCTGGAATGCTGCACTTGCCTGAGACCTGTCCTTATATACCTGTCTCTTGCAAGTGCATCCCTGGTGGTAAGGTATGCTGGTGGTTACAGGTCATATCTTATTACAGTCATGTATAGCATGTTAGGATACAGTTATATATAATAATGTAAGATACTGACAGTTCTCTCCCTCTCTCTCTCTCCTCCCCTCATTCTCCCCCACCCACTTCTCTCTCTCTCTCCTCCCCTCATTCTCCCCCACCCACTTCTCTCTCTCTCTCTCTCCCTCCTCCCCTCTGGATCTATCCCTCTCCTCCGGCATCCCATCTGCTTCCTTCCACCTTTCCCCTTCTTGGTATCCCCACATGCTGCTTGACCTGAATAATGCACTTGGTCTCAATGCTACATGAGATTGGACTCATATTAGTGTGGAAGCAAGTCGGCGGCAGTCGGGAGCAGCGTCGAGGAGGTCCGTTGGTGAGGCCTATAAAAGGCACAGCAGGGAGTCTGGGGCCCAGCGTCAGCGGCAGTCGGGAGCAGCGTCGAGGAGGTGCGTGGAGAGGCCTATAAAAGGTGTACTTGTGTAGCTACAGGGAGAAGGCAAAAAAGAAGTAGAAAGAAACAGAAAGGTGACGTCACAGCCAAGGCGGTAAGTAATTGGCTGGTGATTGGTGAGTAGCTTTTCTTTTTCTTTCTTTTTTGTATCAGTCAGTAACTTTTAACATTGTTGTTGCCAATTTAAGTTAATCTAAGGGTTAAGTCATGACAGGAGAGCTCGGTCATGTGATATGCTCCTCCTGTACCATGTGCGAATTCAGGGACACTTCCGGTGTCCCTGACGATTATGTGTGCGGGAAGTGTATCTGCCTCCAGCTCCTGACAGACCGCATTGCGGAATTGGAGCTGAGGGTGGATTCACTCTGGAGTGAGTAGCACGTGTAGCGAGTTGGTCGTACCGCAGGTAAAGGGTCCACAGCCAGCTAGGGAATGGAAGACCAGTGTAAGGAAGGTAGTGCAGGGGTCCCCTGTGGTCATCCCCCTGCAAAACAGATACTCTGCTTTGAGTACTGTTGAGGGGGATGACTCATCAGGGGAGGGCAGCAGCAGCCAAGTTCATGGCACCATGGCCGACTTTGTTGCACAGGAGGGCAGGAAAAAGAGTGGGAGAGTGATAGTGATAGGGGATTCAATTGCAAGGGGAATAGACAGGCGTTTCTGCGGCCGCAACCGAGACTCCAGGATGGTATGTTGCCTCCCTGGTGCAAGGGTCAAGGATGTCTCGGAGTGGGTGCAGGACATTCTAAAAAGGGAGGGAGAACAGCCAGTTGTCGTGGTACCAACATTGGTACCAACGACATAGGTAAAAAAAAGGGATGAGGTCCTACGAAACGAATTTAAGGAGCTAGGAGCTAAATTAAAAAGTAGGACCTCAAAAGTAGTAATCTCGGCATTGCTACCAGTGCCACGTGTTAGTCAGAGTAGGAATCGCAGGACAGCGCAGAGGAATACATGGCTTGAGCAGTGGTGCAGCAGGGAGGGATTCAAATTCCTGGGGCATTGCAACCGGTTCTGGGGAAAGTGGGACCAGTACAAACTGGACGGTCTGCACCTGGGCAGGACCGGAACCAATGTCCTAGGGGGAGTGTTTGCTAGTGCTGTTGGGGAGGAGTTAAACTAATATGGCAGGGGGATGGGAACCAATGGAGGGAGACAGAGGGAAACAAAAAGGAGACAAAAGCAAAAGACAGAAAGGAGATGAGGAAAAGTGGAGGGCAGAGAAACCCAAGGCAAAGAACAAAAAGGGCCACTGTACAGCAAAATTCTAAAAGGACAAAGGTTGTTAAAAAAACAAGCCTGAAGGCTTTGTGTCTTAATGCAAGGAGTATCCGTAATAAGGTGGATGAATTAACTGTGCAAATAGATGTTAACAAATATGATGTGATTGGGATTACAGAGATGTGGCTCCAGGATGATCAGGGCTGGGAACTCAACATCCAGGGGTATTCAACATTCAGGAAGGATAGGATAAAAGGAAAAGGAGGTGGGGTAGCATTGCTGGTTAAAGAGGAGATTAATGCAATAGTTAGGAAGGACATTAGCTTGGATGATGTGGAATATATATGGGTAGAGCTGCAGAATACCAAAGGGCAAAAAACGTTAGTGGGAGTTGTGTACAGACCTCCAAACAGTAGTAGTGATGTTGGGGAGGGCATCAAACAGGAAATTAGGGGTGCATGCAATAAAGGTGCAGCAGTTATAATGGGTGACTTTAATATGCACATAGATTGGGCTAACCAAACTGGAAGCAATACGGTGGAGGAGGATTTCCTGGAGTGCATAAGGGATAGTTTTCTAGACCAATATGTCGAGGAACCAACTAGAGGGGAGGCCATCTTAGACTGGGTGCTGTGTAATGAGAGAGGATTAATTAGCAATCTCGTTGTGCGAGGCCCCTTGGGGAAGAGTGACCATAATATGGTGGAATTCTACATTAGGATGGAGAATGAAACAGTTAATTCAGAGACCATGGTCCAGAACTTAAAGAAGGGTAACTTTGAAGGTATGAGGCGTGAATTGGCTAGGGTAGATTGGCGAATGATACTTAAGGGGTTGACTGTGGATGGGCAATGGCAGACATTTAGAGACCGCATGGATGAACTACAACAATTGTACATTCCTGTTTGGCATAAAAATAAAAAAGGGAAGGTGGGTCAACCGTGGCTATCAAGGGAAATCAGGGATAGTATTAAAGCCAAGGAAATGGCATACAAATTGGCCAGAAATAGCAGCGAACCCAGGGACTGGGAGAAATTTAGAACTCAGCAGAGGAGGACAAAGGGTTTGATTAGGGCAGGGAAAATGAAGTACGAGAAGAAGCTTGCAGGGAACATTAAGACGGATTGCAAAAGTTTCTATAGATATGTAAAGAGAAAAAGGGAAGTAAAGACAAACGTAGGTCCCCTGCAGTCAGAATCAGGGGAAGTCATAACGGGGAACAAAAAAATGGCAGACCAATTGAACAAGTATTTTGGTTCGGTATTCACTGAGGAGGACACAAACAACCTTCCGGATATAAAAGGGGTCAGAGGGTCTAGTAAGGAGGAGGAACTGAGGGAAATCCTTATTAGTCGGGAAATTGTGTTGGGGAAATAGATGGGATTGAAGGCCGATAAATCCCCAGGGCCTGATGGACTGCATCCCAGAGTACTTAAGGAGATGGCCTTGGAAATAGCGGATGCATTGACAGTCATTTTCTAACATTCCAATGACTCTGGATCAGTTCCTATCGAGTGGAGGGTAGCCAATGTAACCCCACTTTTTAAAAAAGGAGGGAGAGAGAAAACAGGGAATTATAGACCGGTCAGCCTGACATCGGTAATGGGTAAAATGATGGAATCAATTATTAAGGATGTCATAGCAGCGCATTTGGAAAGAGGTGACATGATAGGTCCAAGTCAGCATGGATTTGTGAAAGGGAAATCATGCTCAACAAATCTTCTGGAATTTTTTGAGGATGTTTCCAGTAAAGTGGACAAGGGAGAACCAGTTGATGTGGTATATTTGGACTTTCAGAAGGCTTTCGACAAGGTCCCACACAAGAGATTAATGTGCGAATTAAAGCACATGGGATTGGGGGTAGTGTGCTGACATGGATTGAGAACTGGTTGTCAGACAGGAAGCAAAGAGTAGGAGTAAATGGGTACTTTTCAGAATGGCAGGCAGTGACTAGTGGGGTACCGCAAGGTTCTGTGCTGGGGCCCTAGCTGTTTACACTGTACATTAATGATTTAGACGAGGGGATTAAATGTAGTATCTCCAAATTTGCGGATGACACTAAGTTGGGTGGCAGTGTGAGCTGCGAGGAGGATGCTATGAGGCTGCAGAGCGACTTGGATAGGTTAGGTGAGTGGGCAAATGCATGGCAGATGAAGTATAATGTGGATAAATGTGAGGTTATCCACTTTGGTGGTAAAAACAGAGAGACAGACTATTATCTGAATGGTGACAGATTAGGAAAAGGGGAGGTGCAACGAGACCTGGGTGTCATGGTACATCAGTCATTGAAGGTTGGCATGCAGGTACAGCAGGCGGTTAAGAAAGCAAATGGCATGTTGGCCTTCATAGCGAGGGGATTTGAGTACAGGGGCAGGGAGGTGTTGCTAGAGTTGTACAGGGCCTTGGTGAGGCCATACCTGGAGTATTGTGTACAGTTTTGGTCTCCTAACCTGAGGAAGGACATTCTTGCTATTGAGGGAGTGCAGCGAAGGTTCACCAGACTGATTCCGGGGATGGCGGGACTGACCTTTCAAGAAAGACTGGATCAACTGGGCTTGTATTCACTGGAGTTCAGAAGAATGAGAGGGGACCTCATAGAAACGTTTAAAATTCTGATGGGTTTCGACAGATTAGATGCAGAAAGAATGTTCCCAATGTTGGGGAAGTCCAGAACCAGGGGACATAGTCTTAGGATAAGGGGGAAGCCATTTAGGACCGAGATGAGGAGAAACTTCTTCACCCAGAGAGTGGTGAACCTGTGGAATTCTCTACCACAGAAAGTTATTGAGGCCAATTCACTAAATATATTCAAAAAGGAGTTGGATGAAGTCCTTACTACTCGGGGGATCAAGGGGTATGGTGAGAAAGCAGGAATGGGGTACTGAAGTTGCATGTTCAGCCATGAACTCATTGAATGGCGGTGCAGGCTAGAAGGGCCAAATGGCCTACTCCTGCACCTATTTTCTATGTTTCTATGTTTCTATAGATCGGTCAGCCTGACCTCAGTGGTGGGTAAAATGATGGAATCATTTATTAAGGATGTCATAGCAGCGCATTTGGAAAGAGGTGACATGATAGGTCCAAGTCAGCATGGATTTGTGAAAGGGAAATCATGCTTGACAAATCTTCTGGAATTTTTTGAGGATGTTTCCAGTAGAGTGGACAAGGGAGAACCAGTTGATGTGGTATATTTGGACTTTCAGAAGGCTTTCGACAAGGTCCCACACAAGAGATTAATGTGCAAAGTTAAACCACATGGGATTGGTGGTAGTGTGCTGACATGGATTGAGAACTGGTTGTCAGACAGGAAGCAAAGAGTAGGAGTAAATGGGTACTTTTCAGAATGGCAGGCAGTGACTAGTGGGGTACCGCAAGGTTCTGTGCTGGGTCCCCAGCTGTTTACACTGTACATTAATGATTTAGACAAGGGAATTAAATGTAGTATCTCCAAATTTGCGGATGACACTAAGTTGGGTGGTAGTGTGAGCTGCGAGGAGGATGCTATGAGGCTGCAGAGTGACTTGGATAGGTTAGGTGAGTGGGCAAATGCATGGCAGATGAAGTATAATGTGGATAAATGTGAGGTTATCCACTTAGGTGGTAAAAACAGAGAGACAGACTATTATCTGAATGGTGACAGATTAGGAAAAGGGGAGGTGCAACGAGACCTGGGTGTCATGGTACATCAGTCATTGAAGGTTGGCATGCAGGTACAGCAGGCGGTTAAGAAAGCAAATGGCATGTTGGCCTTCATAGCGAGGGGATTTGAGTACAGGGGCAGGGAGGTGTTGCTACAGTTGTACAGGGCCTTGGTGAGGCCACACCTGGAGTATTGTGTACAGTTTTGGTCTCCTAACCTGAGGAAGGACATTCTTGCTATTGAGGGAGTGCAGCGAAGGTTCACCAGACTGATTCCCGGGATGGCGGGACTGACCTATCAAGAAAGACTGGATCAACTGGGCTTGTATTCACTGGAGTTCAGAAGAATGAGAGGGGACCTCATAGAAACGTTTAAAATTCTGGTAGGTTTAGACAGGTTAGATGCAGGAAGAATGTTCCCAATGTTGGGGAAGTCTAGAACTAGGGGTCACAGTCTAAGGATAAGGGGTAAGCCATTTAGGACCGAGATGAGGAGAAACTTCTTCACCCAGGGAGTGGTGAACCTGTGGAATTCTCTACCACAGAAAGTTGTTGAGGCCAATTCACTAAATATATTCAAAAAGGAGTTAGATGAAGTCCTTACTACTCGGGGAATCAAGGGGTATGGCGAGAAAGCAGGAATGGAGTACTAAAGTTGCATGTTCAGCCATGAACTCATTGAATGGCGATGCAGGCTGGAAGGGCCGAATGGCCTACTCCTGCACCTATTTTCTATGTTTCTATGTTTCTATCCTCGACTCTGGGGGACTGCCTAAGAAGCAAAAAAAGAATATACCATATAATGGATCCCTTTTAATAAGTACTCATATCACACTGTC